>NC_142890.1:20253333-20568166 GCF_054131105.1 Drosophila navojoa
GTATTATGACAGACAAAAGTACTGAAATACTAAATTAAACCACTCCAGTTGCTAAGTGAATAATCGTTTTATTCAAGCATAAGACAACACTCAACTTTGGCTGGAAAACATTAGTTCTGGGTATTCAATTAAATAAATCCTATAAGCCGGAATCCATGTGGAACTTCTGCTTGGGCTGCTTGAATATACATAGTTCCCTGATTTCCATTAGAATTGTTGTATTCTTAGAAAATCTTTTTTAAGGCCTATACTACAATATCATCTGCTCCGAGTAGTAGTCCCTCATTGATATGCCAATCGATTTGGCAATGCAGCCAAAAATCAAATTGATAAATATATTTGGCTCTTCAAAAGTTCCTCCTCAGCTGTAAGCTCGAATGGATGGTTTATTTATAGCATCAATACCCACCCTGGCCCTGGCAGAGCTTTCACAATTTTCACCCTGTCAGCACATGTTTACAGTCAGCTTTGGCGGAACTTCCCACTGCTTGAGCATACTTAGTTCTGGCATGGACATTGTCCATATTTCGCCAGCTTACTCATTTTTTTTTTTTCTTCTTTTTCGGGTAGCTGCTGCGTCATTATTTTTATTGCGGATATGACTTTAATTTTTAGTGGTTTCCGTTTCATTTAATTTTCATTTTTAATTCAAGTTGATTGTGCGGAAAATTAAATCTTTTGCTCAGCTACTCGCTGGCATTTCGGTTTGCTTGTACTTTTCTGTATTTCTCTGTATATTTAGGTCAAGGTACAGCGCAGAGATTTCATAAAATTTGAGATAACTTCGTTTTATGACAATTCTCATATTAGGTGGAATAATGGCACAATTATTGGCTGCTCATTTGCAGCGAAGTGCAGGGGAACTTTTCAATTTACCCCTCGGTGCAAACAAGCGGCGCGCTTAAAGAAGACACAAAAATCTTTGCAAGCGAGAGGAAATCACAGGATGCAGAAGCGAAAAGGAAGAGAGAGAGAGAGAGAAGAGCTTCCAAAATATTTTAAGCACGCTATAAACATGTAAATGAGCATGGAAATTGAAATTGTTATCTAATTTTTTATATCAGCAAGCGACGCGCGTAAAATTGAGAGTCTGCTTCACGGCGCCCACGCAGACATCGTGAAATGCTCCTGCGGCAGCAAAGGCTGCTCCTTCAGCTACTGCTGCTCCTTCGGCTGCTGCTGCTGCTGCTGCTGCTGAAAGGAGTAAAGTTTCCCTGGCAATGGGGAACGATGCGCAAAAACTCTTAGATAATAGACGTGGCAACTGTTTGCCTAACGACAACGACAGCGACAACGTTGGCGAAATTCTCGAGACTATTGAAACATAAAGGAAAGTGCTCTTACATATACTTTATGTACATATATGTATGTGTGTGGGCTCCTGCCTGGGTCAAAGTCTTTGAGCTGACACTATGCGAAGAGCACTCGTATAGAGCCAGCTGGTAGGGCACAAGTTGCCTTTTTAATATCTTGACATAGAAATTTTATTAACAAACTTTGAGCGCATATTGTTGACTTGGCCCATAAAACAAGCGCTTGACATTCGGGCTGAAAGCCGCGAGAGACAAAGAAAAAATAAAACGCGAGAAAGCCGAATGGAAATAACCTCATGTCTATGAAATTTATATGCAAATCAGTATTGATTCCGAGGACACGGGTGATAAGCGCTCGGCACACTTTATGACACCGCCGCCTGCCGACTGTGCTGCCACCCGAAGCCCCACCTCGGCTAGTTTACGTGCCACTTACGGCCATAAAATAAAGCGCGTGTTCAACATGCGTGTAATTATTTGACAGGGATAGCTGTGCCCGTGCCCGAGCCCGCCTCTGCGGCAGACCTCAAGCTTTATTGACATTGCGCTGAACTGGGGCCGGTCTATCCCATTTGTTTGAATTGAATAATATGTGACTCGAAGTGGGTCAGACAGCCGAAACATTTGCATCGACTGTTCACCATTTGACAAGCTGATTAGCTGCACTGATAACAGGCTCAAGCTGAGGGCAGGGGCAGAAAAATACTGTTAAGGTAGTCTTTGAAGAGTTATCTAGGGCTGAATATTAAAAATTATTTATGAAAATCAAATGAATAAAATAATAATAATTATTAATAAATATTTATTGAAGTTGATATGCATATATATGCATATAAGAGTTATATGGGGTATTATAAAAAAAAAAAAAAAATGAATAAAATAATACTAATACTCAATATATATATGAATGATGTTGACATCGAATATTCGCTTTGATTATTTATCTCAAATTCTGGGAGTACTCACAGAAGACATTCAGTTTCATGGCCGTCTCTCGTATGCCGTTGCGCACCAGCTCGTTGGTGGCGCGACATGACAACGCTTTGCCGTGGTCCTCCCGCGTTGGGGTGATGGAGAGAATGGAGGTGCTGGCATTGCCATCCTCGGTGACCTTTAGAGGGGTCGCAGCGGGTTACAATTTGAAAACATTTTATGTGGGTCACTTGGTGTAACTCACCTTCTGGCTGTGGCCGTGCATCTCCAAATTGCCCATCCACCAGGTAATTTTTGCCGGCGGCCTTGATCCGATTGCCTGGCACTCAATCTCGTATTTACGGTCAGCTGACATGGGCTGATTGTTGAAGCTGATTTCTACCAGAAGTGGACGCACTGCAAATACACAAATGTATATACGTGTGTGTGTGTGTGTGTGTATTTGCATCCATTAATATTTATAGTTAATTTATGTGTTTAAATGGCGTTTAAGCAGTTTTTATATACATGTGTGCATATTTTAATTCTTTTCGCTTTTCCCTTTTTGCCATTTATGTTTATTTATTCAAATTGTGTGTGAAAAATCGAAAACGCAATGAAAATCGACAAGCAACGCAATTAAAATTAATTGCGGTGAATTACGATTCCAACGCTTATTCAACAACTGTATACTCGTATACAACTACAACAACAACAACAACAGAAACACTATCACACGCGTAACAATAGCAAATAAACATATATGTATGTATATATGTATGTCAAGGTATGCACATACATACGCTTCAATAATTGTGGAATATAAAAGTATAAGTATTTTATAGCACAGCCACGTTTCCTTTCTTTCCCTGTATATAAATGCAATATACATATATATAACTAAATTATATATAAATGCTATATGCCTTGATTTACTGATAAGTAATACTCTCTCATTGTTGGGAATGACTGCAAACTAATAATAATAGATACTGGCCTATATTTATATCAAAGAGTCACAGTCCCAAATAGATTCCGATGATTAGGCAGAAGTCAGACTCAATTTCTACTGATTATACAGCAAGGACAAGCTTCAAAAAGCTTTTTGAATAAACTTCAGTATTTTGTTGCTTTCGGCTGGGTAATAGACATGATAATTGACTGTCGTGATCAGGTGAAAAAATAGATGGTATAAATGTCAAATCAAAGAAATTTTTATTTGATTTGTGGCTGTGGTCTAGTATGCCTGAATTGCTCTATCAAAGCAACTCAATCAATTGCGCCAATCGAAGGGAAAAGTCAAACAATGATTTGGTAACTGCAATTTTATGGAAATAAATTTAATTAATTTTGCACTACTATCAAATGGCGTTTCATAATTTATCTGTCAGCATTATTTAAAACTCAAATCAAATAATATTTGTTTATCTATAAGCATGCATATATATATTATATAATATATTAATTATTTACATTTCGATCATTTGCTTGTTTGATGCAAAATGTGAAATGTTGTTTGTATTTATTGCGGTTGAAAAATGTTTACATGCTAAATTAAAAAGCGCACTTAAACTTCAATTGTGTGTGTGTGTGTGTATAGACATATTTGCTAAAATCGTTCATGAAAAGAATGTAAACATGGTCACGTAATGCGGCCAGGTTCATTATCGCGTTTGCACATTGTTACCATAATATTACCTAGAAAACAAGTTTATTTACTCTTTTTTTTTTCTTGTTAAATGCTTTAGCAAATGCAATTTAAATTATATATAACGAAATTGTGAAATTCTGAGCGTAATTTAAATAAATATTACTATTTACCGAGAATATTTAATACCCTTTTCGCAGGTATTTCATATTGGTTTCCATGGAAAGGGAGCAATTCGCATAAGAATGTTGCGTCTGATGCGATGCTTTACGAAATTAATTACGTAAATATTTATTGAATGAAACATGAGTTGACATATCACATAGTTCGCCATATCACAATCAATAGCAGTTCGATTTTCATTCCCAAAATATTATCCTTTCGCTCAGTCGTATTTAAAATCAGGTATAAATAACTCGCACAGACTTCATTTATGATTTTTTTTTTTTTTCTTAACCTACTATCGCGCGTAAGCGTATTTAATCTGTGGCCAACCAAACGAATCGCTTTCAGTTTTCTATTTGCATTATATGCCATATAAACTATGCATTTTCATGCGAACAAACCAATATATAGTTTTTTTTTATTGGAATTGCTGTTGTTTTTCCATTTACAGCGGTTGGCCGCGTATTTTATGCATTAATTTAAAGGCATGACATTTCAGTTAAGCCAAAATGCAATAAAAATATCAAATGAAATAAAAAATGTTGAATGCGACCGCATTGATATGTGTGTGTGTGTGTGTGTGTGTGTGTGTATTGGTTATATTCTTATTATTATGTTTTTATTGAAACAACACGTGTACCTATGTGGTTGGACCCCAGAGTATGTGCATGCGTGTGTGTGTGTTTGTGTGGTTCATAGTATTTTTTTTCTGCCTTTAATTTTCTGTAACACTTGATTGTAATTAAATTAATTATGTACATTTGCATTGGACAACCATTAAAATGTTTAATTAAACAGGCAACGAGAGGCATCTCCACTGGCTGAGCTTGATTAATTATGCAAACGAGCCTTTTTTTAATAATTAGACATTTAAATTGTTCAAATTGTCAACAAATTAAATGAATAGAATAGTTGCTAAACGTCGAGCGAACTCTATCGAGAATACGTGCTCAACTCTAACAGACGGACAGATGGAGGGACAGACGGATGGACAGACCTATATAACTAGCTCGCAGCGAGATTAACGAATCTGATGAGAAATCTATGGCATGATATGCATAGGGTCCATTCGTTATGAAAAAGCGTCTTGAGTGAGTTTGAGTTGAGAGAGATAACTAATGAGGCTTTACCCAAAAGTTGCCAGAGAGTAAAGGCGTTGAGTCCGTCGAGCTTATGCATGCATAAACTACTTCGTATTACTATTTCGTGTTTTCTCGGCTCGGTAGCTTGTTGCCCTAGCAGTGAAACTAAGACACGGCAGAATCAGTGCGCTGTGAGCGGCACTCAAACGGAATGATCACTTTTTCAGTTGCTATGCTCTCTCACTCTCTCTCACTCTCTTTCTTTCTCTCTCTCTCTTTCTCTCTCTCTCTCTCTCAATCTCACTCTTATGATATCCATCTCTTCGCTTCTGAGTGAAGAGTGTACAGAAATCGTACAAATGTCTGCCCTGCCCATGAAAATTGTTTGATGAAAACGGCGAGAGCCCACACTTAAAGGCCCCTTGCTACTTAAATATATATATTCTACAACATTTTTGTGCTTGTATGCGACCTCAGCAACTCATTTACTCAACTCATTAGCTCGCACTCGCACTCCCACTCCTTCGACTCTTTTTTGCTCGATTGAACTTTCCGCCTCCGAGTCATATAGAAGCGCAATCTTTCACTCAAATGGTTATCGGATTAGCTCTAACGAATTTCGCGACTTGATAATTCCAATAAATTAATTATGGGGCATTTTTAATTATTAATTATTGTTTTGGGCATTCATGCAGCTCTCTATATATCCTATAGGCCCTGCCAAGCCTCATTCCCTCTTCGCAACTTCAGTGGCATCTTGAAATCGACCGAAATTACTATAAAATGAAATCTAGAAATATTTCAACTCATTTATCAATTCAAACTATAAACAAGGCAATTTACAGTTCATCAGTGGCTGCTACTTAGAGGTTTTTCTATTTTAAATGTGAACTACTTAACATGTGCGCTAATGAGCTGGATATGCCGCTGATGTTTGGTGCCTGATGCGCGTGCGAGAGTCGTGACATTAGTAATCTAATTGTTAGTGGCCATAAAATTACCTAATTAAGGTCATACTTATTATTCAAAACTTTTTGCCTGCCTGCGACACGCACACAGCCAAACGCTAAGAGCCAAGAGCCTCACGAATTTCCGTGGCCACGCAACAAGCCAAGGCACACACACTTTTCCCTTCTAGCCAAAGCCAGTTAGCCAAGGTCAAGTGCTGGGCCATAAAACTAATATGCTTGGCAGTGTAGGGACGTTGATATCAATGCTTCTTATATGGCTACTTGTCTGCCATATTAATTAACACGATTCGGGTAGCCAATGACATTTCAGTCGTTGTTGTTGTTGTTGTCCACATTCTCGAACGCATTTGGCCAATAATTTCAGCGCTTTTATTATTGACGTGTTAAATTTTATGCTGTCTAAGTGCGACACTCTTGTCGCACGTACACGTGCATGTGAGTGTGTGTGTGTGTGTGTGTGTGTGTACGGCACAATAATATCAAATATGCGCATCACCATCTGTTGTCGCAAAACATTTTTACTTTTATTAGCCCAGGCCTAAGTAAAAATTGACAGCAATTGCTTTTCTGGCCGCTCCACAGAGTGGGACAGACAGCGACAGAGTGAGAGAGACAGCGATAGAGTAGAGTGAGCGCGACTCCGAAGTGCCATAAAATTCAATGGGCAATCTTTAGCTGTTAGCGCAATGCCTGGGGCATAATATTTGGCAATGGCAACGGCAACGGCAACGGTCGGAGTTGGGGGCTGGCGCAATGCAACAGGAGCTGTGCCCGGGCTTTGGGTATTGTTTGGCAAAAGTTTCTTTATTTATTTGGCACTTTACATGAAAGTATTATTAATAGCGAGCTATTCAAAAATATAGAAACGCCATTTGTTGGCTGTTAGCCAAGTTAATGACTAAATAATGCCAAGCACTGAAAGTTGCACAAGCGCAATAAAGCTGCGAGGGGGTGAATACGAATTACGAAGAGACTCCGGTCTGATATTGTCTTGAAATGAATATGTTTAACCTGCATTTAGTTAAAAACATGCTTGGCTTTTATTTTAGAGATAATTTCACTAAGGTTTTCTTTTCTTAGAATTATTGGAAATCAGTAAAACTAAACAGAATCGATTTGTGTAAATTCTTGAGAAAATTTCTTGAAGCAAGTAACCAACATATAGAGCCGATCAGCACTTGCAATAATTCTCGCTTTTAGTTTCCATTAGCTTAATTAAAAATAAATATTATTTAAAAATGTAGACTTAAAAAAGGGGAAAATCGAATTGCTCTCTGTAAAACTGAATCCAGTGGGAAAATGCAAACACACACGCACACACACAAAGTTCGGTTGTAAGAAAATGGAAAATCGCATTTGCAAATTGCATAAAAGCAAATTCGACATCAGCATTTTACACGGCTCTGATTGCATCAAAGAGAGTAAATACTAATAAGGCTTACAGGATCAAGCGCAGAACTTTTCCCTTTCACACACGCACACGCACACAAATTGGCAGCAATTTAAAACAATTTTTAAATTTACTATGCAATTCAGTGTCGTGCGAAAGGGCAATTAAAAAAAAAAAAAAAAAATGCTCACGAAATAATAAATCCGTTTGGAAATGCATTTGGATAAAACAAATTTATGCATGCCTCTGCGTGTCCATCTCTCTCTCTTTCTCTCTCCCTCTCTCTCCGCGTGTGTTAAATGCAGCAAATATGTCCAAACTAAAAACAGCTGCAGCTACATACAATATGTGGGTGCCACAGTTCAGGACAATCGAACAGACGTTCAAAATAGAATTTGTTGTTGTTGTTGTTGTTGCTGTTGCTGTTGGTTTTTATTTGTAATATTTACATAAGCCATTTTATTATCTATTATATTTTTTGTGCCATTCGACTACTGCCATTTTCTTTTTTTTTTTTGCGTTGGCCGTGAATGGGTTTTATCTGCACAGCTATTTGTTAAAAGTTTTATCGCAACGCTTAAAACCGTGCTGCAGGTTGGCCCAAAAAAAAAAGAAGAAAAATAAATAAATAAACTGTTTGGCCAACCGTTTTTAGCACCATATTTCGTACATTTACTCGCGTTGTTGTTGTTGTTGTTGCTGACGTCTGCAAACACTTGAAACTCAATTTAAAATTTTTCAATTTAAGTGACCCAACACGAAGTCAACAACGGCAACCAGGCCGAATTGGTATAGCTATATACATATGTATATAATTTGTATATAATATAAACATAATGTAATGTCATGGATAGCTGGACAGTACTTACAATAGAGCTCAATCGTTATATTGGTGGCCACATGCTTCTTGTGGAAATTGCTCGCCTGGCACGTGTAGACCGCATGCTGGTGGATGCGTGACAAGTTCCGCACCACCAATTTGCTGTTGATGGTGCCGTCGTATGTGTAATCGACGACGCTATTCTGCAGCTGTCCATTCATCAGCCAGGTGACAGTCGGCGGCGGCGAGCCTGTGGGGGTAGCCAAAGCGAATGCGAATGAGAAAAGTTTCAAATGGTCGGAACATTGGGTGGATGTGCCATACTTAAGGTGGGCAACGGCCTGACAAATATGATTAATTCAGGGCTAAAGCACTTTTGCTTGAACTGTATAATGTAAAGATGAAAGCATATGCATTGATTTTAAAAAAAAAAACGAAAAATAATCTTAAGCCCAGCATAAAATATGAATGATCATTGCTGGAATTTCTGTTTACAGGTTTGGCTGTAATTACTCATTGATTAGTGTCTCTGATTTAGTAGAGTGCTTCGCTAGCTAGCTAGCTGGCTGGCAGGCTAGACGCCATCAACATTGTCGCTGTCGTGGCACTTGAATCAACTCACATTACTCATACGCAGCGTGTGGCACTTGGGCGCTCTTAACGACTTCAACTTAATCAAGCACTGAAATTAGCTTTTGTGTGCGTATATGAGCGCACATTAATTTAATGGCCACGGTCAAGGCATATCTACAAAGGAACTCTACACTGTAATATACAAAAGGTAAGCGAGTCAGGAATTTGTTAGTGAAACCACCAAAGAGCCCCACTGAGCACTTGTTGTGTGTGGTAATAAATCCATAATTAGCTAAGCCAGAATTTTGATGAATTTATTCACTCTAGAGGGATTTCCATGCTTCATTATTATGAGATTCCATTGTTTTCTTTTTGCTTAACATTATTTTGCAGTGTTTAGATCATATATTAGGCTAGGCTGTGGGGGCCATCATTATATTTTATATATGATTCGAGTATACTTATTTAGTCTACACAAATATTACGAGCAAAGTGTTTTGTTGTTGTCCTGTGCTGCCAAGTGCCATTAAATCCACCTGCAAATTGAGCAAAACTAACTGCACTTGATACCTATGAAAAATACCCAACGCACACAGAGACACTCCCACACACACACACACACACAAATAAACGCACATTACTTTGATTAATAACTGCCATTTGGTCGAGTTTTATGTTGTTTATGAAAATATTTCACACACTCAAACAAATAGCGCTCAATGCACACACAGCCATACATGGGTGTGGGTGTCTGTGTGTGTGTGTGTGTGTTTTGAGGTCGCAGCATTTGTCTGCGCATGTGTGTGTGTTAGTAGATTAGCGCATATGTAGTATGCGGCTTAATGGTCGCCTGTGATTTATTAGCCTCCCAGAAACAGCAACAAAGAAAAAGAGCACTCGATACATAGAAAAGGGAGACTGAACGAGGGTGAGTGAGAGAGATATAGTATAGAGAGAAAGCAATAAAACAAAACAAAAATGGCATACGACCAAATTTGATTTAGCAATGCAGTTTTTCTCTCCCTCTCTCTCTTTTTTTTTTGCTAGCTCAAAGCAATTGCTGTGAGTGCTGCAGGCCGGCCACGTGCTGCTCTCCTGACTGGGGCAATGTGCGTGCAGTTCGCACATAAATTCAACTAATTTGCCTCGCATTCGCTTTTACTTGAGAGCCGCTCGGCGAGGAGGACAAATTTAATTAGCGTCCAGACGTTTGTTTTGCTCCGCCCACAGCTCAACCCCTTGGCCATTGTCTTTTATGGGCAGCATTTGTCGTGTTTATCGCTTGGCTCAACTTGCGCTTTCATTTTAAAGTCGTGCCAGCTGTTTGCAGCTTGTCTAGCATCAACACAAGGTGCCAGCACACACAAGCACACATACACCCATGCACATGTGTGTGTGTGTGGGTCTGCAAATATGTGCTCTATATGTGCCTTTTCTGGCTGGCAGAAAAGCTGACTTGCATTGCAATGAACACACACACACACACACACACACTCATGTGTGGAATGTTTGCAGCTTTACGTTTCTTGCACACATACCCTATAAGTAGACCGATTTCCATTGAGAGCATACTCAGCTACACTATGATTGTATATGGAATATTATATAGAGATTCTTTTATGTTTATCTAAGCAGCATTTACTATTCCCATTCTTCCTCAATTATATTTTTAATATTTACAGCGTATCTTAAAGTCATGTATTTTCATTATTCTTGCCTTAATTTCTGTTTCATTTTTTCATACATATGTATATAAGTATATATTTTTCATGCAAGTGCAGCGGTATTTTTAGAGCAAGCTAAAGCGGGTTTTTGTGCCAGCAGCGACATTTTAACATTGCTTTGTCACGCCCAGTGCAAACTCCATTGCCGAGCCGCCCCCGCCTTACGGCCCTAATGAGCGCCACTATTCAAATGGGCGCCAGTTTTATTTGTTTTTTTTCTCGCATTTTATATATTTTTTGTATTTGCTCATGCGAACTTAAAGTCGTTGCATACTTTTGTGCGCAAGGCACAGCCGCTAATGCAGCCGTCTGCTCATTGTGCTATTTGCCGGTGCGGGGGTCATGAGAGTGGGAAGGTAGGGGGGGAAGCGAGAAAAAAAGGGAGAGTCATGCAGAGATCTGCTGTGTGCGTGCATGTGTGGACTTGTGTTAGTTATGCAATTCTGAAATATTTGCTTGTTTAGCTTTGCATATCTTTGCATCTTTTGCATCTGCTGTGCGGGTGATACAAGCAGCAGAAGGCACGAAACAGTCGTGTGTGTGAATGTCCCACAGATGGAAGAGCGAGTGAAACTACAACAGAAACAACTGCTGCTCCTGCTGCTGCTCCTTCTCCTGCTACTGCTCCTTCTCCTGCTCCTGCTCCTGCTGCTGCTGCTGATAGTAACAAAAGTGCACTGCCACATAAATACTTTTTATGCTGTTGTCTTTTCTCCACTTTCAGTTCTTTCAGTCTGCCTGTCTGTGTGTGTGTGTGTGTGTGTTTGTATTTGTGTTTTGTGTGTCTGCTGCTTGGCATTTGGCTTTTTGCGCCCAGCCAACGGCCATTGAGGAAGCTGTAAAATAAATTTAAAGACTCCTGCTCCCGCTTTAAGAGCTGCCAGCCGAACAGCAAACAAAAACAGGAAGCAACTCGCACTCAATCTCTTCTTGAATTGCTAAGTTGTCATTTGTTCAACAGAGTTGGTCAAAAAAAGGGGCGTGGCTGTGGCAAGTTTCACTCCCGTTGTTCAGTGAGTGTTACCGCATTTAGTTGGAACAATAACAGACATCTGCATGGGGTCGAAAACTTTGCTGGCTGTGCGCGCCTGAATTTAAATGCGAATTTCCCGCTAACTGAGACTAGCGAACTATCAGAAAAGCTGAAAGCAGAGCTGATCTCCTTAAAGTACTACGTTGACAGGCTGCTGGAGTATGCAAATGATGCCCCAAGAAGCTTAAATTGAGAATCTTCGTCTTCATTTCACTTTCGAGTACTAAATATGAATTCAGATGATCCATTGCAACAGTCAATTTATAGACTTTTATAGAAGAGGTATATAAATTTGCCCACTAAAACAGTGCCACGCCCACTTCAAGTAATGCAACTGACGTGCGGTTAGAGCCACAAAATAGAGTCCGGCACAATAAGTGCAAAATGTATAAAATATTATGCAAAACAGTTGCAAAAATTTGTGGCATGCATTTCACAGCGAACTCTTTTAGTCTCACTCTCTCTCTCTCTCTCTCTCTCTCTCTCTTACTCTCTCACACTCTCTTTTGAACAGTTCCCTTTGCTCTGTGGTAAACAATTTCTTGCCAGGTTCGCCGTATTGTTACATTTCCGTGCACAAAATATGGAGAAATAGAAGAAAAATTTAATAGAAATGCACACAATTTTGTAGCCAACAGCCTGGCCACAGTAACAACACCTGCAAATAGTGCCAGCAGCAGCTGCAGCAGCAGCAGCAGCAGCAGGAGAAGGAAGAGGAGGTGGAGGAGGAGGAGTGTGGCCAACATAACAACAAAGAAGAAAAGAATATTTTTACTATGTCAGCGGCGCACTTTGGCAAAAGCGGAAAACGCCTGCACTTCCGTTTGCCACACACACACGCTGACATTGTGTGTGTGTGTGTGGCAACGGCAAAAGGCGCCGTGTGTTAAATTCATGACGTGCCAAAAAGTAGGCAACGCGAAATATTATGCATTAGCAGCTGGGCCCCCATAGCAGCCGCGGATGTATGCTCTATGATCCCTAATGCCTGTTGTGGAGTGGGTGTGGGTGTGGGTGTGGGCGTGGGCGTGGGTGTGGGGCGTTTAAGGAGCGCAATTTTTACAACCCCCACAGACTGTGCGGCTTTATAACTTTATTTCTGCCGCAGCATTTGCAGCCCGTTGGCGTGTCGCACTCATTTGCAACTGTTGGCAGCGCCGGGTCTGCTCCAGAGCTCTATTCGATGGCCCCATCCCGCCCCAGCACTGAGTGCAATAAAATTTAGTGCCACTTACTCGATTCGCACACCCTCAAGCCACCCAAAGAGTCCAAATTACTTGGCATAGGCGCGCGCTCATTGCCAGCCCCATCGACCCACTGCTTCGCTTTGACTTACTTCTGCTGATTGCACTTCTTTAAGTGCCGCCGCTCTTTCTTTCTCCCTCTCTCTCTCTCTTTCTCTGTCTCTTCCCCTTTATATTATTATTATTTCTTCTTTTTTACTCTAACTTTTCCACACAATTGCAATTTTTGTAATGGACTTTGCATGTCGAGCGTAGACTTCGAATTTGTTCTCTTTGTGCTGTCCTTCCTGATTGCCGGCTGAGCACATTGCCCGTAATTTATATCCGGCTTCTGTTCAGCGTTTAATTGCATAGATTTTCAAATTGACACATAGCTGGAATTCACGGCAGTTTTTGGTCTAATGTGAATCTGATCGGACTATTAGCAATGGGTGGGGTCAGCATGCAGCTAGATAGCATTGAGTTATCATCTGAATATACCTTTAATAAGAGTACAATAAGTACTATATTTTACTCTACAAGAGCAAAGCTCTTTATTTATGCATTAAAAATTCCATTGACTGCAATCATTTAATTTGAGTTGAGTGACATTTATTTGTCCCCCTCTCACACTCACACTCACACTGAGCTCTATTATAAATTAGCTTTCTTATATTTTATTAATCACAACTAATTATTTCTCATATTCCATTAAAAAAAAAGCTAAAATTTCTATTCATTAATATTTACAATGTTCCATTTGCCGTTCATTTCTTATTCACTTTCAAAAACGCTTTCGCTCGGCTGTCAACAGGCCTGACCAAGTGCTGCTCCTGCCAACTTTCAAAGAACTTTTAATCAGGCAACCTACCCCTCCCACCAGCCAGCCGCCCACTCTAAGCTCTTCCAGCTTATATATGTATATATATGTGTGTGCATATATAGATATATATTCACATTTGTACTTTTATATGGTGGTGCGTTTAGCAACAATTTCTTGGCTCCGCTTAATTGGCACACACACACACACTCAGAACAGTTAGAGTGCCCAATTTTTTGTGTGTGGCTAAAATGGGGTTTTGGGCCAACCCGTTCGGCTAGGCCCGGCTGCCAGCTGGAAGTTGGCAGTTGGTAGTCTGGAGTGCAGTTTTCTTGCTAGTGATTTATTTTATGTCAACGTTGACATGTCAAACCATTCAAAGTGGTTTCGCTTCCGTTTTGCCCAGAGAGTTTCGCCAGTTCGTGGTTCGCAGTCCGCAGCGATAAAGCACGCGATTGCTGTTGTTCTTGCTCTCGTCATTGTTGTTGTTGTTGTTGCTGCTGTTGCTGCTGTTGTTAGTGTTGAGTGTGACATACTTATTGCGAGTGTTGCCCATTGTTATTTGGCCCCGGCTTGAAACACAAGGCCCACAATGCCCAGTGTCGAGTTTTCTTTTTTCACTATTGGCATTTTCGCCTTATTTTCTTTCTTTCCTTTTTTTATTTTTCTGTTGGTTTGCGTTATCAACAATTGACTTAAGTGTTGTATGGCACATATGTATGTGTGTGTGTGTGCGTGTGAGTGTGTGATTGTTTGTAGTAGCAGTTGTCAGCCTGTCGCTTATGCTTTCAATGCTGGAAAATGCCAGTTGACTGCCGCCTCCTCCTCTTCCTGCTCCTCCTCCTCCTCCTCCTCCTCCTCTTCTTCCTCTTTTTTTGTGTGTACTTAACAATTGTTTGGCTATGCTGAAAAGCAGCTTTTTCTTTCTTTTGACTTTGTTTGCCTCTCCTCCTGCCTCGCTCACACTGTCTCTAGCTCACCCTCTCGCTCGCTCTCGCTCTCTCTCGCTAGCTGTGTGTCTAGTCGATAATTTTTAATCCTTTTGTGCTTGTTGTATACGTATATATATATATATATATATTTGAGAAATTGACTGTGGCGGTTCCCTTCCTCATTTCCATTCGCCGTTCGCTTTCAATTGAGTTTTTATGTTCGTTGACTTTTGTGGCGTTCTCTCTCAACAATTACAATGCTGTTTACCTTATTTATTATTTGTTGTTTATGCGACGGCCCATTGTCTGGCCCACCGGCCAGGACAGCCGGCCCCACCTTCTGCGAATTGTTTTTCATTTCTTAAGCGCGATTTTAATTTCTGATAAGTTTCGTGCACGAAAATTTATGTTTTAACGAAGCTTGTAAACTTTAATTGCTTCTTGCAATCCATAGCATCTGCCCCGGGCCAGGTTCTACGTGGATCTGAATGCCAAAAAAGCTCGGGTACTTACCGCCATAGACAACGCAGGTTACCTCCAGGCTGCCGCCCTCCTCGTAGGGTCCTGCTCGGGAATCGATGCGCATGCGACGCTCATTGTAAATGTTCGGCTGATGCGGGGGCACTATAAATAGGGAATGAGAGTCGACCAATTAGTTGTGCGGCACATCCATTTGCCCAATCAATTCCGGCTAAGCCAAAGACCCAAATTGACATATTGAAAGCATTCGCCAGCCACAAATCACATACAATTTGTGCATGGCGCAACATCAAAGGGAATTCAGCTGCAGTAAATATTTACATATGAACATGCATGCATATATGCGCATACGCACTGAATATGCCATGTTTACACACGCATGTAGATTTGCATATTAAATTGTTTGCTTTGCGGCTAACCGAAAAATCATTTCAGCTAATTTATGTGTGCAGTCCGCAGCAATGCAAAAGAAAAGGCTAATAATTGTTAATTACATTTTTTGTATGTGCATCTTGACGTGCCAACACACAAATAATTTGCATAAATTAAATATGATAAATCAAATTGACAGAATTTAAATTTGCCATTTTTCTACATTCCATTTTTAGCACATTTTCACGCGTCACTGTAAAGTTATTTATTTTAGAAAATTATATAAAATATATGTGGATTTTCAATCAGGTTGCTATTTTTGGAATTTCATTAGATTTATTAATATTTTAGTTACAATAAAAACAGAATTTTCTCTTTGCCAAAGAAATAATTAATTTTGTAGCGATTTTATTAAAATTTTTCTATTTAAAATTAATAATATATATTTAAATTAATTGAAATATATAAGCTGTATGGATTTTAAGAATTCCATTTTATTTACAGAAATAATATATAATTAAAATGAAGTCTGACTTGTGTCTAAGTATACCCATTTATTTTAATTATTTATAATAAAAATAATTATTTCTAAAAATCAATATTAAATTGAATATAATTCATAAGTTGTGCAAAATAATTAATTATAAATTCACAACAAGCACAAAATTATAATCATAAAACAATAACAAACTTGAAGCAAAAGAAAAAATTCAAATATATATATATATATATATATATATATATATATATTTGAATATTTGCATATATATTAATATGCTTATACATTTTATGTATGTATATCAATTATATAATCTTTTCTTAACCCCAATCAATTCATTGAATACGCACCCACGACTTCCAAGTTGACGTTGCTGTTCCTGGTTTGCGACAGCTTGAAGTCCACGCGACAGCGAAAGTTGCCCGCATCCTTTTCCTGTCGAGTGGTGCGGCACAATGGGGAATTCAATTAGGGAATGCCGTACAGCTGACCCTTTGGGCTCTTTCAGTTTTGGGCTAATGCTTACCTTGACCGGACTTATAATCAGTTCCGCGGGCTCCTTGTGCGTGCGAAAGACGGCGCGATCCTCGAGTACCTCCTCATCTCTCCAGTGCGAGGGCGTGCCCGCGTGGGCGCCCCGGGTGTCATAGCTGTGGAGTGCAATAGTTGTACGAGCGCAGCTCTACATCAAGACGGTGCTTAGGTGAACCTACCTGTAGATGGGCAAATTGTTCTTGTACCAAACGACGAGCAGCACCTTGTCGTCCGGCAAGTTGGAGCTGACATCGCACTTGATTTGCGCCGAGTTGTTGACCAGAACGCGCAGAATGTCACCATCTGTGGAAAGAGAAGGCATTCACAGTTAGAGTAGATATCAATTTTATAAATATTTCAATTTATTTTTATCAATTTATCTATACTTATATATAAAGCCATAGATGAAACAATCAATGGGAAGCCACAGTTCCGTCAATGCGCAGCCATTTTTGGCAAATTAGATAAAACCATGACAGCTGCGGCTCTGGCTGTGCCATAATGCGTTTGGAGCAGCCAAAGCTGGCAATTGTGGTGCTCTCGCTGGAATAGTTTTATGCGCTTAGCACAGCCACGCCATTTGGCTAAGCTTTAAAATATCGATCGACTGACCAGCGCAAAATAATAAAGACGGAAAATGGGAAAAACAAAAAAGGGAAACAAAATCACAACATCCATAGAGCCGGCCACATAATGCGCCAATGTGCCGCAAAAGCCCGGCCAAAAGCCGCTGCACGTGAGGGAAGCTGGACGAGGATGAGGTGATTACCCAGCCAGCCGCATGCGGATTACAAAATGGCTGCCATTTGCTGTGTAGTTTTTTTTTTGCAGTGTGTTAGTGTATGTGTGCACGTTAAAAATGCAGTGCGTAGAGCGTAGAAAAAAAATGCTAGCCACAGCGAACTGCGAACTGCGAACTGCGAAATGTTTGCTACGAGTGAGTGCGAGGCAACTGCGCTGGGAATCGCATGAAGCGAATGGCCAGAGAGCGCCTTGGGCTGAGCTTTTGTTTCTAATTTTGCACTTGTGTGCGCAATATCATGGCAAAGGCCTAGGCCCACGCCCACGCGCACGCCCACACCGAGACACAGGCCCTCGCACACACTTATAGTACTTTCGGCCGGGCCCGGCAGGCGGTGCGTCAGTTTGTCGACAAACAAACGGGCGACCACATGATAAATAATCGATAAATTATGTGGACACATGTTTAATCTAGCATGAAATGGAATCATTTCCCTTCAATTTGTTGTTAGCCAGCCACACAGCCAGGCAGCGAGGCACAACAACAACAAGGGCAACAACAGCTACGATGGCCAAACACATAACAGATGTGCATTAGATAGAATTGTTGTGGCATTCGGGGAGCGTGACGGCGGGCGGGTGGGTGCCTATTTAAATACAAATAATGAGCAGATTATAAATACCAGCAAATATGCTGCAGTCCTGTTGCCAACACGACAGCACAATAGAGCGCGGGGAGCGCAAATGGAATTATCGCGCATTCGTCATGTTGAACGGAGCTGGACAAACACTTGACGCGGACGCCGGACGCCAGACGAGCGCACTGCGAACGACAACAGCAAACAACTTGTGGCCCACTGACCACACGCAACAATTACATTTGCCCCTTCACTCGACCCCACACCAACACACACACACACACTCACATATTGGCTACATAATGATAGATTTATCATTTGCTTAATTGCATGACTTGCAACGGTAAGCGGACCGTGTCAGCTTTAAGGCAGTTGCTGTTGTTGCTGCTGTTGTTGCTGCTGTTGTTGCTGCTGTTGTTGGTTTCACCTCGGCAAGCAGACAACAAAATTTATTAATTAATATTTAACTTAATTAATTAGCTGAACGTTTATTAAGCATGCGGCATATTGAGCGACGACATATTAAGCATACGCCATGTTAGCCGCAACAAAAAAGAAATGTATTTCATCAAGAGCGCTGTTTGGGCGGCTTAAAGAACTGATTATGGTTTGACAAGATAATATTAATAATGCCAAATAACTAAATGCTGCCAAAAAACCAATTAAAAT
The DNA here is from genome assembly GCF_054131105.1 of Drosophila navojoa. NCBI lineage: Eukaryota > Metazoa > Arthropoda > Insecta > Diptera > Drosophilidae > Drosophila > Drosophila navojoa. Next base: position 20,271,873 of record NC_142890.1, read on the forward strand.
TGAAGAATTGCCATATCTTAATATATATGTATATATATAAAAGTTATGTATTTATATATATTGATGTATATATATATATGATATATATTTATACTTATAGCTATAATGAATACTTCCAAAAAGTTCGTCAGCAACTTGAGTTGTCTCACAATTACTTGCTTTCACTTTATATTTCACAGCGGGCTTTCTATTCAGAAAACTAATCAGCTACAAAGAGCGTAGAAGGAGTGAGAGGGAGCCAAAGTATATTTAAGTGTGTGTGTGTAAGCGAGGTTAGCGAGAACACAGACTAAAGAGCACAGCGTTTCAAATGCAAACTCACATTGCCGCTATTCTAAATGAACTGTCTAAATATCGGTCTTTCAAGTATTTTCATAATAGAATGGAACAGAGGGAAATATAGAGATAGAGCGCGAACAAGGGCAGCTAGGGCACATCAATGTTTCAAATAGAAACTCCCATCGCCGCTGTTCCAAATGCACTCTCCAAATATCGCTTCTATATTTACTTTGTAATATTTTACAGCCACGATCGTGGGCTTAACGGGGTCAAGCTAATGCTTCATGAAAACGAATGAATGCTGAAAGAAAAGAGAGATAGCCGTACGAATAACTCTGCTCTCTTTCCACACATATAAATCGCTGCAAGAGCTTACACATTATTCCAATAGGCGCTCACGTCAATTAACAAAGTTTATAATTTACTTTGCTTAGTTTTTGTAATCAGTGTATTCTTCCACAAGAGCTTTCCTTCTTTCGTTTAATTTCCGCATTTTCGACAAGTTCTCCGTTTTGTTTTCTTCACTGTAAGTTAGTAAGGTCTTTTTTAATTTTGTTAGTTAATAGTCCATGCTAATTACACGTCACAGGACTTCATGCCAACTCTCCGATATTCCCCAGGCCCCAGCTGAGCTCGAGCCAACTCTAAGTGCGACTAATTACATTTATCTGGCAACTTGGTCATGTTGTGCTTTGTATCTGTACCTCCATCAGTCGCCCTCTCTCTCTCTCTCTTACTGTCTCTGTCTCTGTCTCTGTTTGCTGTGCTTTATCTTCATGCTGTGCGAGAAACAACAATGAAAATTCCAATGACAATGGCTTCAAGTAGTGGCTGCCCGCTCCAAAGAACCACTTGATCTGCCTATTGTTGGAGTTGCTGCCGTTGTAGTTTGTTATTATAGCTGGGCACTGTTCTTGTTGTCATTGTTGTTGTGGCAGTTGTTGTCTGCTTTAATGTAATTGAACATTTTCTAATTGACACTTGTCACTGGCAAGAACATTTTCAGAACTTCATTTTGACGCATTTACACACACATTTATTTCAATTTCCCTAACAACAAAGGCAACAGCAACAGCAACAGCAACAGCAGCAGGAATATCAGGGACATCAACAACAACAACAACAACAGCAGCGATTGCCAACACGCATACAAATACAAGCAAAATAAAGTTGTAGCACAATGGCTCCGTCTGACAATGCGAAACACGAAACGTAGAGTTGAATTTATTGCATTGGCTCGGCGAGGGGCGCTGCAAGGGGCGAGACGCTCCGCCCACTCTGCAATGCTGCAGCCAAGGCAAGGTGAAGGCAAGAGCTTCGCCCGCGTACGGCGACAGCAGCGACTGGCAGCCAGGTAAGCAATCTGGCCATGGCAGCCTCTCACTCACACACACACACACACAGACACACACACAGCCTGGGGTCCCCGCTGAATGGACGATGCAACTAAATACAAAAACCACGTGACAATGTTTTTAGAGCAGCAGCAACGCGAGCAGGACTCTGCCAGGCAAAAGAGGAGAAAAACGAGAATAACGAGCACGGCTGCCATGTCTCTGGTCTATCGGGTGTCGCACGCAAGCCAGCAGCAGCTTGCAGCCAGTTTGTGTCGCATTTGCCACATGGCAGCATGAAAACCGCATTGGCCTGCATCGAGTTGTGCTCGGCTGCTGAGCACGGAGAGAAAAAAAAAGAACGAGAAAGAGAAATAAATACAGGCCAAACGAGCAGCAGACATTGGATAACTGGACGAATGCGTGATAAGTTGGCTTTGCCAAAAGTCCAAATGCTTTAAGGTTGCCAGAGAGAGCAAGCGGGCGCACGTCTGCAGCAAAGACAAAATAATAAATAAATAATAAAAGCTAGATTTAAAGCCAAGCAATCGCTTAAAATAAATTAAAGTTTAAGACGTAATAAAATAAAATGTTTTTTGATTGCTCAATTACTCTGACTTTAAATGGCTGCAAGTAATTTCAGTTGTTCAGAGAGCAACTTTATTGATAAAAACAAGAGACACTTCAAGGCAGGACTGCAATTGCTTGTTGTGCTTTAAGACGATAACGCAGCCATTGTTTTATTCTGCTGCGATTGCTGCTGCTGCGGCAGTCGAACTTTTGCAGCTACACTATCGGACTGTCGCAAGTGCCGGCAGTCAGGGCAGTCTGTCAGCTCCCAGCAATTGACAGTTGCAGAATTCCAGTAGGGATATATGCAGCAGCAGCAACGAAGGTCTGCACTCCAATGATAACGTCAAGCGTTTCGCTTTAGGAGCTAAGCAAAGTGTCTCTAACTAAAAGTCAGCTTGAATGCAGCACAACAAACCAGTTATGATTGCAAGAAAGAGCAGAGGGAGAAGAGGCAGGGAACAACTCAAATCATTAAACTAATGCCAGCAATAAAACACAAAGGGAAAACAAGCCGAGCTGAAGCAAAAATCAATCGCGCAGGCATGACACGTGGCCAATCCAAGGGCTTAGCCACTATCGACCGACCACACACAGTTACGGATCACTGCGGCCACGTGCCATGTTCCGTGGCATTTGTTCTTCTCTTTTTTTTTTTCGTAGCTTACGGACATCGTTAGCACAAATTGTTGTTGAGTTAACAAGAGCTGTGCTAATGCCAAATGACGAAAAGAAAACTTCAACAAATCAAAGCAAAAAGGTGAAGCAAGACGAAAGCAAGCAAAGTGAAAAGCTTGCTAACTAGCCCGCATTTGGTTTTCTTTTTCGTTAGCTTTTACTTTTCTTTTTTTTTTTGTATTTTTTATTTTTTATTTGGCAATATGTTGACTTTAAGGCTGGCAGCGCCAACTCCGACTCTTGGCTGATAAGCCAGCGTATAAATCACAATTTGGTTGCGCTGTAAAGTATGCTACGATCGCGACACGTTTGCCAACTTGCGGGCCAAATTGTTGGCCAAGTTTATTAAACGTCTCGCGACTTTGGCAATAATTTCGATTTCGGGCATGCAATAAATTTGGTTTAATGTGCAATTTATGGGACACCATTTAATTAGTTTCTGTTGCTCAGGCCCCAACCAAATTGATGTTGACAGAGATTATTGGCTGGGCACGTAATGTCCGTGTACCAAACTCTCTCTCTCTCTCTCTCTCTCTCTCTCTCTCTCTCTGTCTCTTGCGCGCTTTGTCTTTCTGTATCTGTGGCTCTCCTTATCCTTCAGGCTCCCCTTTGAGCTCGGCTAATGGCCCAAAACTTGCCTCTGGCTTCTACTTTATTTGTACGTGTCGCTGGGCCCCGACTGATTCCCGACCATAACTTCCGCTTTACGCCCATTGACCTCGTCAACATTTATCTAACGGTTAAATGCCCTATATGTGTGTGAATATGTTCTCTACTCTCCGCCCAACTCCGCCATGAAAATGCCAGTAAAACTTTTTTGTTTTCGACTTGGCCGAATTATTTGCGCTTTGCAGTTGGCCAGGCAGTTGTTGTCTTTTGTGTTAGTTATGATTATTGCCGTGTTTATTGCGATTGCTGAAAAGCCCTTATCACGATTAATTGGCGGAAAATTTTTATGCGCACCACAAGTGACACTTTTCGGGCCCTGCCAATTGCCAATTGGCAATGTCATCGCTTATGGCCAAATACGATTTGTGGCCAAGCCCTCGAAATTTGTGGCACTCGGCATAGTTGGGGATCGATCGAATCCGTTTACATTATTCAAATCGAAATCGAGTGCCTTTAGCAAAATGTCACACACACAGCGGAAAGCCATTTGCATTTTTTATCGCCTCATCAAATATTAAACGAAATGAGACGAATTAAAAAACCCAGAGCTCTTCCATGGGCAGGAAAATACACATAGATATATAGATACACGTTAGGCAAATATCGAAAAGTTGAACTTGTAATTAAATATTGGGCATACATGAAAATTCTGTTATATGTGTAAAAAGTGTAATTAAAATAGGTAAATCAGAGAAAAAATTAAATTTTATTGGAAAATTATATAAAATATTTTTTATTGTGATTATTCGCATTTAATAGCAAACCAATATATTTTTTTTGTTTAACATATGAACTTATAAAAAACCTCTTTGTGTGTCCCATTATTATTAAATAAAAATGTATATATATATATTTATTTGATTTATGGCAAAGTAATAAATGTTAATATTGCTAATGCATATTAAGTAATATCAACATCAATCCAGGTGCTCTGCCAGCCTTGCATGCCTATCGACATCGACCTCTTCCATTCAAAATCTGGTGCACTTCAAATGCCCTGACGCTTATGTAAATGCTTTAAAGTGCTATGCTATGCTATGGAAAAATAGAGAGAAAAAAAAAAAACTATTACAACATGCAAATTATAATTGCGCTATTAAAAATTGCATATTAAATGCGACACAACAAACGCAACAGCAACAAAAACAACAGAAACAATAGCCTGGAGGCATTAGCGGAAACAAGCGATGGGAATGTGTTAGCTGGCGCCAAACACTAACACGAACAGCATTGGGCAATGCAACACTAGTAAACCACAACAGCAGCAACAACAACAACAACAACTACAACAACAAATATTCAAAAGTCCTGGCAAATAGTTTAAAACATGATTTTACACAGCGCACAGCACGCAGCCAGAGTACGCCAGGGTTGCACTGGTGTGCGTATCGATTGTTGCTGTTGTTGTTGTTGTTGGCTTACTGCCAGAAGGCAGCAAAGCCTTGGCCCATAAATTATTCATTGATTAGCAACAAATGCCATTAAACATGCACCCAAAGTGCTTTGCCTGCAGCCAGCGTGACTATCAACAGGAGACTTGTGCGTGTGTTGGTGTGTGTGCGTGTGTATGTGTGCGTGTGTTCGTTCGTTTGTTTGTGTCACGCACTTTAAACTGTCATTTGTTAGGCGGCTGCCTTTTGAAATTGCCCAATTGTTGGCTATTGCCAGCGCCCGCTAAACAGCCAGCCTAAGAGCGTGCTATAAATTTTCAACTGCAGCTGGCAGGCCATCAAAGAGCGCTAAACGGCTTACACTTTGCGCATATTTTGGGCCTAAAACCCACAACCGATGGCCAAATGCCCCACTGCCTCACTCCTGCCCGCCCGCCCACGCCCACGCGCGACAATAACAGTTAATGCTGCTGTTGCTCCTGCTGCTGCTGCTCCTGCTGCCACATCCGAGGCCAGTCGAAATTCTCTACTCACTTTGTGTAACATTTTAATATACCCTATTCGGGCAGCGGGTCAAGCCTCTGACTTTAAGCTGCTTGTAACGCTGGCCATAAATCAATGCGGCTTGGCTCTTTTGACTGATTGAAAGAGTTTCAATTGAAGATAAAGTATATAGTATATAGATCCTAATGAATTTAAAATATATTCAAAATACAAACATATTTTTTTTTTTCAATAATCTGGTGTAAAAAAGAATATTAATATATACGAGCTATGCTGCTGTCAGTCTCTCCCTCTCTCTCTCCCACTCTCATTCTCTCCCGCCTCTCATTATGTAATCAATCTTAGTTATTCATCTCATGCTTAAGAGCATTTAAGCTTCGTTTAGCTATCAGCGGCACTTTTCCCATTTGTTGTTGTTCTTGTGCACGATTTTATGTTGCGCTGAATTTTAATTTAAATGTTTTTGGCAGCCTTCTGGCTGCTTTCAAAACAAAAATAAAACCGCACACACAAAAAATAAAAGAAGAAGAAGAAAAACGTTGCACGTCAACGGCTTTTAAGCGCTGATTTTGAGCGGAATTTCGTGGACGGGGACGAACACGAGTTGAGAGGCTTGATAAAAATCTGAAAATGGCCAACAAAGCGAACATTTTTCAATGGCATTTTTTTGTGTGCGCTCCGTTATGTGAGCCATAGGTGACCCTGGGCTGTGGTTCTTGCACACCAACACACACACAGAAAGGCTTTGCTCATATATTGTTAAGGGGCTTACTAACACTTGCACATGCGTAGGTCAGATAGAGCACACACACACACACACACACACACCCATGATTTATGCAGCTGGCGCTCTGTGTGCGGCTTTTAATTTGCTTAATTTTGCGCTTAGCCACAGCAGCAGCAGAAGCAGCAGCAGCAGCAGCAACAGTATCAGCAGCACAGGCTAAGGCAGGGGCAGGGCTTGCGGTGGCAGCAGCTGTGTTGGTGGCCACTTTACCACAACCGGCAGCCCCTTTTCAATTTCAATGTGAAAGGCTTTCATCAAGGTCCTCGCTAGCCGCACATTCTCTCTGGCTCAACTCCCACTCCTTCTGCCTCTTCCCGCTCTACTCTACCGAGGCCAATTTGGGAACAGCTGATGACTATTTTTAAATGAAATTTTCGGGGCAATCATCTGTGTGACTTTTCGCAATAAATCGCACCTCTTTAAGGTGCTTGAACTTCGGTCAGCCTCTGCGAATCTATGTCACACCCATTCACGCAGACAGCCCCAATAGCCTCTTAGCTGCACATAAGGCTGCCTGCAGCAGTCAGGTGACAGCACACAAAAGTAGCACAAATCTGACAGGCAACAGCTGTGCCCTGGCTGCGCACACAGACCGAGAAGGAGCCGGAGCCAAGGTTAACAATGGACCAGGCCATACTTAAAGCATATAGTTTATTATACGCTCGCAACTAAAGCAGCTTAATATACATATATACATATATGTATGTATATGTATTTGTATATGTGAAGCTAAAATGTTCTTTTGATTTTGAACTTCATGCTCTGCAGCTGTGGAGCACATCGACTTTCTTTAATATCTTTCTTATGGAAAGAAAATAATCTTCTTTTAGTTCGGAATTAGCAAAAGTGAATCGAGAAGATAGAAGATAGCATTTCTGTTGAACTGTTGTGCTTTATTTTAAAGCTTTTCAGTTCAAAACATTTTCTCTGCAACCTTGGCATATAAATATATATATCTACATATATATAAATATATATGTTTTGCATGCATGGCTCAATCTAAGTAACTTTTTGGTTTGTTTGTCTGAAATAATATTTATTAAGAGCGGATTCTGTAATACGATAAGCAACTTGTTCAACATCACTTCTATTGCGTGTCTTGCTCAAATATGAAACTCAATAGCATATGGAACTTAAATGCCGTATACCCTTTGGGTCTGCCATAATCATTGATCGACGTATGACCGCTGCCCAAGTTAAGCCATAGAGACTGCCGTAACCATGGCCATATCGTATTTTGATGTAATCGCACTCACACACTCACCCACACTCACCCACACTCGGCCACACTCTCACCCACTCACGAATATTCTCACACATTCGGTGGCAATGCCCTCCGGCAATCTGTGGCAGCTTCTAGCTCTAGCCCCGAAATTGATTTCATTAATATTTCAAAAGGTTCGCCTGGCACACACACATGCATGCATATGTATGAGGGGTCAGCCGAGGGTTGTTCGCGCGGTTAGGAGTTTGTTCGCGGTGAGTACGTATCAATTAACCTGTCTAACACTTTGTTGTGGTCATGCCACGCATAAAACTTTGTGCCGTGCCGCAAGTTGATTAAAAATTAATACAAATACAGAAAAAAAAACCGACTGCGATTTCGCATACGCAGTGCGGCATTGGCAGCTCGTGACTCTCCGTCATCCTAGCATTTTAATTGACAATTTTGCGTTTTGTTTATGGCTGTTATACGGTCAATAAGGAATTCGATTTCATATGTACATGCATAAATATTTGTATATAAGAAATTGCCCGAATTGGTTTAGTTATTGACTTAATCACGTTCTGCGGCTGTCCAAAAACCAATTTAAATGCTTCCCAAAAGAGCACAAAATCAAGGAGGAAAAGGAAGGAGAAAGGGGGGACAATGAACTGAAACGAGGGCTTTTTTTGCTGACCTTGCAAAAGGCACTCAGACAGATATCCAAAGGCAGTTGAAATTTGCCAACGCGGCAAATGTAGACCCGAAAACTTATGCATAGAAAGAGGACAAGTTCAACGCACCAAAAGGACACGACCAGACAGGCAAAAGCTAAGCAAATGCCAGCATATAAGTAAATCTGTATGTGCGGGCGTATACTTGTGTGTGTGTGTGTGTGTGAGCTGTCCTGTGTTTGACTTTCAGCTTGCGGCTAAATTGTTATCAGCTCGTATTTTAATAATGGCCAGCTTAAAGTGTAGGACAAGAAAAATGTTTGCCACCAAAGAAGAAGCTGACAACAAAAGACGTCCAGGCCAACTGCGAGAGAAATCATTAAAAATTCTGCAGATAATGTCGGAATGGACATACACACATACATACATAGAAGGGTAGGGTGAATGCCAGACTATGCACATGTCGAGGTATTTAGTACAGGTCAAATGCACATGTCTGCAGATGCACAGTCTGAGAGCCTGACGGAGCCAGAGCAGACAGCCAGCATCTGGTCAAGATGAATGCCGCGAGTCGTCAGGAGCAAGGAAGCTGCAAAAAATATCGTGCCATAAACTGAAGATGCGACGGAAATGCGAGAGAATAAGACGACCTTATATTCCTAGCCAACAATTTGCAGAGGTAAGGCACTTGCCGTTACCTGATGATGACGACGATGATGATGATGCTGATGATGATGATGACGACGACTTATGTCACTCGAGTGTAATTTACAAGCACTACAAAAACTGCAAGCAGCCAAGGATGCAGCCGCAATGGCAATGAACAAAGCTGAAGTGGCTGAAGCGCTCGAAACTGTTGCCATCATGCTAATGAAGTGTACCAAGGCCAATTTATATCTATATAATATGGCAGTGCACTGCATACATACACATACACTGACAGCCATTCAAAATTCTCAAGTGCCATTTGTTGCCAGCAGAGCAGCGCATCGTGATGCAACAGCTGCAGTGGGTAAAGCCACAGCACAAGTGATTTTAATTTGATGTTTTAAAGAACAAAACTCGTACAAATCAACAGGCGCTTGTCTGATAATATTAAAGTAAAGAAAAGCTGAGCTGAGCTGGGCCAAAAATATATATAAATTATGATAAAAAAATCTTAAACTACTTCCTCGGAATTTCCATGTATATTAAATATAGTAGAACGATAAGTGCTATGGTAGTTAATATTTATATATACACTTAATCATATATACATACATATAAGGTTGTTTTTGCTCTTCAGCTTAAGCACTTGAAGGACTTTCTTAAAACTCTAAAAATATTTCTGGGCAGAAAATTCTGTTGACTAACTATAAATTCAAACAGTTCCGCGTTTTCGCTTGACCATCAATTAAAGCTGTCACTTAGCTGGAAATACAATTGAGACTAGAAAAAATAGCTGCTCAATGATTCGACTGGGATAAGTGCCTCAACAACAAAAAATAAAAATAATAATAATAATCGTCAAGCAAAAAAGCGCAGCTGAGGAGGAACCAGCCTTAAAAAAATTAAATTGAGGCATAGCAGAGAGAATGAGAATTTTTCCACGAAAAACACAGAGACACACGCACACACAAACCAATGTAGTACACAGAAATAAGTGTGTTGGAAAATTTATTTCATCAATTTAGAAGTAAATTGTTTGGAGAATACAGCACAGCAGCAGGAACAGCAACAGCAGCAGCAACAGCAATCGCAAGACTATAAACAGCTTAACTAATACAAGCATACAACTTAACACACACATATATACGCACACAAGCACACAGACATATTAAAACGAAAAGTTGCTTGGGATAGCGAATAAAAGCGTCTGAGAGTCGGAGGAAGCTGCTGTTGAGGCTGTCGAAGAAATCGATTATGCTTAAATCTGTTGTTAAAGCAGCCGGCAATAGGTAAACGCATGAATGATATTCGAGCCAGAAAGCGGACAACGGCAACTGGAGGACTGCTGCATGAAGGACTGCTGCATGAAGGTGCATATTACGCATACGCCGCGTGGCCAAGCAGACAGACCGAGTTCAGGGCCAAGCCCAGCTCACACAGCTTTAGCGAGATAAAACAGTTGTTGTTGCTGCTCAGCTCTAGATGCTGCTGCTGGTGGTGGTGCTGCTGCTGGTGGTGCTGTCGTGGCGCCAAGTACATGTGTAAATTACGAGTTTCGCATAAAAGTTGCAACAACAGAAGCATTGAGCAAGGACAGCGCCCAGAATGGCAGTCAAGCAGTTGCCCCAGCAGCAGCAGCAGATCCACACCCAGATACACGCTCCGAAAGTGGCTAAAAGTGTACGTAAAAATGCATGATATATGGTAAATGTTTTGTGGCATTTTTGGCTTAGTTTGCAGCTCTTGGCTGACGCTCGCAACTGCCAGAGTATCTGTCCTGCTGCTCCTGCTGCTGCTGCTGCTGCTGGTATTGCCTCGGGCTCTATCTTCAGGCAAGCATAATGCATACAAATTGTGGTATTTTGTGTCTCTGGGTCTGCTTTCAAGCATTGAACATGACATTTAACGATTGTCATTGATAAGGGCATGTTGCTGCAGTGCCAGATTATGTAACTGCAAATGCTGCAAGCTGAGTCAGCTGGGACTCCAGCCAGCCAGAGTCAGGTATAGGAAAGATAATGTTCATGGATATACAGGAGGTATATTTAAAAAGCTTACGCTGTATAGCTGAAAATCCTTGCAGCACTTCAATATGCTGCCGCCCAAGGCCAGGCAGACAGTTGGCCAACTTTCGGCGCAACAATTGGCATTCATTTTGAGCTCATAAATCAGACTGATAATTGAGCAGCCTGCGGTATAAATATGCGCATAAATAGACTCTTCAGTCAGTTAGCCACCGCAAAAAAGAAAAGTTTGTATTCATATGTATTTATAATATATTGTTACCTGTGGCGACGGCTCAGCTGCTGCTGGGTAATAGAAATTGTAAACTAAAATTGAATTATCTTTTGACCAAGGCACAATTTAAAAATTATTCGCTTGGAAAATTCAATCAGCAAACGGGCAGCAGCCCGCCACAACAAAAGCAAAGCTCACCTTGCGCCCACCCAAAAGCCGCCCACACTTAAAGCTTCGCAGTGCCTAAGTATCTGTATGTGGGTGTGTGTGTGTATGTGTGGAAAGTAAATAAATAAAATAAAGCAGCAGCAATTGCGGCAGAAAGCAATTTTCGTAGGCATGCACACACACACACACACACACACATAAAAACGTATAAACGCACACATACACACGCATAAACGCACACCTAAAAAGCACCTTTAAGAGGCAGCTGAAAAATACTCAAGATGCCGACAAGTCCAAGTACGAAAAAAATGTACACAACTTTTTCGTTTATTTTCTTCGCTCTTTTTTTTCGTATTTCTGTTCGTTTGGGCTTTGCACAAAGGCTTCAAGGAATTTGTGCTCGGCCCATCCTGGTTATGTTGACTTAAGCTTTAAGCTGCTCAACTGAAGCGCGTAACGGCAATTTGTGCCCGCTGCTGCTGTTTGCCAGCGCCGCACGACCACCGCAGGCCACCGCACGCATTAGCGCCGCTAAGCAGCCAACGCCAAATCTGAGAATCCATTGTGGGTGCCAAACGTGCCGGAGCAGCCCGGGCAGCACGACTGAATAGCTAAATACCTATTTATGGAGCAACTAGATGCGTTGTCTGGCAAAGCAGCAAAGCAAGCCGAGCCTAACGTTGCTCTTATTTTCCTCAAGATCAATGAAATATCTATAAATATATATAGCAATGTATATAAATAAATATATACACATATATAAATATATTATATCTACATCTTGCTGCCATAATTCTTTGGAATGTTTTATTTTCGTATAGAAATTACAATTTATTTCAAATGTCGATTATATGTGCAGACAGTTTCTTAGGAATAATTTATTTTGATTCAGAACTCAGTTAATCTCCTCGTAAGCCAAGCAATGCCCAGCCAAGGCGTTGCATGTGAACTCTTTGTTAGCCAATTTTCGAGATTGCTTTTTGGCACCTTCAAGAGAACCCCTTCAATTTATAAATATATAAACGAATTTTATTCGTTTACTTGGCTTTAATGGCGACTTTTTATATGCCACATGGCGTATGCGTTATGCAGTATGCCACATGCCTCAGCCAGGACAATGACATGTGGCCATGATTCCCCATGTTGACTTTGCCTCTGAGCTCTGCTCCTCTCTGCAATGCACTCATATCTCGTTGCGTATGAAAATCTCATAGAGTTGGTCTTAAGCTCGCTTAATCCTGCTTATTTCTACCGCAACACCAAATACGCGATGGCAAAAGGGTCCAGAGGTGAGCTGAAGCGTGCACGCATTGCTAAGCTGTCACTCGAACCCCCAAAAAAAAGGTATGCAACACACACACACACAGTCACACACACATACCCAGATTCATTACCCAAGCAAAGTCGAGTAATGGTTTTGTCTGTAAGTAGCTCGTGATTGAATTGAGCAAAGAGCCAGCAGCCAATCCAGCTGGCAACATCTCATTTGGCTGGCATACACAACTGACAATTGTTGTTATATACATACATGAATATGTGTGTATATGGGTGTGTCTCTTAGCTGAAATGAAAAATGAAATCAAAGCATTTAAAGCACCACATTCGCTGACACCGAAAGCTGGCTATGACAACGCGTACCCCTTTGACAGTGCTCTTTGGCGCTGCCATTGGATTAGCGCCTGATCCTTGTTATTTATGTGTTATAGCTGTGCATGTGTGTGTCTGTGTGTAGAGTAAATGAAACTGCTGCAGAACCCGACCCTAGCCAAACAGCAGCACACGTGGAAATGTGCGCACAATGAAACCTTTTCAATTATTTTTGTTGGCGTTCTTTAGATTTTCTTCTTCTTTTTTTTCGTTTTGTGCGCTTGTTTTGCACCCAACTTCCATTGTATTCGTTTCCTCTTTATATAGCACCATGTGTGCACATGGCAACTCGAGGGCAATCCACTCGGTCGACCTGTAACACGGTCTGTGTGCAACGAAAGTTGGCAATAAACGCGAAAATTTCAAAACAGGTAATCATATATCTTTTCAATATTTGCGAGAATCCTTTGAGTCTATAATATTTGAAAATAATATAAATATATAATATAATATGAAATAAAATAATATAATGTATTACAATATATATTTCCTGTCTTTAATATATTATAAAATTTTAATATTATTATAAAGGGATTATAAATCGATATTAGTTTAATATATTTTATAAAATGTCTCTATGGTAAAACCCAAAATATATAAAAATAAAACCTAAATTCTATAATAATTTACCAAATATATATGTGAAATTTGAAGATTTTAACTTGATAATTAGACTTTATGGTCAATAATTGGGTTTTTTGACCATAGACCAATATTTCATGATCTCGTTTTATGTTGCTTTATCACTGGATAATATATATCATAAGCTGTCTGGAGACAATTTACATTTAGTTCGTCTCTCCCTAAACTTTGAAGACCATCAGATTCTGATTTATAGAAGATATCAAGGAATGGGCATAGCTGTTCGTCCACAATTCAAGTGCTGATCGAAAGAGTATTATATCTTTACATATACATATATATATATTTATTTATTATTTTCCGCAACTCTTCTCTCGTGGCTTGCAGTGTATAAACCTCCCATTTTATTTTTGAAAATATTTGAAATCCATGTCAAAGCAGCTTTCACTTAAAAGCTGATTGCAATCACACTTCGTGAGTTGTTTGGCCGTAAAAATGGAAAGAAATGAAAGTAAAAGCAATTTATTTCTGCTGCCCTTATTCCCAGTCGTATTTTGCAATCCATACTATTCGCTGTCTGCTCGCTGACAATTACATGAAAAGTGCGGCTGTTGTCGCCTAAAAGCAATTCGCTGTAACTACAATATTTGAAGGCGCATTTAACAATATGTACGTGTAAATAGGTGGCACATTAATGTCTTGGGTAAACAATTTTAATTTCTATATGCAGCTCGGGGACACCGAGTTCTGCATTTATAATTGCCGCAGACAGCGGGAGGGGGCCCACAGTGGGGGCTGCAGTCGAGTGTGACATGCAAACCACACTCAGCTGTATGCCGTTCGATAAGAGACGACAAACGATGGCGCATGCCAGTGTCAGTTGCCTCCAACAGCGACTGCAAATGCAACTGCTGGCAAATTATGGTAAAACATACAGCGACGCTGGCTAATAGCCGTGCCCCGGCTTCTCGCCCGGCTGCAGCTGGCATTGGTAGGCGATGGTGCATACAAAACGAGGGCTTGGCATGCCACACACACCGACACACTTACATACACAGATACAGATAGTCAAACACACTGAGCTATAGCTTGTCAGGGTAAGGCAGACAACAAGCAGACATGCAGACAGACAGACGGACGGGTAGACATTGGTTGATTGGGCGTAGGTCTGGAGGCGTGTCGTCTGGATTGCATGCCGCATGCCGCATACCGTCTACCGGCTCTGGGTCTGCCACACAATGCAAGTGACAGTTTATGGCATGCAGGTATGCAATGCATTTTATTTGCTTTCGATTAGACGCCAGCTGCCTCCTGCTAGCTGCCTCCTGCTAGCTGCCACCTGCCACACAGAGCTTGTTTGTTAGCCTTGTTTATTGCGACTAATTTCGTGTTAAGAAATTTGCAAATACCAAAAGCTTTGACAACGTCTATCCAGCACGTTGTTGTCTGATTAATGCCACACAGCCGGATATATATATCGGATATGCGCCTGAATGCTTTCTAATGTCTAGCCGGGGTTCGCTTTTGGGGCGCTGCTGTTTTCTGCTCTGCTCTGCAGGGCTTGGGCCCCTCTGTGTCTGGCTGGCTGTCAGCAGCAGCTGTTGTCAATTTAAATATGCAGCCCCCATCATACGATGAACTTGAATTTTAAATGCTGCCGCACCGCAAATAGCATGATGTATGTGGTCATTAAATGTCAGTTAAACAAAAACAATGCCCGCTCGCCCCGAGCAAACACAAACTACATATTAATATACCCACAGGCCGGCTCGATGCGAGCGAGCGCAACCCCATAACTGTCAGTTTGACGACTGCCCCACGGCCCTTAACTGTCAGAGTTGAGCAGCGAATTTGAAGGCTCATTTCAATTGAAATCCCCAATGTCGGAATATTCCTTAGTAAAAGTTTTTCGCTTGGAGTGCATTGCACTGGCTGAATTATTAACTGAATTTCACATTGAATGATTGGATTGTAAGAAAGAGATGTAGGTTAGGGCTGTTCGTATTCGACGGAACTATGTGGCAACCCCATAAAGCTGCCCATATGCAACGGATCCATATTGTTTTTTAAATCTTTGTACTATTTTTTATGTTGAAATGGTTTTGAATATGATATCTTCTAAAGGATTGCCATGAGAAGAAAATATCTATTGAAAGTGTAGGTTTCTTATATCTTATGCATATGCAAATTGTTAATAACTTATGCTCTTCAGTAAACACTGAGGAATAAATATTTAATCTGTGAATAGATTTAAGTCAGTTCTATGAGCATCATGAAAAATGTTTTAGAACTTAAAATTCATTATCAAATCTTAAATACAGTTAGCTATTGTTTACTGATATAATATGGATATATCCCATGTATTTTACAAAGCTGAAATATAGCACCACAGATCTAATTTCTATTCTTGACTCTATACTTCCTTATCGCCCTCACTCTATATTCCTAGACACATAATAATTGCACTACATATTTAAAGCACATTTAGGCTCTCTTAAATCATGCAAGATTTATTTTGATATTCTTTAGCAACACTAAACGCCATAAATAGTCACGCCCGGGAGAGTAAGTAATGGCAATTGTTGGGCTCAGCTGGATTTATGGCCCATGTCTGATGATGTGTGACAAGTATCAGGCTGTTGAAATACGTGCGGGTGCCGCGGAAACTACGAAATGCAAAATCAACAAACAACACTTGATGATATTGTCACGTTTCAGTTGGCCAAAACAGGAAAAACGGAAAAGCGAAAAAATGCAAATGGCAAAGTGCCTAGCTCAGGCGGATGAAAGGCGCGACGCGTGCAGGTGCCACACGCTGCGTATGCGCAATTTGCAGAGAGCTGCAAAAATGTTTTGGCGCATCGAGTCCAATGCCAGGCGAACATAATTTTTTTTTCCTCTTGCTGGCTATCAACAATCAGGCTAAAAGCTAGGCGCAGGTGTGCCACTCACTGTATGCTTGCTTATTTATGTGTGGGTGCATGGGGTGTCTCGCTCTGTGTGTGTGTGTGCGTGTATGGCATATGTAACAATGTTTGCGTGGCCAGATTCAGATTAAAAATTATGCTTTGTTTGCCAACTGTCAGCACAAAAAGCAGCAGCGACAGCGCAACAAAACAAAAAAAATACTTTTTGGCCCACAATGACAACAAACAAAACGAAAAGTTGCCAAAAAAAAAACTTTCTTTTTTTTGGGAAACGTCGAGGTAAGCTAGTCGGTGTATGTGTATATGTGTGTGTCTTACCTTGCAATGGAAATATGTGTCAGCTGATGGCCGTCATAGTCGTTATGTCATATACAATAATAATGCGAACTGACTCGACTACATGGGCAACGAGGCCTGAATATAATCATCTTCTTCTTCATTCTCTTCTTGTTCGCTTCGTGTTCATTTTTATTTAAGTTTTCTGTCTGTTCGCTTTCGTTCTGTGTTGGTCGTTTTGCAAGTTGAAGTTTATTTTGTAAACATGCCACTAAAAGTTTTCCACTTTCCTCTAAAATACTCAAACCAAATGCCAACACCAGCGACAACGTGTCGCGCTCTCTCTCTCTCTCACTGTGTATATATGTCTTCCACTCTCTTTTGCTCACACTGTATATGCCTGTGTGTGTGTGTGTGTTTTTAGTTAATTTAAAAAGTTTTTCGGCTGCTTCTGCTGCTGCTGCTGCTGCTGATTCTGTTTCTTGCTTTCTTGTATTTTCAATTCGTTTCTGGTTTTTTGTTTGATTTGCAGCAGTCAGAAAATTGGTAAACGATTCGTCGCAATGCTCTGCCTGTTCCACCGCCCGCCCCTCTTCGCTGTACGGAATTCAGCTCTACAGTTGTGGTTCTATTTGGCCTGGGAAATGTGACATTTGTGCGCCTTTTATTTTGTCAAGGAATTGCTTTTACAGTTTTTGGTTCGTTTGCTCTGCTTTTGGCTGCTCCTGCTGCTGCTCCTGCTGCTGCTCCTGCTGCTGCTTCAACTCCAAATGTTTCTTTTATTTATGTGCTGTCACCGAAATTGAATTAGAAATCGCATGTTATGCCAGCTGCCCCAGGTAGTCTCTATTTATCCATAGCTCTCTCTCTGTCTCTCTCTTTCTCTCCATCTATCTCTATTCCCAGCTGCAGATATCCGCTGTGCTCTCTTTTGTGTGCTTGGATTTGTTTTATTAAGCTCTGAAGCATTTGCTATTGATGTGGTCACTGCATGTAGCCACACACTCAGTGTAGAACACTCTTCAGCTCATGACTGTCTGTAAATGAGGGAAACAACTTGAAATCGTTTTATTTCTGATTGTTCGGCAAACATTGGACGATGTTATTTATATCCCTGTCGCAATAACCACATTGTGCCACATCTATTTTCAAACTTTCTCTGGCTGCTCCCAAACAAGTTCCCAAAATAGCTTATGCCAGTAGGAGCAAGGATGCCCAGTTCCAGTGCCGTTCACAACAATCGATAGTAGCATTGCTTATTTAGTTTAGCTTTGGCTTTAACAAAGTCTTTAAAAAGACAAAAGTATGTGTGGAGTATCTTCAGTTTCCAGGGAAACGCTTTGCATTTGCAAGATATTGCAATTTCAACTGCATTGTCGGCTGCACGTTTAGTGCTTTAATTAGATTTCATTTAGAGCCTGTCTCCTTGGCGCTGGCACTCCTGCGAAGCTGCTGCTGTCCTGGCCAGCTGGCGGCTGCTTGCCGTCTGCCTCCTGCCTCCTGCCAGCAATGTGAACACTGATACCGACACCGACAAGGAAACGAGCACGAACGTGGCCTGTTGACAAGAGAGCGCTCTGTCCCTCTGTCCCTCTGTCTCTCCGTCCCTCTGTCTCTGTCGACATTTACGTCTTGCTCTCGCGGCGTTCCCGCCGTGCCAGTTCCGGTATCCTCAAACGGAAAAATTTGTGCGCTTTTTGCGTGAAAAATGATGGAAAATAATTTGCAAGCGCTGAGGACTTCCACCAAACTCTAACTGAAGCCCGAACGTGCGTTTGACGTGGCCATTTGCTGCACCTTTTTTGCCCAGCGAAGCCCTCGACGTTGGTTACCTGGTTACAGCATTGCTTGTGTTTACTCTTTGCCATTGTCCCCCCTAAGCTCTCTGTTTCCCCCTCCTGCTGGAGGCTGCGCTCCGCCTCGCTTCGCTTCTGTGTGTTTAGGTGAAATTTATTTTACTAATTATTATGTAAGCGCTCCAGCGACGGGCATTGTGTAATGAAATTAAAGCGTTTCCCTCCGAAGAACTGTCAAATGCACACAAATGCTTAAAGCAGAGCTAGCTGGGCTTAAAGCCCAGTTCCGAATACGGTTTATTTATGCATGCGGTCTCTATAAAATTATTTGCTTAACTCAATTTTACTTTACTTCATTTCATTTTATAAACTCCCCGGGCGCCCGACAATGTGAACAGCGCAATAAATTTATACATGCAACGAAAATAAGAGATCAACAGCAAAATGCGAGCGCACAAATTTTTATATAGCACTCTGGGGATAATCAGCAGCAACAACAACGGGCCATAGCAGAAGCTAATGTAAAGTCCAACAGCAGACACATAAAAATGAGAATTTATGCAACGCTGGCAAAGTAGCCACCGCAGGGAGGGAGCCAGACGTGGGCCGGCCCGTCGCAGTGGGCGCTCAATGAGCCAGGTGACGCAGGTGACGGTTTGCATTTGCGACTATGAAACAACAGGCATAACCTTACCTTTATAAATAAAAATAACAAATTAAATTAAATTAAACAATAACAACAAGAGCCATAAACAAGCCGGCCGCACATGCCGCCGCTTGGCTATGGAAAAAGTTCATAATGAAGCTGTATAAATTGAATAATTTTATATATACACACATACATATACATATATATTTATATATGTATATTAATTTAACATTTTCGTTCAGCATAGCTTTTGTTCAATCACACACACACAAACACTCACGCATTTATGTATATGGAGTGAAATTATAGCCCGCTTTGCAACACTGGCCATAAAAACTGCGTTCTGTTTCACTACGCTGCAAAACGCAGTTAAATGCTGCGTTTAACAAAAGCCAACAATAATTTCGCGCATTTTAATAATAAATATATGCATATACATATAAGCGAATATATTTAAATATTTTCGTATTTTATTCATATATAAATAATGCACATTTTTTTCAACGCGTTTTTTTCTGAGGAATCGCTCATGAAATTTAAATGAAAAGAAAAGATATTCAAATAATTGCAACGAAAATAACTATGAGTGGTGTGTACACATATCAGAGCAGGATATATGTTTTATCAAACAATCATATTAAGACCAATTAAAGAATAAATAAAATTGTAATCTTTGTACAAAAACTTGGCAAATCTAGTCTCAAATTGGTAATTTTTGTTGCCCACTCCAGCTGTAGTTCCATGGAAACCCTCAACTCCCGTAAGCCTTTCAAAAAATTCAAAATTCTGATGTCAGATTTGTGTTTTATTTCGTGATAATTTAAAAAGTTTGCTTTTTACGGTCTTTTAAACGCATGACGCCTACTTATGCAATTCCGAACTCTGCTGCTCCAACAGCTTGGCAAGCCCCGCCGCCGTCAGGCAACAATAAAGCCCCAAAACAAAGTTTGAAATGAGCAATTAAAATTTTATCTTCCTGCACGATACTTAAGCTTAATATGCTAAATGCTTACGGCTTTTACTGTCAGTCGAAACTGTCAGATAACATGCTCACACATCAATTCCAGCAGCGTGAGAGCTAAGCTTAAATTATTATTGTAAAAATCAATAAATTATTGTGCACACAAATAGTGCACACAAATATTTAAAAACAATCAAAAGTAGAACAGTTTGAATAAATAATTTTAATTAAAATGTGGTCTGACTGAAACGAATGGGGCATAACTGATCAGCAGATGCCCTGCAATATATGCTGCAGCCTTGTCTGATGTACTTGTATAGTGGCAGAGCTTACTGGATTAATAATCTATTCATTGGATTCACCTACTATATCATATATCATATATGAATAGATCCAGTTAATATCTTCATTCATCATATTATAATATATATTTAAGGCATCATAACCAACACGTTTGCTCACCTGGTCTGTAGCCGTCGCTGTGCTCGTGCGCCTCGATTCCCTGGAGATGCAGGATGCCAATGATGAGGCACAAGATGAGCGGTGTGCATTTCATTGGGCTGGACTCCATTTTGTGTCGGTTGCTCTTCCGCTTTTGTTCTTCACTCACTGTGCCAAGTGGCAAATGTAAATGTAACACGTAAATTCTCTCTCTCTGTGTGTGTGTGTGTGAGTGGTATGTGGTGCTGTACAGGTGGAGAGCGGCTACATGGGCATAAAAAATGCAAATAAATTTGCTTCGCTTTATGCAAACATAATTTCAAATATGCACACACACACAGGCACGCTCACACATGCACAAGAACACACACACACAAATGATTTGCTGGCTTTAAGCGTGTGTGTGTGTGTGTGTGTGTGGGTGTTTGTGACACTTTCCCAGCTCGTTGTTATTGTTGGCTGTGTGATGTTTTTATTCACATATACATATGTATGCCTATATATATGTATATGTATGTGTATTTTTTGGTATATTTATATATTTTTTCTTGTGCTTCAATCCTTTTTGTTGTTGCTTTAATTTTTTCACTTAATTAAAAACTTTTGCGCTGCACATAAATTCATTTAAATATTTACAAACAGTCGTCCTTTTTCAGCTGATGTTGTTGTTTGTTCTTTATACTCTGTTTGCCTTTTGCTCCCACTGCTGTTGTTGTTGTTGTTGTTAATTTGATTGTTGTTGTTGTTGTTGGTGCTGCTGCTACTGTTGCTGTGTTTTTGTCAAAACACATAACCGTTAAGATGAATTTTTAATAGAATTTGACGAGGCGACGAAGCAACTTTAGTGGCACGCCTCCTGCCACGCCTACATCCACACACATACACACTGGCAGAGTCAAGCCTGGTGTGTGTATGTGTGTGAGAGTGCGTTTATAAATATTTAAAATTAAAACGCGCACGTGTTGCACATTTTGAGCTCTCTCTCTCTCTCTCGCTCTCACTCTCTCTCTCGCTGTCTCTCAGTATCTGTCCGTCGATCTTTGAAGCTTGAAATTATATTTGAAGTCCGTACGTATAATATGCCGGCATGCGTATCATGTGCGCCACAGTGCCCGCAAATATTGTACAACAATCCACAACTGCAATTAGAATAAAATTGTTTCATGTGGTTAGCATAGAAATGTCAGAAAAACTCATTCGGGAATTCCGCTATTAATAAATGCACAAGCATTCGCCAGCCATTACGTAACGCCGGGGAACGTCGAGCGGGAGAGCTGGATGCCAATCAATAATGATAGATTAGCCCCGTCCGGCCATCACACACAAGGCTCGTAAATTATATGCCAGCCTGGTCTAGCCCAAAACAAATGAATAGGTCAGAAAAAGAGAAAAA
This sequence comes from Drosophila navojoa, assembly GCF_054131105.1. NCBI lineage: Eukaryota > Metazoa > Arthropoda > Insecta > Diptera > Drosophilidae > Drosophila > Drosophila navojoa. The sequence continues at coordinate 20,293,689 of NC_142890.1, forward strand.
AAAAAAAAACTGGAAAGGAAACTTTTCGCACAGCGCATTAATTGGGAAGGACGCGTGGGCCGGGCTGTGTGGTCGCACGTGCCATGTAAACATGCCAGATGAAGTTATCCCAGTTATACGCAATCGAAATGTCAATAGGTTCAAATTGTGCTCAGGTACTCAGGCACATGCTCATGTGTTCCATTGCACTGTCTCGCTCGCTCTCTCATATACAAGTCTGTATATCCAGCTCTCTCTCTCTCTCACTCTCTCTCTCTCAATGTTTACACGGGGCCTCTTCGGCTGACAGGCTCGACTTGCCAACTACAGGTAATTGACAAAGGAGTCATGAAAACTTTGACTTGAAAGTTTCGCCACGTTTTTTGTTTAACACGCAGCTCGAACAAGCTGATAAACTTGCATGACATTCCGGTGACTGCCACGTCGCAGCCCCAAGTTCACATCCCCAACATTCAGCTGGCATCAAGCATCACACGCACACACACACACACATTCACCTATTTTTCCCATTAGCCAAGTTGGGCTTCCTTGACTAAGTTTGCATTGGGTTATTAAGAGCTGTGCAAGTGTTTATTGAGAGAGATTGCGAGGAGCTGCGAACTTGCGGCTAAGTAGTTGTTAGTTGCTAACTAGTGTCAAACTAGCGCTACTTATTTGCAACTAGCAAGAGCCTCGAGGGCAAAAGTTCAGCCAAAGCCACAAAATATAATGATTAAAAAGATAAGCTCGAGCACTGTCGCGCTGCAGCAGCTGCTTTTCAATTCTCAGCAAGGAGCTAATTAAGTTGTGTTTATTTTCACTCTTTAAGCGGCATTTGAATGTTAATAAAATTTATTTAATACTTAATATATCATACTTATTACATAAGCATAAATATTCTCTCAAATTAGGCTAGTCGAAAAAAATAAATTAATAAATAAATATCAAAAATAATAATAAAAATAATAATAATAATAATAATAATAATAATAATAATAATAATAATAATAATAATAATAATAATAATAATAATAGCAATAATAATAATAATAATTATAATAATAATAATAATAATAATAATAATAATAATAATTATTATTATTATTATAATATTAATAATAATAATAATAATATATAAATAAAATAAAATATAATACAATATTTGCTTTAATTAATTTTAATTTAATTTTTATTTATTTATTACCTATATTAATACAGAAGTATTATGAAGAACAATCATAACTGATTATATTTGTCCCAGAATTATATATTTATTTATTTATTATAAAACCAAAACTAATTTAACATCAAGTATTGGCTCTTTGTCATTTATTCATATTAGCTGAATGGAACTCGTTTGCCCGCTAGCCCCTCGCCTGCTAAAGAGTCAACAAAAATCACATTAGACTTTAGCACAGGCAGGCGCAAACAGCGAACGAGCGAAAAACGTGGCCAACTTGGCTGTGGCAAAAAGCATTCAATTATGCCAACAATATGCGCACATTGAAGCCAAACAGACTGGCAAAGGCAACAACAGCAAAAACAACACCACAGATAATAACAACTGAAACTGAAAAGGCAAAACGATATTCATAAAACTATTGCGCCTAACAAAAAAGCAAAGCAAATAAAAGAAGAAAAAAATATAGAATAGAATAAGCGACGAATTGAAATGAATGAGCAGCGGTGCAGTGGTATGTGTAACCTGCTGCAACGTTTTTTTTTGCCAGTGTATAGCTGTGAGTGTCTCTGTGAATGGCTGTGTGTGTGTGTGTGTGTGAATGCCTTGCGGCGCTTAGCGCATAAATTGAGCGCAGCAATTTCATTTAAATGTGCACAATAAACTTAGCTCATGACCCCTCGAGCATTTTGGCTCTGATATGCGGGCATCTCGTGCTGTGCCCCTCGATGTGCGGCTCAGTCCTGGCACTCGGAATGCTTAAATCACATTAAATTTTGCTAGCTAAATGCATAATGCAAGACCTTTAGCTGGAGCGCCGACAGTTGACACAGCTGCTATGGCTTTTTGTGTGTGCCAGCAGCAATGCCGGAAGTGCAATACACACACACACACTCGTACACACTTTGTTGTTACAATTGAATTCAAATGAATTGCGGTTGAGTTTTATAGCAAAGCAAAGTTGGCGACATGGCAATGCGAAAAGCCACTATGTGGAGCATAGAAGCAGCAAGGAAACTTTTTTGAAAAATAACGAAATCAATACACAGGAGCCAGACAGAAAGAGAGAGAGAGAGCGAGATAAAGTATGTGTGTGTGTGTGTAGAGCAACGGGAATACAACGGTAATTTAGTCGCTTGACATGCTTCTCAAACTGACAAATACTGCGATTTGTCATTGGTTTTTCGTGCTCGTTATGTTGACTTGTTGAGGTTTTCCTCTTCGCATTTCGCATTTCACTTTGCTACTTTTCTCCACATTCGCATGCAATATTTGCATTTTTTGGCAGCTCACTCCGAGCACTCGAGCTGAGGCAACGTCTTCTGTTCGGCTGACAAATATAGTTTTCATTGAAGTGCTATATTTAAAATAATGCTGAGATATCTGAAAGCGAATTAAACCAATTTCCACAGAGTTTGCATTTAATTTGATAAATGCATCAAAAACTATACGCAAGGCTTAATGAAGATTGATGCACTGGCCAATAATTTCTTCGTTAGGACTGCTCCAGGAGTGTGCATAAATGTATGCGTGTGTGTGTGTGTGTGTCTGCCCAGCGGATGGGCTACTTCAATTAAATTCAGCCCGTATGGCCTTATTCTCAGCATTCAGTGCCTTCTCCTGCTTCTTTTCTGCACTGGTCTGGCCCTGGTCTGCCCATGGCCGGCAGCATACAATTTTAAGCAATATTTTAAAAGCCTGTCTCGTGAATATTTCATGTTTTATATTTACAACGCCCTCGTGCCATGGCCTCAACTTGAGCAGTTTGTCCGAAATGGAGCCAACGAAAATGATGATGAAGAAAAAAATCCGAGAACTCAGCTGCAAATGTTGCACCTGCAGCTGCTGCAGCTGAAATAATTTCCCCCCCTCTCGCTTTTCTCGCTTTTCCCGCTTTTCGCGCTGCTGCTGCCTCAATTTCCGGCAAAAGGCCGACAAGGCTTATCCGTTGCCGCGAGCTGCTCGGCCTGCCGGCCGGCCACGCCCCCGCCTGCCCATTTTGGCTGTACGCTCAAGTGAATTTCACTAAATAATATAAAATGTGCCCGGACGCAGCTCAAAAAAAAGTCCTGAATATGCGCGAAAATACCAAAAAATCGTTGCGTTCGAAATTTTACAGAAACTTTGTTCTCCTTTTTTTTTCCAGTGTACTGGCTGCACTGAAGAAATGTATGTTAAATTGCATTTTTAATATTAAGCGCAGTGCCGGGGGGCGTGGCGTGGCAGCGACCTAAATATTTGTCATGTTGTTAAATTAAAATGGTAACAGTGAATGGGGCGGCGTGGGCGTGGGCGCCGCTATTGAGCAGCGGAAAAAAAGAAGTACGGAAACGCAATGGAATCAACAACTTGACAGCAGCAAAGACTCGTTTAATAAAAATGGCGACAAACGAACGGAAATGGTTGCGGCAAAAAAGGCGACCGCAACACACACACACACACAGGCATACGCAACCCCACACCCGCACGCACACGCACACACACAATGCACATATGAGCTGGAGAAAAAAGTAGAACTAACCAGCCGACTGAGCAAAGTCCTGGCGCTGACATCCTAGGGTTTAAATATAGCCAGGCCAAAGCCAAAGCCAAAGCCAAACAGTCGACGAAGGCACACCAACAAAGCGGTGCTAAGGGAAGCGCCGGGTGAGCTGGTTGCTGCAGGGTGCGGGCGGTGCTAGGGGCGGAAGGTGTGCGACAATAAGGGCGCATCTATTGCGGCGCATATAATGAAGCGGGCGCTCCACGGTCGCGACATGGCCGTTGCTCATTTCCAGGTCGACGTAATTTGTCCATAATTTGTCTGCGTCTTCCACACACACACACAGACACAGACAAGCAGTGCAGGCAACGAGCGAGTGGGAGAGAGTGAGACAGAGAGACACGGGGAGTAGTTGGTTGGCTTGTTTGTATTGGGGACTGTCTGTGTCTCAGAGTTTATCTATGGCGCACTTAGACGCTATTTATGTCTTTTTATTTTTGTAATATGCAACTGAGCGCAACTTGTGGGCTCTTTGGGGATTATTCGATGGCTTTTCTGTGATTAAGCCAAGAGCGTACGTTAAAAATTATGCGTCTATGACAAAGTTAAACTAGAATACACATACACATATTTAAATGTATACATGTATGCAGGCAGCCGACAATTCGGGTCGATAAGCGTCAGGCACATGGATGTGGTTTAGCATTGTGGCTGACTGGAGCCATTAATCTAAGCAGCACACATGACCAAAAAGAAAACAATTGAATGCGGCATGCGGACAACGTGCTAACAACTTTTTCACACATGCCATCGTGCGGGTGCGGGTGTGTGTGTGTGTGTGTGTGTGTGTGCAACTAATTAAAATGAACACGAGCTAATCATGTTGATTGTTTTCACTGATTGATTGATTGTTACAGCCACAGTTACAGCTACAGCTAGAGCTAGCTGCCCATGCAAACTGAAACCGTATTGTGCTCCATCTTGTTTTGCTTGAAAATCGTATGTATTCCGGTGCAAACGTCAGGCCAGCTAACTTCATTTGTAAATCGATTATGTGTTCGGAATATAAATTGAAAATATGTGGGGCCAGCTGAATGGGCCAAGTAATTATAATTGTTTGCTCACAGAGCGAGCGAAATTCCCACTAATTGACTTGTATCACAGCTGAAGCAATTATTAGCAGCAATGAGAGAAGCTTTAAATCTATACATATATTTGCTTGATTTTGAGATTTAATTTAATGTCTAACTAAAAATTCTACACAACTGAAGATGTTCACTCTATCTCTTTCGATTATATGCTATTCAATTTACGTACTTTAGCTTGCGCACCTTAAGTGCGCTTTAAGTTTGTTAGCGAACGCATTAAGTTTTATTTAAATATATTCATGGGGCTGTTGTCTGTTGCCTGTTGACATCGTGCTGTGAAAACAATTGCAATAAAAACAATAACATCAGCAGGAGCAACAGCTGCAATGACAATAACTCTTGCCATTGCATGCACGCACAGCCACACACACCCACATACACTCACACACACAGCCATTCGCATACCTATGCAAACAGCAGCTGTTGCTCTCGTCGTTGTCGGGGCCCACATAAGTATGCTACAATTTTTTCATTTTTCAATAACAAGCAAAACTTGCGCACTGAAACGTGAACGCCGCTTGTTTTGTTAAAATCTCTGTGTGTATGTGTGGGTGTGAGTGCCTGTGTGTTGCACCCACCCGCTTATAATTGAAAATGTTTTGTTTTAATTAACTGACGCGCGTTTTTATGTGCTGCCATCTGCCCTTTAGTCAGTTGATACACACTTCTCGCACACTCCCACACTCTAGCTGCACTCTACTATATATCACTATATATGTATCTGCGTAGAGCAGCAGAACGTCTGGGCTGCCGTTCACTTAAGCGTTTTGCTCTTCTAGCCAGGCTGACGCGCCCATTGATTTTGATAGGTTTGTGTGTCCCGGTTATTATTATGATGCGCTTTATTGTCACGCAGTGGCTGCCACAAAATGCTTCATGTGCTGGCCGCATCAAATTTATGTTTACAGCGCAAGTAGCAGCCGCCACGAAAAGCCAGCCAAACAGCATGAGCAGGAGCAGGAGCACAAGCACGAGCACGAAAGAGAGCAAGAGCAAAGTCAAGGCGCAAACCAGAAACAATGCCGAATGTCGCAACGGAAACGGAAGCTGCGGTGCGCATCAGTGTGTGTAAGGCAGCTATGCGTCTGCGTGTGTGTGTGTGTGTGTGACAGAGAGAGCGAGTGTGTGCAGCGACACTCAAAATGCTTGGGTTATATGAAGACATAAACATAAAAGTGTTTTATAAAAAAGCAAAGCGTGAAATAATTCACAGCACAGAGAGTCTCAGGGTCCGCACAGTGGCCCAGAGCAGCGAAGCTGACAATTTTTATAGTCTTCTACAATGCGAACAAACACACTCAGAGCCACATGCAGCGGCAGGCTGACAATGATGTTAAATAAAATATTGTTTATATGCCAACATAATAAATGGCCATTGCCAGCGAAGGACTCATAAAGCGCACGTTAGTCATTGCCATCAAACAAACACCTAGGACATTATTAAAGCCATGCTGGCCAACTCCTGCTCCGGGCTGCCCGCCTATACAGTTTTGCGCTCGCTCTGTGCCTTAGACCGTAACAACCATGACAGATGCGCTGAGCTGAGCTCCCAACAGTTGTATACATTTATGGCTGACAATATTTTGCCGAAATGTGAGCAAAGAGTTCACTATAAAACAAGTAAGAAAGCTCTAGTCGAGACTGCTCGACTACGAGATCCCCTGAACCCTACAAGCAACTGATATTTCAATAATAATTAGCACCCACACACGCACTCATGCAAACAAATACACGCACACACACACACTCACATATACAGGCGATTGCGCTTGGGTTGCGCTGCAGTGTTGGCAATATTAGGAGAACTTATTTGTTGAATAATTTAATTTCTAGACGTACGATCGTAATGAAACTTTCAGAACGTATTCATATTGTTTAAATGTATGTGTATACCGAAGCACAAGTCTCTAGTATTTGATATACGACTTTTACAAAGATTAGGATGAGGGGGTGGATTTGGGGGTGGGGGGTAAATTTTAACAAAAACCGAAATTGTATGACATGCGTCTTAATATACATTTTAAATTTGGAGACTCTAGCTTGAAAGATGTAGGAGATATAATTTTTAAACTGATCTTCGATAAGGTTTTTTATCGATAAAAAAGTATCGGAATGAGTTATCGTTTTTTAGTGATAAACTCGATATCCGCGTGATATATACGGACATTTTAAAAAAAAGTTGAAGTCTCTAGCTCTTGTATCTTCTGAAATCGACGCGTTCAAACATACGGACAGACGGACGGACGGACGGACGGACGGACGGACGGACGGACGGACAGACAGACGGACAGGGCTAAATCGACTCAGCTCGTCGCCCTGATCAAGAATATATATACTTTGTGGGGTCTGCCACGCCTCCTTCTGCCTGTTACATACATTTTAACAAAACCATTATACCCTGATTTCCCATTTTCAATGGGTTCAGGGTATAAAAAACAACCAAGTTTATTTACAGGACAGTCGCCAGTCTATAGCCATTCATTTATAATATATATGGCACTTAATATGGCAAAGCGAATGAGTTAGACAGGATCTGAGCTATTGAGCTATTTTCAAAATCTGTTTATACTCATAAATTTTGTCCTGGAATTACTTCAGTTCCTTTTATCAATTCCCAAAGTGCCGAGGTACGCCCTAACTCACTCGCCGCTGTTTCTTTAATCTTATTTAAATATACATAAGTCAAGCGAGCTCAGTTTCATTATTAAACTAATGACTTTATTATTTACTAATTACCTGGGGAATAATTGTGCAGATGACCTAGATCCTGGGCTGTCATGTAATGTGTCAGACAGCTTTGGGCAAGGACATGACCGGAGCGAGCATGGGGCAAGCAGGCCACAATCCAGGACCGCAAAGGACATGTGATATGGCTTACTCCAAACATTTGGGGCAATGGCGAACTTTTTGTGTTTGTCGTTTAGTTTGGAAAATTGCTAATTTATTATTTTGCGCATTTAAATATTTTAAGTGTCCCGCAGGATTTGCGCACACACACACATACACACACACAGACACACATGAGAAACTTGCAAGGGCACTAAAAAATTTGTCGCCAGCCTGAGCCAAGCAGCGTCCTCTGTGCTGTGTGCTCTGCGCTGTATGCTCTGCCCTGTGTCCTGCGCCCTGCGCCCTGCGTCCTGTGTGCAATGTGCTAAGGCAGCAGAAGCAGCCACGTTACAAGTTAATATAATTTTAATGAAAATTAACATGAAGCCTGGCACTTTTTACCCCACACGCTTTAATTTCCCAAATGGCAAGCCGACACATATGTCTACGTGCGCCCGAGTGTGTGTGTGTGTGCGCACATGTGTGTGTGTGTGTGTGTATGTGTATGCGCAGTGGAGCTCTAACATGTGTTAGTGCTGCTTTATTACACATACGCCTCGTGTTAAGCGCATAGTTGAGCAGCCGCCTGTCGTTTAAGCTCCTTTCATTTTCATTTCTCACTGCGCTCTCTCTCTCTCTCACACACTCGTTTTCTATCTCTTTCTTTTGGCTAGATACAACTTTTTACTTTTAGCTTCTGGTTTTTGGCTAATTTGTCGCTGCGGCTGCTGCACGTTTAGACGGTTGAGTCAAGTGCGTTCTCGTGTTGGGATTTACGCAACTAATTTCGCATAGGCAAAATAGCTGCAAACGCCCGTGCTTGGCTTTGATTTATAATCGCCAGCGAGGCTGTCTCAGCCCTGGCCACACCCACGCACACACGGCATCCTGCCAGCATTGTTGGTGCGCGTTGACAGGCAGCCTCGCCATGGCTATGGCGCCTTCACAAAGCCTTTGAAACTAGGCACGCGCTTTTAGGCTCACATTCTGCAGCACCCACCCCCAACACCCATTCCTGCACCCTTTATGCTGCCCATCTGCATACCGTTTGTCAAGTCTCAATGTGTCGCTACACTTTGATGATTGTTCTCAAGGCTTGCTTGCAAAGCTGGCCAGCTGACTCCCAGCTGTCAGAGGTTACGCCTTGTGAGACGCAAAATTCACACTCCGATATAGTTGTGCAATTGCCAATGCAGTCGCCATTAGAGTAGCCCCAAGCTTTGTGGGATAATGGATATGCTTGCTACTATTTGCAATGGCGAACAGCAAATCGAACACAAAATTGACTTTGTCATTAATTACGTTTAGTAAGTGAGGTGTCACCGAGGCATGGCGCTCTCTGTAATCACTCTAGCGCTGTCTGCATGTAAACAGAATCGATATGTAAATGCTAGCGAGACTCAGGAGCTCATGAGCTATGCGGGCCATTGCGACTTTCACAAATTGTTCATTTATCTCGATGCAGTGGATCTATAGACATGACCCCAGCGGATAATGAACTGTCTGAATTGTCAGACTGACTAACCTTTGACATTTATTGATCGGCTAAGTGGTCTAAATTGCAGGACATGGACCGGGCAGCACTGTGCCTTAAACACAAAAGTTCAACCTAAAGCGATTGCCGAGATTTTTTTATTAAAAAATACATTTGTACGAAGAAAACATTACGAAGTTAAGCATTAATTTATTTTTATTAATTTAGTTGATATTTTTTATTTTTAATATATAAAAAAAAAAGTATAATGATAAATTACAGAAAACTAATATAATTTTCAGCCCACTTTAAGTGAAATAATTTTAGCATTTTGCTGCAATACATAAAATATAAAACTACTATTCATATTCTATATTTTATATTTTATATTTTATATTTTATATTTTATATTTTATATTTTATATTTTATATTTTATATTTTATATTTTATATTTTATATTTTATATTTTATATTTTATATTTTATATTTTATATTTTATATTTTATATTTTATATTTTATATTTTATATTTTACATTTTATATTTTATATTTTATATTTCATATATTATATTTCATATTTTATATTTCATATTTTATATTTAATATTTAATATTTTATATATTATATATATTATTTTATTTAATAAAGATAAAAAGATTGCAAATATAACATAAATTGAAAATCAAAGTGCTTTGATCATTTCTATTCGCTGCCTAAAAATAAATCTGAATTATATTCATTTTTTACCCCACGGTGCAGCACTCAATGGTCACTGTCAATTAGCTAACACATTTGTGCGCAGTTTTATCTGCAATCGCTAATAAATAAATTCCATGACCTTTGCCACTTTGCAGCTGCTCAAGTGGATATGGCTCTAGCTCTAGCTCTGTGGCTGCGGCTGCGGCTGTGGCTGTGTCTATTTGTGTATGTATTTGCTGTCTGGCAAATGGGAGCCTGGTAAAGCTTTAACACAACATCAAATAGCATGGAAACATTGAATGTTGTCTCCACTACAACAACCCGCAGCAGCTGCAGGACCAGGAGCAGGAGCAGGAGTGGCAGGAGTAGGAACTGGCTGTCTGCCTCTGCTGTTGCTGGCATCTTGTGCTATCGCTGCCTTTTTTTATTAGCTTTGTCTTTCAATCTGTCTCGCTCCATGTTACGTGTCCTTTATTTTATTTGTGCCCGCCTCTCACCCTCACTCCCTCACTCTCTCTCTCTATCTCCCTCGCTCATCCGACTGCTGCCAGCGACAAAACAAAATCGATTTTTATTTGTCAAGCAGCAGCAAGCTCTCAGTTTGTTTGTCGCTTTTGTTGTCAGAGATATTAAATCGTTTGGTTTAGCAGCATCGACTCTTGACTGATTGAAAGGCTCTTCAGAGCGATGTTCGATTGAACTACAAATTTCGTGTAGCTGCCATCAGACTCGATTACAGCTAAATCTATATTTAGACTTGGATAATAATTAGCAGCTGTTCAGATAACTTTCTGTAATTAGTGCATAGCAAATTTGTTTCGCGTTTCATTTCATTGATTTTGCAATTATGAGAGGCGTAGCTCCAAACTTTTAACCATAAAATTTCAATAATTTTGCCTGAGATTGGGAACGTGGCAGCAACATGGCACATCGTCTCGTTGCGTTGGCAACTTTGAGCCAACGGTCTTAGATATTCCCGGTATTTGTAATTAAGCAAGTGCTGCAAGTGCCTAAGCCAAATGAGCTTAGCACTCGGCCCAGTCCCAGGTGGGTGGCGAAACGGTGCAAATTGTTGCTTTTGTCATATGTCAAAGCTAACAAAATGGCCGCCGGTTGAATGCGGCACATGATAGGAGTCGCGACACGCCGAGCACCAGCAAAGGCTGCCTGGCCCGGAGTGACATGGACTTCAGCCTTTATTGGGCATAGGCAAAAAGTGCCGCCATCAAAACCAGCGTAACATATCAGGCGCTATCTGCCCCCACACCCCCTGCCCTACACTCCATCAATGGCTCGCGGCGACAGGCGACGAGGGGCGGGGCTTTTGCACTCAACGTTAGCCCACTTTAGCGCTGTTATATTCGTCAGCTTTTGTTTTTGCCAAACGAAAAATGGAGCACACGGCAGATTTAGATGCTGATATGCATGCAGGTGTATGTGTGAGAGTGTGTGTATATCTGTGTGTGTGTGTGTGTGTGTGAGTTGCTGGTGTGTAAAGTGCCTGCCTAACCAATTTGTGCGCCCATACAAACTAATGTGCTTTGATGTAGCTGCTGCCAGCGACTCAGGCTAACAAGCGCCCGAATCGTACGTACAAAAAGCATTGCCTACATTTTCTTCTCTATTCTGTTTTATTTTTTTGTATTTTGTATTTTACTTTTTGTGCTGCTGTGCCACAACAACCACAAAGACATCGATCACATTAGGCAAACAAATTTGCTTTTTTGTTGAGGGCCGCTTTAGAAAACGATTCAAGACGACAACAAAAAGTGCCACACGATACTTTGGATGCCGTTTTGGCGCATTGCGCATACGCCGCCTGTGCCGCCTATGCCGCCTGTGCCGCGCCCCAACTGCAATGAATGTAAATCAATCAAAATCAGCGTCGAAAATTATGCCGCAAATTGAATTATTGATTCGATTAAAGCGTACCTCAACACACCCACACTCAACACACACACACACACAGGCAACTCTTAGCAGCAAATAAATAAATAAGCAGCGGCGAGTCGAGGACGCCTGGCTCAGTATGCGGGATTCGCATAGCTCGTGCCATATTAGCGTGCCTGACGATCAAATTACACACACACACACACACACGCACACACTCTCAATTTGACACACGCAAAACGTACATATACATCAGCATTACAGTTACATTTACCGTTTACTTATGTAGCGCCACGCTGGCACATTAAAGGCCACAAATCGTCTCAAGCACTCAATATGCAAACACATTGCCATTCACTGCCAATTCCATCAGCGTGCGTGTGTGTGTGTGTGTGGGGGCGTGTGGGTGTGCGTGTGTGTCGCATGTGCCTCGAGTAGCGCTTAATCGTCTATATTATTTCATACGCACACACATAAAGCAATCAACTGTAGCGCAGCATTGGAGCTTATTCTCCCTTCCATCCATTGATTATACACACTTATTTATGTTTATGTTTCTTTTTTTTTCTACAGTCATATATTTTTTTTTTTTGCTTCTTCTATATTGATTTATGCCATAACTGATTTTGCTATACTCTACAGCTTCGGCAAGGTATTTATGTAGCTGTCCATTGTCCAAATATAATTTTAATAGACATATAGATGTAAGTAAAAAAATTTAAATGTTGATAAGAATATAAAATTATAAATAAAAAACAAATTATGTATAGAAGATTTTAAATCAAGTCAAAATTAAAAATTAAATTTGTATATATTTTTTCAATATTTAATTTAATATAATCAACACAATTTACTATACTGTTTGAAATCACTTTGAATACATTTATAATCCTTACAATTATGGAGCCAGTTTTAAAGGGCTTAGCACGCTTCGCTGTGCCTCAATGTGGAATTTCTTTCCTGGTTGTGCAGCTTGTTTAAATAGCTGTGGGCATTGGCATTGCAGGAAATGGTTCCATGTGCTCGACGCCATTTTGTGTGCGCAATTAAGCGTTTGATGTGCGCTTTTCGTTTGAAAATTAGGTGGCGACGGCAGGAGCAGGAGCAGCAGCAGGAGCAGGAGCAGGAGCAGCGACAGCCCCGAGGCAACCTAATATCTTTCATAAATAATTTATGCGATTTGTTTGCTGATTTTTATTAATGTTAATGCATCAATCAATGTGTGCGTCTCTTTTTCTGTGTGTGTGTGTGTGAGAGAGAGTTGATTTAATTTATAGTTTCAGCTGAGATTTTAAATCAATTTTCAAATTGCATTCCATTAGCAAATCTAGATTCTCAACTGACAGCCACATTATCATGTGGCATATGAAATCAGCTCGCTCTGTGAATGTGAGTGTGAATGTGAGTGTGAATGTGAATGTGAACGTGTCTGGGTAGTGATTAGTGCTGATTATTCGTGCAAGTCCGAGTTAAAAGCTTTTGAGCTAAACATGAGAGATGAGAAGCAGTCCAAATTCAAAAAGGATTTTCAATTAAATGTGCGGCCTTAACGGGAAAAGCTCCCCAGCTGCAAATGAACGCTATAATTAATACGGATTTAATTCCAGCTTTGTATATTAAAAAGTAAATTCTGATTTCACTTTTCAATCGGCTTAAAAATAACACTCTTTAATTATCGCAACAATGAACCTTTGAATTGAACAAATTTAAGAGATTCTATATTGAGTAATACGAGGGTTTTCTTCTCTTATTCCCTTTCATATAGTTATTAATATAGATGGAATAGCTTAAAGTCTGTCACGGGCATTGACGTACTTTTATGTTGTCTTTCACTTCAAAGATAAAATGATATGATGAGCTGCATAAGCTTGAGCTTTACTTTACGTATGTTTTTACAACTTTTCAATATTATGCAAAGCACTTAAATGAGAGTTAGCACTCACACAGACGAGCACACGCACACACGAGTGCACTCAGTCAGCTGTAACCCACACACACACACACGTGCACACTCTCAAGTGCTTGCAGTCGCCCTCGACTGTCCAGCTGGCTGCGTTGTCCTGCTGTTGGCCCTTATTGCTAGTGCTGTCATGAAACGCTCCTCGACAGCTAAGCAACAAATTGCGTTACGAAGCTGAACTCGTGCACCTGGGCTTCAACCTACATCTGACTATGTATCTCCCTCTCTCTTTCTCTATCGCTCTCTCTCTCTCTATTTCTCTATACTCCATTGCTGAATATATCTAGAGTAAATATGATAAATCAGCCCACCCTCCACAGGCAGCTGCTGTTGGCCATGACAAATGACGCAGCGCCACGTGCTGAGGCCCCTGAGATGCTGCATACTAAAGCATTTGGCTTCGCATGCCACGTATACAATAATCGATGCGATTTGATGCAAGCCAACTGTATAATACATACACTCACACACACACACACACATCTACAGATCATGGCCATGCATATATAATACTTATATATCAGCATGTTTATGTCGCCTAAATGTGAAGCATAAATATTCATTTTTATGGCAAAGACAAGGGCAACGCTCACTGTGTAAGTGTATAAGTCTGTCTGTGTGCGTGTGCGATACTCTGTCTGTGTGTGTGTGTGCGTTATGCAGTCAAAATGGCGGCAGCTTGCTGCGTTCATTGTGGCGGAAACGGAAGTGCTTAAGCTGTAAGCAGAAATCATAAACGAAAATCACGTAATGCCTTTGTATGAGTGTACGAGTCTGTGTGTGCCTGTGTGTGTGTGTGTGCTTGAGCCACTTGCTTGAAGTGGCAGGTGTTGCTGCAATGATTTTCAATTTTACGCGTGAAAGTCATGCGCTAATTTTCTTGTTTGCCATTCGCAATTCGCCTATTCATTGTCATTTGCCACACTGTGCGCACTGAGCGCCCTTCACCCACTTCCACCCCCACACCGCTGCCAATTGACATTAATGACACGCCAATTTGGCCTAATTGAGTTGCTGTTCAGGGCCATTTTTTTAATTAGTCGAATAATTGGATACCCTAACGACAACGGCCGTGTCTCTGCATGCGTTGCAGACGACGTAATCTTGACCTTCGGCTGCAGCACAGCAGTAGCCGAGCCGCACCTTTTCATCTCTCTCTTTGTCTCCTTCCGCCCATTCTCTGTCTCTCGCTCGCACTCTGGCCACTCTCCACTGCCATCGCACTTCATGCAAATCCTATCAAAGACTTGGCAAAAATGCGTTCAAAATATAAAAGTCACGTAACTGGTTGTCGTTTCCGGTTACGCCGCACACGCCCCCTCTACACACACACACACACACACACACACTCACAGGGGAAACTATATAGCACACAGGCCCACGCACTTATTTAGTTAGGCATTTGTTTGCATTTGAGCGCTTTGATTACGCTTCGATTTTTCGCCAGTACCAAGAAAAGTTTAGCCAACTTTTTCGTTCCTTGAGTTTGGCCTTATACACACACCTATCTATATATAATATGTATAGTTCGGTATGCTATTCATTGGTATTACAGCGCAAATTACTTTATTTATGTGCCATATCAAAAGTTGCCCGAGCAACCGAACTATTATTTACCTCAATATATTTATATATATATATCCATATATTAAGCCCAGACCTAATTTATGTGCCTAATCTGCTTTTAGCTAGGCATCCACTCATCAGAAAAAAAAGGGTTCAACACTCCGTTTTTATGCAAAGTTCGCTTTGAAATTTTAAGTGCTCGTGTCATAAATTACAAACTGCAAATTTTTGCCTGTCTAGACAATATTTTAGCTGTTAATTATGGCTTGAATGAAAGCCAGCCACAAAAACTAAAAATGAGCTAAAAAGTCAAAGTATGCTGCAAAAAAAAATAAAAGTTTGAAATTATTTTTTATATAATAGTTAAGCTACTGTCTGAGAGGTAAGGCAGCCAAATGGCTGGGCAAATAATTTAGTTTGCACATAAGCACACACACATACACATATGCATACTATATATGAAAGTATATATAACATTTGCCACAGGCAAGCGAGCCACAGTCAAATTCTATTTCAATTTGATGGCGCGCTAAATTGCGCAAAAAAATCTAAAAAGGAATATCAAAAGGCAGCAGCAGGCCAAAATGATGGCTCACACACACACACACACACACAGACACACGCACACGCACACCTATGCTGCGTGTGTTGGCATCATTTTCATATGAGGCGCAAACTTTTTGTATGCTCGTCACATAAGCATAGCCCAAGCTGGGGGCGTGGCACAGGGTCGCTGACATGCAACGCGCGATTTCAATTTCAGCATGCGTGTGTGTGTATGTGTGGCGTGCTTGCGTGCGTGTGCGTGTGTGTCTAGGAAATCTTAAAGCGCAGACAGGAAATATCTGTTACTGTCAGGAATATACTCTAACAGCGGGTAGTATATATGCCACATGAATCACGACAAGTCATAGATAAAAAGACAATAAAACATAATTAAGAAATAGTTAGGAATTCCTCGATAGATATCGATTAATTATCGAAATGTAATGATGTACAAAATCCAACATAGCTGAATCTAATCGTTAAACTCTCGTAATCTCGCTTGAAGAGTATTTACTGTGCGGCAGTCGAAAGCTCATTATGAGCTCTTCTTTCTTTACTCGCTTTGTATACGTCATCATCATCATCGTCATTATCGTCGTCGCGATGAACCTTATGCAATGCTGATTATCATTTGTGGCTTCTGCTGTTTGCCTTGCGTAAATCCTTTTCTTTTTATTTTCCGCACACATGCCCGACTGCTGGCCCATGTGTGTGTGTGTGTGTGTGTGTGTGTGTGCGTGTGAATGTGTGCGTCCTGCGTCCTTGCACGACTTTGCTGCTGCATACTTTTAGGCTCGACTCGACGGTTTTAGTTTTTTACGTGTGTTTGCTTTTAATAGCCATCTGTTTGCCTTGCTGTCAGCGTTTTATGCGTGACAAACAAACACACAGCAACACTCACACACACACATACACACACACACACATAAACTAACATATAACCAAACACACTTAAGACGCACAAGTTTGCGTGACTGTTGCGCAAATTATGCCAAAAAAAAAAAAAAAAAAAAACCAAAAAAAAGAATCTCAAACGAAAAAGAAACAACAAAATATATATGCACGTTCGCCTTGAAAGTGAATAACTGAAAGGCAGAATCGGCGCAAGTATATAAAGCAATGCTGATTAAAGAGTTAAGCGACTGTCACGCCACTTCCCGAAACATGCCCCGTCTACATATTGTAGTGTATACACATCCAATATTTACTCAGCAGCCAAATGTTTGCTTGGTTTGCTTCATGTGCCACACACACACATGCAAGTATATATATACATATACATATATATAGATTCTAGCAAACACTGTTACTTTGTCAACTCATCGGACTATGTCCTATTGGCTGTTGTTGTTGTTGTTATGCCTTTGATTTTGATATTTGTGTTTGGCCAAAATGTCAAAGATGTCAAATTAATTTTCATGGCATTTCGGCTTTGCCTTTTAGATAATTGACTCGCATTTGTTATTATTTGTTCGTTCAACATATAAGTGGAGCATTTGCCCTCGCGGCACTCGATTGCATTTTCACAAAATCAATCAATATTTCAAACGGTTTGTAAAGCATAAACTTATGTGAATGTGAATGTGAAATGAAACAGGCTTGACCCAGTGGACAGACGGTTGTGCTCGAAGTTTTTACTAATAATATGCTTCTCA
Source organism: Drosophila navojoa (assembly GCF_054131105.1). Lineage (NCBI taxonomy): Eukaryota > Metazoa > Arthropoda > Insecta > Diptera > Drosophilidae > Drosophila > Drosophila navojoa. The sequence goes on from NC_142890.1 coordinate 20,311,098, forward strand.
TTGAAGCCGTATAATTATCTTATTTATATCTTCTTCTTATCGATCCATATCAAATTAGCTGCAAACGTTTAATTTAATTACAATTTAAGGAAAGGATTTTGTTCATAAATTCAATTGATTTAATTTGTTTACCCTCGGCCATGCTTGTCGTGTTTAAATATGGAGATAAAGATATTTTGGAATTTATAATTCGACTAATAATATTTACAAAAAGCACCACGGTTAGCTTTGCTTAAATTAGAATGATAATCAGTTAATTTACTTGAGACCAAATACTTTTGACTTGGATATTGATACAGAGTGTAGCTAAGTAATCTATAAATTAAGTAGAGTTTACTGAATTCCAAATATCCCAAGTATTTCACATATATCTCCATAAAAACTGCCAATGTCTTGACACAGTACAATAGTACGATTCATTAACAAATTAATAAATAATATATCCAAGGCAGGAGCCAGCGAATTTTTCATGCATGCTAATCCCATATACATCATCTGCTCTTTGTGTGTGTGTGTTTCATCGCAGGATAATCAAACACACGCCATGTCAACTGTAAAGGCATACAAACAATTAGATTAAGTAGCGATTCCAGGAACAGCCAAAGCCATTAATCAATAGTAACATGAGCTCAGATTCAGGGACAGAATTTTACACACTCACACACACACACACACGCATTGCTGTTCGATTTGTTAATTGTTATTATTAGTATATGACAGCAGGTGTCAGACAACTGGCAGCCAGTTGAAAAGAATATCGTTTACATGCGAGCATACATCGAATTACACGGAGAAGAGGGTGAGGAGGAAGAACGGATACAAATTATGGGCAGCTCAAGCTACGAGGGAATATTGAGCCAAGATCTCGGACTGATAGAGCTGCAGACCAGGGGAAGGGCCAACAGGGAATAAGTCAGTTTCATGCTCATAAAAAATGCAGCGGGTCGGGTGAATAAAAACAGCAAACAAAAGAACAAAATAAGAATTATAAAGAACTGGAGTTGCAGTTGCCACTGCAGCAGGACTCCCAGTATCAGCAGCAGGAGCAGGAGCAGCTGTTTCGTTTATACGAGCAATGTACATATTTCACTTGGTTTTTCCTACTTAAACATAAGCAATGGCTATTATTTTAAGTTGCCCACGCGCTAGCTGATTTAATTTCAGGCTATTATGCGCCCACAATGCCAGCGGTAAATGCAGAAAGCAGCGGCCAGCAGCAGCCGAAGAAGAAGCACGCTGAAAGCGAGCAGGGAAACAGACCGCAAAAAGGAAAAGTCACTAAAGCGTGCCGAAGATTTTGTAGCTTGAAAAAAAGTGCTAGCTAAGCGAATACCCTGTATTGCAACTATATATGCAGTTGGCAGTGCCATAAATATGTTATATATCTGAAATAAAGCTAATTTATATATATATATATATATATATATATATATATATATATAAATATATCTACGCTTTCAGATGCCAATAAGCAATAATGGAAATGCCACAAATAATTTAATTAAATAAATTTTGGCATTTAATTATATAATTAATGCATTGTAAAGCATTCAGCAAGTGCTTCAGCAATTTAATTTTATCTGCTTTATAATCCTTAAATCTTATTGCAAAGCTTTCACTATTTCGTGGCATTAAAAAGTTCTCAAACTAAATGTCTTCTGTTGCCTTGCTTTCCCTTGAACGTAATACTTTTATTTTTATATTTTCTATAACTCCTTCACAGGCCTTTTCCTTACTAATTCAACATATATACCCATTATACCAGGTACCAACGTATATATGTATATTTGAATGCGGCTGACCAGCAAAGTTGGTTAGCAAACTTGGACTGAAAGTTGGTTAAGAGTGTGGGCGAGAGAGAATAAGATGTGAGAGAGAGAGAGAGAGAGAGAGAGAGAGAGATAGAGAGAGCTGCTGGTTGAGCTATGTTTTTCTGCTGTTGCATTTCTTGGAATTTTTCTGCAGCGGCTGCTGCTGCTGCTGTTGTTTGTTGGGCGCTGATTTGGGTCGAGTATCTGAATGAGTTCACAGTTTAGACTTGCAGCTGGCATCTGCACTCCCACGGCTGGCTGTTGTTAACTGGTGCCGTCGGTGTTTTGCGCTTTCTCATTCGTATTATTTCTACTTATTTTCATTTTCCTGTTGCTCCTGTTGTTCCTCCTATTCTCCTTCGCTGCGCCTGGGTCAACATTAAGAGTATCACAGACTTTTTTGCGGGCTACTGGCGAGCCGAGTTAATTTCCAAGGCTTCGCAATGCTGTTGATTCTCGATTGGCGAGTGAAAGAAGAATTCGAACGGCCATCGAGCAGCCGGGAGCAAGGCTTGCTTCTCGCATTCCCAATTTAAGGCAATGACAAGCTATTCCTCCTAATCCATATGAAATCCAATCACAACAATTCAAGCGACCCATTTGAGTGTGGGTGTGTCTGTGTGTGAAATGAGTACAACCATTCCGAAAATGACAGCAACACCAGCAACTCGGGTCGAGTACTGCCCGCCCTGATAGGTTTAAAAGGCCAATAAACAGAAATTGGCAAATGCCCCTTTTTTTTAGTTGAAAAGTTAGAGAAACAATTTATTACCAAATGACTATGTAAAAAGGGTAAAAATAATTTCAGTCTACATTTTCGTTATTAAATTATTTTCATTTAGTTCCGTGTACGATAATGATAATATAGAAACTATTTATTTATTGTGAAATGAAAAGATTTCGATGCAAATAAAATCATTGAAGCAATTTGTGGAAGCTCTCTGGGATATCTCTGGATATATTCCATATTCTAATAAATATTCAAAAGTTAATTACGATAAATGAAAAATTATCGAGAAAGTTATTCATAGTAAATAAAAATTAAATTGCGTAAGGCCCAAAAAATAATGCCAATTATCTTGCTGTTCATTTTTAGGTGGCAAGCTGCAATATTTGTATCAAATAATTGAGATAAGTTCACATAGCTGATGCTAAATGGCACATGGCACATAGCTGATGCCTACCAATTTTGCAGACAAAAATAAAAAGATATTTACAATATTTATCAAAAATTCAACAGCTTTATGAATATTTGTACATTATTCACTTTTGCTGTAGGAAATAAAACAAATATGTAGCTGAATAAGAACATTTCAAAGTAAAGAATTTATTACGCATTTCTATACAATCTCAACTGCATTAAAGGCAATCAGAACTTTTTTCTTTACTTCATGAACTTTTGCAAAGCAGACAAATCAATGAATACTTGTATTAAACGGAAACTTGAGTTGACTACAAAAGAAGAAAATAAATATAATTTTTCTTTTTTTTTTGTTAAACATTAAGAACACGGTCGATGTCTAGACAAAGGAAAGAACGGTACGCAGCAGTGAGAAATGTCGCCGGGGAAGCCAATAACAATGAGTTGCTCGCATTATAAGCGAAACTACAATCAAAGTGCAGATTTTAAGCCCCAAGCAGCTTTGATTACCAATCCGACGAAAGCACTACCCGAAGCACCTGCTCGCCGCACCTGCTACTTAACTGTTCAAGCGCAATCACAAGTCAAGAATCGTATACATGTGTGTGTATATACATATGTGTGTGTGTGTGTGTGCTTAGGCATTTGAAACCTGATTAGGAAAGCACTTCAAGTGCTGTCCTGGTTGAGGTTGAACAGCAGCTCGGGCTTATACCAATTGAGTAAGCCAATCGCCACGCCCACATGCAAGCTGAGCGCTCGGCAACTGTGTGAAATTTATTGTTTCAAGCTAATGCCACTTGATGGATTATTTGCTTATATCTACCACTTTGATTTCTGTAGCCGCTTTGCTTTTTTCTTTCTTTTTTTTCGATTTCGCTGTTGCTTTTACTGTATTTTCCGACATTGCGTTGCTTTTTTGTTTGTTTTTTTTAATACCCTGTGCACACGCGATGACTAAAGGAGGGTGTAACTAGTGTACATTACAAATAGAGTTATTCAAGCTGATATCAGCAAGTATACCTGCAGTCATCTATATAGCTGATGAAGCTCATATGGGTATAATTAAATTTGTAAATAGTTTTTGAACAGTTCTACAACAACGATATTAATGAAAAGAATATATACGTATATTGTAATACATTGTAAACAAAATATGAAAATAAATAACAAAAATGTAATAATCTAATCAACCCCTTACAATAATATTTATTATCGGGCAACACACACAAATATATGATAATGAATACCTATTCAATGCAGTACTTTGTAGAACAAATATTTTTCTTTATTAATTAATCAAAACTCGACAAGTTTCGTTTCCGCCTCTACCCTTTGCCTCGTATTGCTCTAGGGTATTTTAGCAGTCAGAGTTTTCAGTTGCTTTCCACCTTGGCTTGCCTTTGCTGTTTGTGAGCTGGCGCTGGCTGTAACGTGATAGTCAGGGGAAACAATTGACTTTTGAAGCGTTCGCAAGTGCGCGGCTCAGCGAGCTGTTTATGGCCGGGTAAGTTTGGCAGCTAAGCAGGCAGTCAAGTGCCAAGTTGGTCTGAGCGGGATATTCATCAACTGTTTTGTTTGGCTATTGATTTTAGAGGCGAACGCTCGCATGGCTCATCAGCTATTCAAATTAATTGTAAAACTTTTCAGTTTCGGTCAGCACACGTGTCAACATATCCCCACGCACATAAATCTACCATGCCCTTGCTCTTCCTAGACTCTAGCGCCCCAGTGTCTCCTTGCCTCCTTGGCCGGGGCTCGTCCCCGTTCTCGAGGCTTGTCAACAAAAGGAAAGCAAAGTGAAAGTTTTCGTGTGCCACGACAATATTTACATGCTGCATTAAACTTGCTCTCAAGTTATGGGCCCGCTTTGGCACAAAGTTTCGGCCCCCAAGCACCCATGCCCGGAATTCGGGCGCAGCTTTGCATTAAAGTTGCGCATACGCCAGGTCGTCCCGTTGGCCAGTTATGTGATTTATGTGCAAGTTTCAGCGGTATTTTAATAATTTAAGCAACAAAATCAGAGACGACGACGCAGCGCTTGTCCTGCACATCCTTTTACTGACGCTGCCACTGAAGCTGGCCTCCTGCCAAGCCACGTTGCGCTGACGGAGCCGAAAAAATGCAAAAAAAAAGAGGAAAAAAAATGCCCAGCATGTTGACAATAGCGCCAACACAAAGCGCATTTGGCAAGCGCCTGCAGCAATGCAAACACACACCCAGTGTGTCTGTCGCTGTGTCCTCGCGTGTGTGTGAGTGGGTTTGTGTGTGTGCGTGTGTGCTCAGCAAAAGTGAAATAGCAACAATATATGGAGCGCCACAGCCACAGTCAGAGCAAAACTTTCATGCAGCAGCCATAAAAAACTGGGGCACTGCACAGACAGCATTTTAATATGATTTTCATGGCTTACTTTTTCATCCAGACGCCGGCGACTCACGGGCTCACAGCTCACGACTCACGCATTAAAAAAAAAAAAAAAAGAAAGAAAACAAAAATAAGAGCAGAAAAAAATAGCTGCCACAAATTTGCACGCGTCGACTCAATTCGATGCAGTGACAGACTGACACAGAAACCCGCACAAATAGCGCATACGCCAAGTATGCGCAATCACAAAGATGATTAAAATCATGCCAGCAAATGCAAAAGCCCTATCGGAAATAGACTCTGGTGTGCTTCACTGCGTAGTCAATTTTAAGATGAAGTGAAGCTTGGTGCATTGAGTACAAAAGACAATTTTCATTTCGTGTTCGAAATTTAAATTTAAATACATAAGGAAATTTTATAATATATTCTTGAAGGAATTGCAATATATTTGTTAGGTTTTTATTGTATATATTGCATTGAAAACTTGCACTCAATGCAAAAACATAATATAAATATTGCATATCTTTCAAATTGAATTCCGTATGTTCATGTTTAGCAAAAAAGCAGTCCTAAAATCTGGAATCTATTTTTTCATTTTACGCAAATTTCTGTATGATATATAAAATAAAATAAACATAATTCATTCAAATATCATATATCTAAAAGCGAAAATAAAGAAATTCTTTGAAATTAATTATTTATCGCGGCTATAAGAAATCACCCAACATGAAAAAACAACTACTATGAGTAAAATCCTTCATTTAAAGTCTGTTGAAAAAGGTTTCCATAATCTCAAGAACTAATCGCGAAATAAATCGAAAACACGCTGACAAAAAAGTGTTTAACAACGGAATTAACGCATTTTCCAGCACTCCCCTCATAGGGAGCACTTTCCAACACTCAATTTGCAGCTAATCTCTTCTAGTCAACTTTTCGCTTCAGTATTTTTGTCCTTAGGCATCGTCTTAGTGTGTGTGCTACATTCTTTTTAGCGATATTCCACGGACAGTATAATTTGGAATATGTAAACAGGATCAAATATACTATGAATATATTATAAATAATAAATATACGCACATACATACATATATGTGTGTGTATATACATAACATGTATATTGTATGCTCTGTGCATGCACTTACATTGGACGCCGCGTTATATCCTTTTCAGTGGCGTTACTTCGCTTACTTTTTGTTTGGGTTCTTCCTCTTCTTCTCTTTTTTGGGCGCTTTTTACGGCCTTTGTAATAAAACCAGCCCGAGGGACTCTTGTGCTACTCGCAGTTGTTGTTGTTGTTGTTGTTATTGTTGTTGCTTTTATGCTTGATGCTGCTGTCGATGTGGCTGCGATTGTTGTTGTTGTTTTTGCAGTTGCTGCTGCTGCTGTTGTTGCTGCTGCTGCTTTTGAGGGCGTGTAAGCATTGAGCAAGTTTTATGCAACAAACGAGACGCACGCATCATCAATTGGGCAGGCGTAGCAAACGAGGCAAATGTCTGCCGAGCGGGGGCAACGGAAGCGACGAGCCAACAAGGATCAATAGCAAACAATTGAGCAAAAAATATGGCAAAGTATTTGGCGGCTGCCAGCAGGAGCTGGCGGAGTGGGCGGCGTGGCGTTTGTTGCCCTCGGCTTTATTTAAAGTAGCGAAGCGCGAGCGATGCGAACTTTATTTATGACTCAATAATGTGTATTTTGATTTATGCGTTGTGGGTGTGCCTCACACACACACACACACACGGGCACACACGTACACACGAATACCGTACACACACACACACACACGCACACTCACGTACAGAGGCAGTTATTGTTGTTGTTGCCGGAGGCGAGCGACGGACGCAATTTGCATAACAACACCGAGAAAAAGTGTAAGAAAATAAATGTTTAGCTTTAGCATGTGCACTTGCCACACCGTCAACACGCCGTACCACAGCGTCACCACACCGTCACAGAGATGGCCACTCAAGCACTCTCACAGACTCGGTTACGCACACGTGCAACAATTAATCACAATCGTTATTAATGATTTTGCAACACTGATTTCACCCATTCGATTCAGTGAGTTCTCGGCCTTTGGATGCCAGAGCACCGCATTGAACGCTTAAAACGCCGTAACGGTAAAATGACGCGACGTTCACTTGTGAACACGGGAATCTCTGTGTGTGATTTGGTGAGCGTTAGAACACGGCACGACCGAACTGAGCGCAGCGCAGCGCATACGACAACTACACGAATCCACGACCTTTTCAGTACTAAAGCGACTTTCATTCATTGCCATTCGTGCAATTCGAACGGACGACGCGCGGCTGCGGCTTTGTCTTTGGCTCTGGCACTGGCTATGGCGCTGCCAGACGGCGCTCGCTTCGACTCGCTTTCGTCTTGGCTTTCGGCTCGCTCGCGCCAGTTCGAAAAGCACGAAGCGGCGTAACGAAGCTGCGAATCGCATCGTTGAGTGGGAGAGAGCGAGCGTGTGCGAGTGTGTGCGGGTGTGTGGGACGGCCTCGGCTTGGAGCGGGCATGGGCATGGAGTACGACTTGTAACTGTGCCACGCTCTGCGCTGCGAATTGTCAAAGCTTTAAATACTGCGACCCGAAGCGCTTTAACCAGTATTCTCTAAATCGTGTGGGCAGCGAGCGCTGTTTGTGGATCGTAAGCTTCAGCTGTAGTAATTTTGACAGCATTGACTGATGAGCAAAAGAAAATGCATAAAAAGGAATCTATTTACTTTAAGAAATGAATGCCATCAACTAAATTTTTCTATTTTCATATAATGGAAATATATAGAGAATTTTTTAACAATTTTCCCCATTTTTATTTCTTACATTTAACATTGTGAACTATTCGACTTAAGAAACTGAAACTGAAACCTACCTCAATTCAAAATTACTTCTTATACTACATCTTAAACAACATCCACCATGCAGTCTTGTGGAATCTATGGCCACGCACACGATTGAGACGCGCTAATCTGACACTCTCTAACTTTTTCGCGAAGAGAGGCACAAATCACTCGTCAGCTGCAACTTGTTCGTCCACAAGTCGAAAATTATATTGTATGCTGCACCAAAAGTGACATCGAAGCGGGCCCTTAACATTGCGTGCACCCAATAACACGACCTTTCCCAAGAACGGCGCCTACAGTGGCGTTATATACGGTATATTAAGATATACAAAAAATACAAACAAAATATAAAAGTAAAATAAAACAAGCCACGGCAACAATTATAGTATTATTATCATTATTATTATTTGAATAATGCATCAAAAATAAACTTGTTTTTAGAGATTCTCCTAAGTCTCGTCTCTCATCTCATCTCGCTATCTGCTCTTTTCATTGTGTTTAGCTGCTCCCATTCGCATTGTGCTAAGCCTCTCATTCATTAATGAAATTGTCTTTATGCTTTTTCGAAATATGCATCAAAAAGGGCATAAACTGAAAAACTATCGTACTATGTATTTACGATTGGCCCCCATTACGGCACTGGGTGCGTGTAACGCATTACAAGAGGCAAGCCGAACACAGAGAGGCCGAGCCGAGCTCTCTCGGCTCTCCTTTTCGAACTCACGCATGCGCCGCAGCGTCTCTGTGGAACATTGTTTTGTGGATCGCATTCATTTTGAACAAGTATGCCGGAGCAGTGCGTAACGGTTTAACTCTTATACCACTCAAACAAAGCTCAGCTGCGTGGGCATATTGAGTGAGTGTGTGAAGTGATTGCGTTTGTTTGTGTTTGGTTGGCCTTTAACCTTTACACACTCAGCCTGCAGGCACTATCATTGAAGAGGTCACTTCAAATTAATAGCAACCGAACCAAAAAAAATAAAAAATAAAAAATAAATAAAAATCAACAATTTGCAGCTAAAACTTGCCAAAGTATTCGTCGAAAAATGCATTGAAAATGGAGTATATATAACTAACCGAAATTCCACACACACATACACACAGTTGGGTTCTATGCGTGTGTGTGTGTGTGTGTGTGTAGCGACTGATGAGTCCAGGGGCTTCATCTGTTGGAAAATCTCAGTGCTCAACCGCTAAGCATGGCATTTCATCAGCCCGAGCACAAAGTGAAGCCCGCAGCTGCGGGGGAGGCAAAAAACCAGACTCACCTTCCACACATACGCACCCAATGCCCTTTCGAAACACCAGCAATGCGATGAGTTGTTGTTGTTATTGTCGTTACTCGTGCTACTCCTGCTGCTGCTGCTGCTGCTGCTACTCCTGCTGCTGGTGTGAGCAAAGGAAGTGCACTAAGTGCAGTGACCAAATAGCTGGCAAAAGTCCTCAGCACTGATCCAGTACCGCCGGATGTGGCGCCGCTGTTGCACATGACTTTATAGCTTTTACGTTAGCTCTTGCTTTTGTTGTTGCTGTTATTGTTGCTGTTACGACAGTTTGGCTGCAAAGCAAAAGTTACATTAAATTTAAATCATGAGGCGGCGGTTTTTGTGGCCAGCGGCTGACGCATACACAGAGTGATAAACAGAATCACTGACAGAATGACAACATGACAGCATGACAGCGTGACAGCGTGACTGACTGACTGACTGACTGACTGACGTACTGTCTGGTTAACTGACTGACTGCCTGGCTGCCGGGCTGAATAGCTGCGAAAGCTAACGGCTAAGCGCTGTTAAACATGTTGTCATTAAAAGTTGACTCAGCTCAAACGCTGCATTTAAATACGCAGTTTTTGATACCCAGCTACAGGAGTATACTGAGTTAAACATTAATTAGTAGGGGCATGGAAAATATTATGTCAGAATGAAGCCTGATTAAATATCTTCTCATGCCGTTTATGGTTGAACTGTAAAGTTGTTTGCTAAACATATTCATGAAAGTAAGCTTTATATCATGTTGTAAAGGTTAAGCTAATCTCTATTCCAATTTGAGTAAGAACTGACAACTAATCCCTTATAAATCATGCCTTCAGGTCTTCACATTCTAGTTAGAAAATTTAATATTGAAAAAGAATTAACTCTCATCTGACAAACCTTATGTTGCCCCTGACTGCCACTGATTGTAAATAGCTACAAGGTAACTTGCAGTCGCACATACCTTATCTCATTGATGCCTATAGTTGAGCATCAAACTTACAATCACATAATTATACGCACTTATGCAGCATTATCGGAGAAGAGTGTGCAATTACACAAGTGCACGTATATGTGTAGGCGTGTGGGTGTATGAGTGCCTGTCAGCTAATTACTCTGGTTGCGTAATCAATGCTTAATGAGGCAACGGCAAATGATTCGTAATTAAATCAAACACTCAATTAAAGCAGGCAGCTATCCTTGTAACAATCGGCTTTAAAACAGCTCGAAAGTGCCTTGAACCCAGTGTTGAAGTGCTAATGGATCTGGCATTACATATTACAGGTAGATACGGTCCCTTTCGAATAACCATTTTACTAATAAATCACACTACAAATGACCACCGCAACACATCAAACTGGCCAAGACATTGGTCGAACCACGCCCATGCACAGCCGCCCAACCGCCCACAAAAATACCTCTGCATAGTTTTACGGGCGAGGACTCCGAGGACCTCAACTGAAGCTCTATTAGAAAGTTATAATTTAATTATTAAGCATCTATTGAAAGTTATTTATGTACAACTCAGCAAATAACCAACTTCAACAACAAAAACACACACACACACATACAGAGAAGAGTTCGTCCAGTGAAAGGATACACGCTTGGTCAGCACAGCGGAAGCATATCCTTTGCTTCTGTTGTGATACTTGTTCTTGGAGGTGTAAGCAATCAGCTTTTAATATGAAAATTATATTACATGTTCGGTATTTGCGCTCGAAACTTTAAGTTTTCATTTAATTTAATTAATATTAAGTCGCTTGCAGAACTGAAAACTTGTTTTCACTTTGCTCATTTTAATTATTCAAATCATGAAATGCGATATTAAATAGATAGCACAAGGGGTAAAAAGAGAGCATGTAAGACAGTAAACTAGACAGAAATGTATAGATCTGAGCCGATATTAAGAAGTTGAATGAGTAGAGGGAGACAAACAGATGTCAAGAGAGAAGGGATAAGATAGTGTGAAAGGGTAAGATAATCGTAGTAAAGATTTCTTTATACAGAAAACAGACAAAAACAGAAATAAAGTGGAAGTAATGAAGACATAGATAGAGAGGCTGAGAGCTGGAAGGAGTTAGACAAAGGAAGGAAAAACGAAAAGAGAGAGGTTATGAAAATGGAATATTAAAAAAGAAGCAGCATTCGTATTAGACAGAAACCTGATTTTCTTGATTTCTCCATATAAAACGCTGCAACCTTTAGCCAATGGCAGCCTAAGCGGCGGCTTAATGGGGCATCAGCTTGAGAAACTTTTAAAGAGGCGCAGTCGATGCTATTCAGCTTGTTGGTGTTGCAACCACTGTACGTTGGCTGGCTTGCTTAGATATTAAAAGTCCTGGCAAAACTAAAAGAAAATAAAAATCGAATATAGTTGACAAGGCTTGCCCCTTGTCGCACGTCGTCACTTAAGCAAAACGCAAAGTTTCAGCTCTCTGCGCGCGAGTGGCAAGCGGCAAGCGGCAAGTGGTAACTGGTAACTGGTAAATGGTGGCTTGCAACGCGCGAGTTGCACCACAGTGCGCACAGCACACAGTTGGCAGTTGGCAGTTGGCTGTCAGTCAACTCGCTCGCCTCGCTTGCGGTCTTTGTTTAAAGTAACAAAAACTGCAACAAAACGAAAACAACAACAACTCCATGCGCCACAAGGACACGCGTTAAGCTAGGCGAAACTTTTGCAACACCCACACAGAGTGAGCTGCGTCGCGCATTTAACATAAACAAACTACACTCTTAGTTACTACACATTCTTTTTTTTCCATTTTTTTGCACGACTGCCACGACTTTCTATTTGTTTTTGCTTGCAACAGTTTCTTTTTTTCCGGGTCTTTTTCCCTTGCCACAAAACGTGTTTGGAAAATTAACAAAAAATTCCTTCGCTCTGGCACATTTTTGCGACTAACCAAAACTGCTTTCCGAGGCCATTTAGCAGTAAACTATTTATGCTATAATATTTGTTTGCTTAATAAAATCATAATTAAATGTTTTGTAAGCTCTTAAATTAGTTATGCTCTTCAAAACTAAACCGTATATTCAGAGCAAATTAATTATGAATAGTCAAATTAACAACGATAACCTGAAAACCCTACAACAAATTCTGAAAATGTTTAGCTAGAAACGAGAGAAGAGACGAGAGCAGACAGGAAAATTGTAAAAGCAATAAATATTGCGAAAGACAGTATGAAAGCATTAATGTAAAATAACTCGAAATTTGTGGAAATAAATGTATGGTAAAATAAGAAAGAGATAAAGAGATCATGAAAGTTAATCACAAATGAAGCAGTTGAAACGATAGAAATAGAAATGATCAACTAAAGATAAATACAAAGTATAGATATAATTTATATATACAAATTATATGCTTGAATTACATATATAATAAATATACAATTGAGATGAGATTAGGAAAAATAAAATGAAATACTTATGCAACGCATTATTCGCATACAAAAAAATGTATAAACTCTCTTTGAGTGCACTAGCATATTATGAGATAATAAATGTAAATGCTTGTGTCTGCATAAATATCGCAAATACTATGATGGTTTCATGTGCTCTGATAGCTTGAAAATATTCATCTCTCGAGTTAACTACCATAAAATGTGACTCTTCACTGCGAGGCATTCGCATCTTGCTCACTTCGTGCACTCGAACTCGTAATCGTAGTCCCGCACAGACGTGGGCACAAATATAGAGCCATCTATATGTAATGGAATGTATATTCATTAAATTTGTATAAACAAATACAAATGGCATATATTTTACAGAGCGAGTCAGCGACTCGCGAGCGATAAAGAGAGACGGAGAGAGAGAGATAGTTGAAGGCACTGTCATGCTGTGTTATTCTTTGCCTCTTCTTTCTTACCTTATAGCTAGATGTGTTTGAATGAGTCTTTGCGTGTGTGTTTGTGTGTGTGTGTGTGTGTGTGGAGGTATATGCTCAGACTAAAGTAAGCAAAATGGATGCCTGAAAAAACAAGTAACAGTTTTGTTGAGCTAACAATGAAAACAAGAAGCAGAAGCAGCAGCAGCAGCAGCAGCAGCAGAAGCAACGGCGACGGCCAACAAAACACACGCAAAACAAGAAAAACAACAACATGAAGAGCACATTCGCACCCTGCCTTATGTTTGTTGATTTTTCTGCTCGTTTTTCGTTTTGCCTCGAATAGCAGCAACAACGAATTTACAATTTCAATGTGGCCATGTGAATAAGAGATACGTACATACATACGACCACATGTAACTTAGCCGTAAACAGCAACAGCAGCAGCAGGAGCAGCAGCAGCAGCAGGAGCATTTACAGAGGAAAGAGAATCGGAAGAAGCATTGGACACGCCGGCTACACCTACAAATGTTTTAGCACCGAGCAACTTTTTAGTTGGCCAGTACAGCTGGTGGAGTTTTATGGTCGCCACGTTGACGACAAAGGAAGCAGCTACGAAAAACTCAGGCCAAAAGTTATCGATGTTGCACTTTAGAGTGTCGGCTTACAGCCACCCACCGGCGATACAAGCTGCAAAACTTTCCAACTTCTGCTTACTTCTATTTGCGAAAAGATTACGAAATAGCGTTAAAAGCTAATGGTCTAACTGCCAGCTGGTCAATGCTCAGGCGAGTTCAACCTTGAGCCCCAATATTATGCACTCGACTGCAAAAGCATTCCTCTATACGCCTTCATACAGATTATAAGTCTGCTTTTCATTTCCAGGCCAGAAAATTGAAATCGAAAATAATTCCATAAGGTATTCACTGCACACATTTTATTACGATTTATTTGTAGATGGAAATCAACTTTCGTCAGCATATAAAATAATAAAGAGCAAAGCAGTAAAAGAGGAATTAATGTAAAAAACTTGTAGATGCTCATCTAAAAGCGAAATAAAATGTCAGCTTATCAATAAATGTTAACTTTATATTTATTTATTTCCTGCAAAAATAAAAAAAGGAAAATGTTTTGAAAATTAACAGCTTTGTGAGTTTTGTCAGTATTATTTGAAGCAAACAAAAAATGAAAAGATTTTATGAATATTTAATGCTAGCAAAAGTATGTAAAGAATTCGTCTTTCATCTCAACATTCATCTCAAGTCCCAAACAAAGAATCAAAGAGTAAGAGGCTTTATTCTTGATTCTATATTGAGTCGAGTTAATAATAGTTCACTATATTGTCCAATTGATTGATTAAGTGTTGTCATGTTTTCTAGCCGTTATCGCATTGTCACACAATCAACTGGCTATTTATTCATTAGGCCTCATTAGCTCGCTGCTGTCGAAGTGCAACTGATGCAGCAACAAAGGCAGCAGAGCCAATCAAATGTAATTAAGCGCGAGATTAACTCTAATTATAATGAATTAAATGCGACGTCACTTTGGCCATTGAGGCAGATGAAATTCAGCTCGAGTGCAACATATATGTATGTATTTATAGAAGCTGTATATATCTATAGATAGAATTGACTATTAACAGGTTATCCAAAGGCTTAAAACAATCGTGTCTGCGTGTGAGTGGGCAAGTGCGATTGTGCGATAAGGCCTGATTAAGACCAGGGCCGCACGCGACAAGCAACGCGGCCCCAATTCCATTTGCATAATCAATGCATATTTGGCGACAACCATAAATTAACAAATAGAATTTAATTGCATACTTTCGGGCGCCGCTGCAATCCCACATACAAATTAATAATTCATTAATGCGCATTAATTGTCGTGTGCTGCAGCAGCAACAACAGCAACAGCAACACCAGCAACAACAGCAACAGCAAAATCAAAAACCCGCAACAAATAGCTGCAAATAAATGCCATATGCTTATTGGCTCAATGGCTGACACCCAATCGCAAACGCCCCTGCCTGCCACGCCTCTGCCTACTCATTTTAACCAACCTGTAATCCAGCGAAAGGCTTGCAAATTAATTGCAGCCTTTGTTGAGTTGGCTAGCCAAAAAAAAAAAAAAAAGTATTAATATGGCTGAAAGACTTAAAGCAGCAAATTTATGCGAGCTCCCTTAATATTTATGGCAATTGATTTTTTTTTGTCAGCGCTGAAATTAATGTACATATTTAAGTGTGAGCATAATATATGTAAAGTAAATAAATATTTAAACATGCTTTTTATGTTGCTCTGAATGTGTTTGCTTAACTTTAAATGTAAACTTTGCGGCGCTCCGCCATCAGCTAGCGGCCATCGATTGTCGTCTCTTTATTAATTTTTTTTATTTACGAGAAACATTTTAATTTTTTCAAGAGAAATATGCGGAATATGATGATCTAGATTTAATTTTTATTATAATTTATATCAATTTACTATATACCAGATAGATGTACATTAAATAATGTGAGTAAATGTAAATCGAAAAATAAAATAAAATAAATATTTGTAAATAAGCTTACTTGGCTTAAAATTAATTATTAAATAAGATGTTTTCTTGTTTTATTAAAATAAATTTAAACATAACCCGATTGCTTGAATAAAATCAAATAAATAAGCTATTGATTTCTTACTTTGCCCTTACTGGAGAATAAATACAATTAGAAATAATTAGAAATAAAAATATTGTTAGTTATAATTGCACACGATGCAACATAATCATTTAATTAGCGAATAAAGCTGCAAAAAAAACACAAACACTCATCTACAGACAGCAAGTTCAGCTTACCTTTATTAAATGAACTACAGGACTGTGCTCCACACTCCGAAGGGGAGTTACGGCGATATATACTGCACAGCTCATCGCTTCTCGTATCTCTGAGTTTACGCCCATTGCAATGGCCGCTCTCAGAGTGGAATTGGAACACAACTGCAAGATTGATTTTCGTATAGTCCGATTGCTTTGGAGTTTGGGATGGTCGTAAGTTATCTTCTAGACTAGAGATATGCGTAGCTGCACTCACAATATACAGAATATTTACAATAAATAGACTTAGCTCAGATATACATAGCTTCGGTCTTATTCCATACTGCCTTTATTTAAATAGGCTAGATGATAAAACCGAATCAAAAACTTAAAAAATCGCAAAGGTGTCGCATTACACAAGCTCTTGCATATATAATCTTTGTATTTCTCTGTATATACATATGTGTGCATGCATAATTGTAAGAAATATTGTTTTTGTGGTGTTTTTATTATTACTGTTGTTTTTACGCACGACCCAACAGCTCGTTCAGCCGCAGCCTCATTCATGCGATGTTTTTATAACTTATAATTAATATTCTTTAACTTTATTTAATATTCTGTGTAAAATTTAAAAGTTTTAAAGCAAGTGCAATTCACTTAATAGTCACTTAAACTTTCAAGCATGCGCTAATAAGCCATTCAACAGTTTTTCTAAGAAAAGCCAGCGTTTACTTAATTATAATTAAATCCTTTGGCATTTCATTGGCAACGCTTCTGTGCTGTGACCCGTCAAAGATGTTTGTGTATATACAACCTTTTAAAATCAGTTGCCCACTTAACGGTGCACAAAACAAACATGCGCCACGAATGGGAACCCAAGCAGCACACAGACACACACATATATATATACACCCACACTCATTCACATACACATAGAGAGACTGGTAGGATGCGTGGTAGCTGCGTTCCATGAATTCAATCAATTTTAATGCAATTTAAATTGCATTCTCTTGTGAAAACAGACAATGCGTGGCATCTACACACAAGCGCACACGCCCACACACACACACGCCCATACACACAGTCAAATGCAGTGGCATGCACACAGCAATGCAGTTAATATCCACACTCGGAGACACACTGAGACGTTTGCACATTATGCAGCCAGCGCAATGCGTTAATTGGTGGCCACGCCCCAATGCGAGTAGAAGAAGGCTCTCTCTCTCTCTCTCTCTCTCTCTCTCTCTCTCTCTCTCTCGAGGAGCGAACAGCGCAGAATGCGCCACAGGCCGCTGTCTTGCAATGTCGACGTTTTTATTGTTTCAACTGCCATTCACATTTATAGTTGGCACTCTTATCCTCCTCAATGGCCGTGATACGCAACGGTCGTGGCGCATCGCCCCACACTTGTGCAAATAAATAGCCGCATCTGTTGCACACAACCAACACGGCCAACAGCAGCCGCCGCATTCATATAGACGCCCTCAGCAGTGCTCAGTGCTCAGCAGTGACAAGCTGCATATCCGCTTACAATCGCTCGATTTTCAATACAAAACCGACGTGAGCTGGACGCCTGTAAATATGTATATTCTCCTTTGCAATAAGTTCACAATACACAGACAATTGAGACGCTGAGCAGTATATAGAATTGTGTCATGAATATATATATATATATATATATATATATATATATATATATATATATATGTCTTATTGCAAATTTTGTAGTGCAATATTTGGAGCTAAGTTGAAACAGAAGCATAAATGGAACAAGTTTAGTAGAAAGTGAAGAACAAGCTGACTAAACAATCAAAAATCGAATTGATATTCAATAAATTTATATACTATATATAAATACATACCTATATCAATTTGAGGCTAGAATAAAAAATTGCATTAGAAAGTAACAATTAAGCTTAACAAATAAAAAAACTTATCTGTTTGGACAAAGAACTTAAAAGCCATGAAGGCATTCTTTGCGAGACACTTGGCAAACCATAAAAAAAAAGAATAATTTCAACATAATAATTTGGTTCACTAAATTCATAGGGGATTATCATGATCGAGCCCTTAGCCCTGTTAAGCTCCACAAATAATTTAATAATAATTATCAAAATTATTATTAGCTAATATCTTGTCAGTAGCTCAAATTATTTGGTATTAACGCATGGAATATATAATATCCAAACTTTTAAGCTCCAATATAGTAATGTATTTGTTTTTTTTTTTTTTTAATTCAATTGAAAAACTAAGTAAATTATTAATTTAAAGTATCATTTCAATGTATTTAAATAAATTATCGATTACAAGGCTGTGGACAGGTCTAATCCATTGCATGTAGCATAATATTGTAAATTCGCAGCGAGACTACAAATACAAAAAGGCGGCTTAAAACTAGTGTAAAATTGAAATGCTGATTATCGCATTTGGTTAGTCGGTTGTGGCTGTTCGAATTACTTTTTTACTCTCCTATGATTTTATTTTTAGATTTTTTTATAGGCAATCCCTTTTAATGTTTGCGCAATCCCTTTTAATGCGCACAATTAATTTCGTTATGCTTTGTCGCCTTTGACACGTTGCTGGTTATCACACACACACACACTCGCACACACACACACACACACACACTCACACTCGCACACACACACTCATTGAAAAAGTGCATAGTGTAGCAATTTGCTAAAATACCGGAGCTTAGGATATAATGCGAAATCTGGTCGGCCCCCAAACCCGGCCGACCGGATGTGCGTATCGAATAATCATTGCATAATTATGGACACCGAGCACTGCATGCTGCATGCATATAACATGCATGTTGCTTGCCGCGAATGTTGCAATTTGCAATTAGCATGCGCAGCCGTAATTAAAATTATTTTTAATTTAAACAAATACACACACACTGACACACACACACACAATGAGAGCAGCATTTGAACTCGCATCGTTGACATAACATTGGAAATTCATTTGCAGCTGTAGTCGACATACCCGAAAAGCCATCAACAAATTGTCAGTGTTAGTGTTCGTTAGCTGAATTGATTTCCCAAAAAATTGTGCTCTGCATTTTCATGTTTACACTAAAGCCAAAATGCATGTGGTTTCACATTTCTGGTATATATTTGATAGGGTTAATATGCACATCATCTGCATATATGCATCTGTGTGCGTGTGTGTGTGTACGTGATACGATTAAACCGGCCTTAAATCATTTGGCATTACAAAAGCATGCCAAATCCAATCCAAATTGATTTTCCGTTGTTTTTTTTTTTTATATTTTCATGCTGAACTTCTAATAGGCAATTATATTTGAATAGAAAATGTTTGACATTTGGCCAGAAATAATTTACTGCAAATGCGGCTGTAATAAACCAAAACCAAACAAATATGTGAGATACTTGCAATTGGCATTCGAAATCCATTTCGTTGAATTTCGTCAATGGAGATATGAAAATGTTGTTTGAGGAAACTGATTTGCTTCGTTTAGCTCTATGTGACTCAAGTATTTTTTGAACCCATCTGCGTGCGGGAATACTGTGCATTGAGTGCCCGCATTTTGGAGCTGTGTCCGCTCTGGTCACACTGCGCGTAGCGAGCGCGTATGTAGATCATATAGGACGTGTCAGACTGAGCCGCAGGCCTCGGCTCGTGCGCGCTGTCCCCGCTGCATTCGTCAACGATCAGCTCGAACTGGCAGTGAAAGCAGCGCAAGAGGAGCTGCTGCTTGCCCCGGAAACGAATGTCGCCACAGGCGCTGCGCCGGCACAGGCGGCAGGTGTACCTGCAGCTGGCAGCGCAGTCGGCGACGAGCGGCAGCTGCGGCAGCAAGGACTTGGCGCGATAGGCCCTGAACGAATGGCGACTATAGATAATGCAAATACCAGCTAATAACATAATCGGAGTCCACCTACCACTTGCGCGTGTTGAGGCCGTGCGCCATCTCCCCATTGTAGACGAAGGCGGCTGCATGGCACATCTCGTGCAGCAGCAGCTCGATCAGCTCTCCGGCTTTCCGTATGTGCGAGGGGAGCTGGACTCGTGCTTGGCGCTGCAGATCGCTTCCAAGGCTCAGGGCACAGCTGCCATGCAGCTTTCTGGGCGGCAGCCAGTCGATGCACTGGCGCAGGCCACAGTAGAAGACCACGTGGTTGACCAGCCCGAACAGCGACTTGGCCAGCTCTGCCTTGCAGTCGTCGAAGCTCTGCTGGCGATAGCCGAGCGCAAGGGGGTGGCACATGACAAGGGGCGTGTCCGCTGCAGAAACGAGCTCAGCTCGAATGAATGAGGGATGAATGAGTTCATTTATGTTCATACTCACGGCTCAGGGAGCTGAGAAAGTCATAGCAGAGCAAGTGCTGCTCCTGCTCCAGCAGCTCTGCTGTGCAGCTCTCCTGCTCCTGGATTCGCTGTACCAGCGCCTTGTAGTCTAGCTCCTGCTCTTGGATTTGCTGTACCAGCGCCTTGTGCTCGCGGCAGTTGTGGGTGCGTTGCTTCTCGTCGGGCAGGTGGGTCAGGTCGATGGGCTCCTTGAGCTGCCGCGGCGTTTGCTGCTCAAAGGACGCCGCATTGAGGCGCTGCACATTCTCCACAAATAGCTTCTGCCTGAGTAAAGGGAATGACTTGAGTGCCTCCATGCGAGGCAATTGTAGCCGCTCCCATTTCGCTGGCTCTGGCCTCACTGACTCCTCAGGTACATGCTCACTCTCTGGTATGTCCTCAAATGTGCCGCTAGGATTATAGAGCGTACGCCGTGCTGGGCAGCGTCCCAGAAAACAGTCCAGGCGCCGCTTCAGCTCAACATCAGCATCGACTGCCTCAGCTGCTGCTGGCTCACTGCGTACAATGGCTATTGGCTGACCGAGGTCCAGATAGATCAGCAGGACAGATGCTTCTGCTACTGCAATACTTCCTGAAGTTTCCTGCTGTTCGAGCCTCACACGTGAGCGCAGAACTCGCTCGGAGCCAGAGCTTGGGCTGACTTCGGATTGAGAATCTAAATAGTAAATATTATTTAGTAATGCCACTTCTATAAAATACTTTGGCTATGCAACTTGCCCATTCTGCACAAATTGATTCTATTTTGATATTTTTCATTACCGAATTTGATATTATTTTTTCGTAGTATGACAGCTTGAGTGGAACTGAAATCTTAAATGTCAGTCATCAAAGTATTTCCATAAATAAATCCAGTTCTTCATCAGCATTTTTAATAGCTTGGCCTTCCGGGAACAAGATGTGAACTTAATAGTGCAACTTTTTTCTTATGCGCTCACCTGCCACAATGATGACCGCAATGTGAAGTTTATGAGCATAATGGGTGCTTATTTCCACTAAACGGCTAATAGCACTTCAGTGTTGCGCTTGTAGCTATGTAGCCATTATTTATTTATGCTCCTGGCTTATCCGAATGTATATTTTCCGACGTTTGTATACGTATCTATGAGTGTCTGTGTGTATGCATGTGTATGTATATATTTTAGTACACTTCATTTAAATATGTGCATAACTTGCAGTCAAGAAAGGCAAGCAGCTTTTTAAGCACCTGCAGCGGATCCTTGAAAGCGCCAGCGCAGCGCACAAAGCATTCTCCGTACAGCCCTCTATATGGCCGACAAACTGCACACACACACATATACATGTACGTATATGTATGTATATAAATATATGTAGCATGCCATACTCTATCATGAAAAAATAAAAATAAAAATAAAAATAAGCGCTCGCTTCCAGAAAAATGAAAATGCTAAACAAAGAAAATAAAAGCAAACGCCGCCACGAAAAAACCGAGCGCAAGGCATGAAAAAAACAAAAAAACAAAAGAAGAGAAACTAAAAAGAAATATGCCGCTGCACTGACTGAGAGAAAAGAGTGGGCGTGTGAGAGATGGTGAGTGAGAGAGAGAGGGAGAGGGAGATGGAGTGGGAGGCGGCAGGGGGCTACACTGGTCAGGGTAGTCCTAGCATTATTTTGTATTACAGCGACTCTATGGCTGACCCCCGAGCTCAGCTTGTATTGCAATTTTTCAATTTCAAAAACAATTTTGCTCTGCCAACATACGTGTGGTCAAAGATAAGCTGTGTAAATATATATATGTATGTATATACATATATATAAAAAAGGCGAAAAATAAAACTTCAAAAATAACAACAAAAAGCGCGCAATAAAACCAAAATAGCTGCAAACCAAAGCGAACCGCAGCTCAAGCAGCTACTACAGCCGATCAAAAATGGCCAAAGCCAGAAAGGCGGCCAAAAAAAAAAAAAAAGAAAGCGGAGCATACAGATTCACATGCGCACACACACACATATACAAAATACTATGACCAAAAATAAAAAATATTCGTTGCTGGGGGTGGTGCTGGGGTGCTGATGGTTGTGCATGATATTGTGCAAAGGCTGGCAGCCGCTACCAGCGGGACATGCCACACAATGAATTGTGTTGTCCAGCATTTAGTCCTGCTATACACACACACACACACACATACATATATATATGTATATATATATAAAGAGAGAAAAAAAGGCGACCCGCTGCGCTCGACTCGAGCTGGGGGGGCGGGCAAAGAAAGTGGAACAGCCAGGCTCAATTGACCTGCTGCAGGACGTTGTTGTAGGTGCAGATGACTCGCTCACTTGGCCTCTTTATGGAGCTCCTTTTGATTTAGATTCCGTTTTCATGCCTCAGCATTTTAGTGGGCGATATCTGGCCACTGCGGCCGCCTCCACACAAAGCACATAAAAGCCATTTGTGGCAGTGTTTCATATTTCAAATGCAGGCCGTTATGTGAGCTCAAAGCAAAAGCTAATTGCTGCTCAATTAACTGACAAGTTCAAGTTCGCACAACAAATACCCGGCTGGGGGTAATTAGTATACAGATACTTGTGAATTGTGCCATAAACATTTGAATACTCACACTGCAGAGTTGCTAATTTCAACAAATACTGTTAGTCGATGTAGCCAAAGATGATAGCAGCACGCCCACTACTTTGTCTTTTCATATTAAAATAATGTTAAAGGTGCTCCTGGAACATGTGGCTAATATAATTTATATAAAATCAAGGTAAGTGAGAGCTGCTGAGATTTATGCTGCACTGGGATGAGAAATGAGTGAGCTGTAGCCATCTAAGCTGCGCTGCTCGTCGCCCCAAGGGCAACAAGTTAGCAGATTCGTGGAGCAAATTCACAAATTGGTATTGAACTTTCAATGAATAACGCCATCAAAATACTATATATACAAATAAACAATTCATTTATATGCTACTACCACAACTCAGTAATCTCTTGTTTTATGCATTTGGGAATTTTCAATTTATCTAATCCGATATTCGCAAGACTTACACGTTTTCAATGCTCTGCAGCTCTGCGCTGATTTATCATGCGACTCGCATATGGCTCAGAAAAGCGATTTTCAATAGGTGCCACATCAATGCTGCACTCGCATGCTTAACTCCCAGCACACACACGCACACACACTCACACACACGCATGCACGCATAAGAAGCGTGAAAGCCAATGCCAATACAAATTGTGCTGCATTTTCGAGCAGAGCTGGCAACATATAAAAAGCAAAGCCAAGACATAACTTCAGCTTGGTGCAGCGATAACAATTATTGCACCGACTGCTGCAGCTGGCACGCCCTGACCGCACTCGCAAATGCAACGGCAGCAGTAATGGTCACATCGACTGCAGCGCATAGCCAGCACACCACAGCTCAAACTGCATTAATGCTTGTGGCTGACGCAATGCGTCTTAGTTATTATGGGCGTGTCTGCGGTGCAGCGTCGCCAAAGGCAACAGCTGTCAGGCATGAGGACTGGCACTGAGCGTGAAAAGTGGTATTTAGCAGTCGCTGTCAGCGCCGATGCCAATGCCAATGAAAGTGCCAATGCATTGTGGCAACTATATGCTTAATGTGCACTGAGCCAACAGGGCGTATGCTTATTAAGAAATATGTGACCACTGCAGCGTCAGTTGACCAAGTCAATAACAAGACACAATAACTAATTTAGATAAAATCCTAAATTTTAGCCATCAACTTGAGTGAATATTCTCCTAAGCATTACATCATCATACTATACTTTTATTTTAACTTTGTTCTCAGCTATTCCAGTTAAACTGCTTTCGTTTGTATTTTTGGCAAATGAATTAAAATCAAATCAAAGCTGCTAAAACAGTTTCCATGTGTTCGACGAAAAGCCCCAATTTGTTGCAGATGAAATTCGTGAATTTTGTGAATTTTGTGGTGCGGCAGCAGTGCGTATACTTAATGTGGCTTTAGCTCAAGTAAATTGACAAAAGCTGCGCAGCACTCAACATATCGGCAGGCAGGCGGCAAGCGGCAGGAGGCGGGCGGCAATCGCATTCGGTGGCAACGGCAATAACACAAACCGCAAATCCCCAAGCCTCTATAACATTTCTCAAACATTGCCATAGAAAGCTAGGCGATGCAATGCGATGCGATGCGTGGCGTGGCAAGGCGAGGCGAGGCGTGGGCAAGGGCAAGCCGCATAAGCCGCTAACAGCCACAAGCCAAGTCGAGCCAAGCCAAGCAGAGCAATGCAAACAAAAGCTTTGCAACAGGAGCAATACAATAACGAAAAAAGCACGCACACACACACACACGTAGAGAAAATGGCAAATGCGAAACGCGAGCAAGCCAAAAGCAAAGCAAATCAAAGCGAATGCAACACTCAATTGCTATTATCGAAAACGCACAGGGCAACAACAATAGCAGCTGCCGACTTTTCAAAACAGTAAATTGCCCTTTTCCTTAAGGAAATGCAGTAAAACCCTGAGCAAAGCTCCAACAGCATCCTCCCTCTTACCCGCTCTCTCCCTTTCTCACTGCTTCTGTTCAGTCTTACTTTTTATATTAAAAACCGCGTAATGGAGTGCAACTTATTGCCTGTGCATTTGAAGTTTACCCGGCTTCGCCGCCCACAGCTGCCCTGTCGCTTTGTGTGTGCAAATCTGCGGAAATGCAATGAAAATGTAATGAAAACGCCAATGAAACGTTCATGGCATTGCCATTGCCATAGCCATAGCCATAGCCAGAGCTCTGTGCCTAAATACTCATTGATTTCAAAAGCAAGAGACGACGGACGGCTTCAGCTCAAACATCAATAGGCTGCACGTTGCACGCTTTCCCCGCGCTCCCCTCGCTTAGCACTGCACAAAGCTATTAGCCAGAGATTTCAGCCCGGAGCGAAACCCGCAAAATTCGGCGACCAATCCGTGTTGCAATCCACGCACCCGGCTCGAAACATCAGCCCAGTGGGAGTTGCCAGTTCACGCAATTTAGGTGCCAGCCCCCTACGGCTGGTTGTCTTCCCTGCTTCCAAATGTGGCAAGGCTCATAGCTGCTATTACATCTAACGGTGCATTTTCGATGAAATATTTAATGTACTCAGTCGATGGTTTCTTTTTAAATAACTTACAGTTATTAAATAACCCATAGTTATGTTATATCATAGTGTTAAAATCTGATAGGTGGTTCAATTGAGCACACAATATATGTAGAAAATTTCCTTAAATATTTAGAGCTTAAAATAAATTTTTAGAGCTTAAAATAAATTTTTATTTTGAATTAATATTAACTATAATCACTCACATTTTTTGTATAAGCTAAAGAAAAAATTTATAAAAAATGAAATTAAATGCAAAAACAATTTTTTTTTTTTTAAATTATTTTTAATAATTCTTTATTATTTTTCAGAGAACACATTTTTTTTATTGTGTTGCTCCAAATTGATGCACTGTACTAATTATTATCATTAATATGGAATTCCTTATGAATTCAAGTTAATATAATATATTATTTATCACTCTTCAATCGAATTCAAATGTTTTCTTTTTGCTCTTCTATTCATTTTCTTTCCTTCAATAAACACATAAAAATTTCCCTTAAATTAAGAAACTCTTTTGTCAATCTACTGTAAAAAATCATTTAAAAACCCAGCTCTTTGCCTTTCTTATAGTTTAATAAATAAATACATCAATTCGTCTTCCGTTTCAGCTGATGTCCATGAACACAAAATGTTCTCAGTAAACTAACAAAAATAATTTTCATTATCAACAAAAAGTAACCATACAAAAAACATATTTTAAATCTAATTTCTAAATCTCCAGTTGAAATTTTTCAGCGTTCGTTTCAGCGCATATGTGGAGCACTGTTCGGCACCACACTTAACTCTTAAGAACTGAACCTAGGCGTAACAAAATTAAACACAAATTCAGGCGAAAATGAGTTAAGCCGCCCACGACGTGTCTTGAGAAAGAGCATGAAGAAGAAAAGAGTACTTGCTAGGGTTTTTATACCCTGAACCCATTGAAAATGGGAAATCAGGGTATAATGGTTTTGTTAAAAGTATGTAACAGGCAGAAGGAGGCGTGGCAGACCCCACAAAGTATATATATTCTTGATCAGGACGACAAGCTGAGTCGATTTGGCCCTGTCCGTCTGTCTGTCCGTCCGTCCGTCCGTCCGTCCGTATGTATGAACGCGTCGATTTCAGAAGATATAAGAGCTAGAGACTTCAACTTTTTTTTAAAATGTCCGTATATATCACGCGCACATCGAGTTTATCACTAAAAAACGATAACTCATTCCGATACTTTTTTATCGATAAAAAACCTTATCGAAGATCACTTAAAAAATTATATATATATATATATATATATATATATATATATATATATATATATATATATATATATATCTTTCAAGCTAGAGTCTCCAAATTTAAAATGTATATAAAGATGTATTTTATACAATTTCGGTTTTTGTTAAAATTTACCCCCCACCCCTAAATCCACCCCCTCACCCTCATCTTTGTAAAAGTCGTATATCAAATACTAGAGACTTGTGATTCGGTATACACATACATTTTAACATTATGATTACGTTCTGAAAGTTTCAAAACGATCGTACTTCTAGAAATTAAATTATTCAACAAATAAATTCTCATAATATCGCCAACACAGCAGTGCAACCTAAGCGCAATCGCCTGCGTGTGTGTGTGTGTGTGTGTGCGTGTGTGTGTGTGTGTGTGTGTGTGTGTGTGTGCGTGTGTTTGTTTGTATGCGTGTGTGTGTGTGTGTTTGTTTGTATGCGTGTGTGTGTGTGTGCGTGTGTGTTTGCTAATTATTATTGAAATATCAGTTGCTTGTAGGGTTCAGGGGATCTCGTAGTCGAGCTGTCTCGACTAGAGCTTTCTTACTTGTTTTCTTTTAATTTGAAAAAATTGTCAAGCATCAAAATACTTTTAGAGCTTGGCAGGCTGGCGGCCAGGACATGCTCGCAAGGCGTCCAAGGAGTTGAAATCGTAGTCAAAGCCCGCCAGGTCGCTGCCAGAATTCGCGTGCTGTGCGTGCAAATAAATGAAATAAATTATGAAACCCTAAAAGGTAAGCTAAAGCGAGAGAAACGACATTCGTCGCTTGGCTCTAACTGCTGGCCTATTCATATGCGTTGCTCTGAAAAGAAAAACGAACGAGAAGCAACCGCAGCAACCGAAGCACTGTAACAGCAACATCATAAAAAGTAGCAACAGCTACAACAACAACAACAAATAGTAACATCATAATCAGCAAAAAATATTAATGGAGTTTTCATGTTTATAATGTCATTAGCTCACAAATGCGGCGGATGCTGTTGCTGCTGTTGTTGTTGTTGTTGTTGTTGTTGTTGTTGTTGCTGTTGCTGCTGTCATTGCTGTTGCACATGTGCCATGATTCCCTGCCACATATATTGTATGTGATTTTTTTTCATTCGGCTCTGCTGCGGCTGCTGCTGCTTGCTCTACGCTCACAAGGAGACGCCCATAAACATGCAACTCGCTCACTCACACACACACACACACACACATAGACACACATCTATAAATGTGTGAACACTAATGTGCACATTATGTTGAGGCACACATTATGCGAGCTGCCGTTACCGAAGCCAAAGGCTAAGGATTGCTAGATGTGCGTGGGGTGCGAGGGGAATGTCGGTTGACGGCGATGCCACACAGCACTTGCCCACCAGACCATGCACAATAACTTGGTTGTGGACCCAGCAAGGCGATGGGAGGGGAGGGTCGCAGGGGGGCGTAACCAGTTAGCTGCCAGCACAGAGCAAGTAAAAACCCTTTAACTCATTTGTTTTGCTTAACACAGCGGCAGCAGCCAGTGCCAAGCAGCTGCCAAAGCCAAAGCGAGCGCCTCTCACTAGACAGGCGCTGAACGGGCGCAGGGGGCGGGGCAGCAGAGTAAGTGCTCGCATTGGGTAGTGAGGGCTGGGCTGCTTTAAAACAAGAGGCGTGTGAAATAACGTTTAGCTTGACGTGCTGCTCTCCACAAACAGCGACGCACATGATGTGAATGTGGTCGTGCGACCCGCTAGCCAATTGGCTGCAGCATGTGAAAGTCACGTTCGAAGTTGAATGTTTCGAATTTATGTGAAATAATACAGAAAATATATATGCAGCTTGGAAATGGCATTTATATCTATATCTTTTGATGATGTTACTAAAATATATCAAATTAATTTTACTTTTTTTTTATTAATAAATATATCGCAATAGCTAAATTCTGTTTTTAACTCGACTCAAACATAACTGTCAAGAGGATATCATAAATCACTTTTTTTTTTTTTAAATACATCATTAATCAGCTTTAACTTGTTGTTGTTGCTGTTGTTGTCCCTTACTCACTTTTACGCCCTTCATTCGCTCGCAGCACATTTTCCACTGGCCCTTTGGCAGCTTCGGCCGAGAGTGGTGCAGTGAAATTTGAGCATGTGGCTGTGCAACGGCATTCATGTGGGTTATGCTTATTTGTACTTTAACTATGTATATGGCATATATAAATAAATATTATGAATAATATAAACTTAATGACTTGACACTTTTTTGCGTGTCTCGGTGTGCGTA
This sequence comes from Drosophila navojoa, assembly GCF_054131105.1. Lineage (NCBI taxonomy): Eukaryota > Metazoa > Arthropoda > Insecta > Diptera > Drosophilidae > Drosophila > Drosophila navojoa. The sequence goes on from NC_142890.1 coordinate 20,340,036, forward strand.
CACACGTCGTATACACAATTTGTATGCGCCATGTGTCTGCAGCTTAATATATATAAAAATAATATTCAGAGCATTTATGCGGCGCACACGCACATGCTAACAACTTCATTGTGCGACGGAGTGAATTGTCTGACGGAATTTCTGCTAATTCATGACAGGCCCCGGCAAGCGAAAAAATAGGCAGCAGCCAGGCGCTGTCAGCCCTTTGGCTCCCTCGGCTCTAGTCAATGCGTCGTTGCGCCCTTTGTCTACTTTATAATGATAACATTTTCATGTTTTACAATGCTCTAATTTTTAATGCGCTCAATACGAGTCCCCACGCGCACAAACACGCACACACACAATTAAAGCTCTTACACACATGCTTAACGGGTTTTTGCCTTGGCCGCGCTTTGTTTTTATGTTGTCAGCAAAGCGTTTTTAATGTGTCACGGTCCATTCATTAATTTTAAGTAGTTTTCAGAACTATGCAGGCGCAACAATCTCTCATTGTGCTTGCCAGATTTCTTGTACTGCTGTGTGTGTGCGTGTGTGTGAGGGTGTCGCCTTGTCAAAGTCCAACTCATTTTCTTGCCCTTCAATTAACTTTTTTGCACGCTGCTGAAATGCATTATTAAAGAGCTCAATCAACGCTAACCGGAAACGGAAGCGTACTGAAGTTACCACCCTTTTTATTCGCTCTCTCCCTCTCTCTCGCTCACTCACTCACTTCAGCAGTGGTTGAGTCTGGTCCCACTGCAACTAGGCGTTTATACCCGCATTTAGTTTTCCTTTGTTTGAGGCCAGCAAAGTTAGCGCATTTGATTTATTCATGTTTTCTTAGACCATCCTGACGGCCGGCGTCTGTCCCCCGTACTTCGTGCTTCGCTCTTCGCTTCGCCTCGCTGTTGCTGTCGCAGCAAGTCCTGCTGCTAAATGTAATTTTCCGTTGTTAAATCCTGTTTTTCAAAACTTGTTTCCAAAGTGCAAAGGAAGTCAACTTGAGCGCAACAAGCAAACAGTAGCAGGAGCAGAAAGAAACGATCAAAAGAAATCAAGAAATAAAACTTGAACCAAACAAAAAACAAAAAACCAAAAAAAAAAAAAATGAAATAAAAATATGACGCGCTATGAAATGAAATAAATAACTTTACCTCTCATCACACTGAAGCCGCCTCCTCCAGGAAACGAGCACTGAGCAGCTGCAGGACATTGTGTGGGCGCCTCGTTCCGCTGAAATTTGCAGCTCGACTTGCGAACTTTAGTGGCTCCTGCTACAAAATTTCATCTATAAACTGACAAACAATAGCCAGCCAACGACAGAAACAATTATGTGATGACCTGACGACTCAGCACAGGCCAACAGACCGAGGCCGGGTCCTGCCTGGACGGAAGTGTGCAGCGCTTCTTATAAAGCCGCTCCCTCGCTCCTCGCCCCATCTCCAGCGAGCTGCAGACATAATGCATAAGTTATTAAGGAAATGGCGACAATGTAGTTAATGAACCAATAACCAAGTCGACCAACAATTAACTAGCCAAGTACACATTTAGCCGGTTTCTGCTTGCGCAGCTCCATTTTGGGCCATAGACATGACAATGTGATATATTTGGTATTCGCGAGTTGAGCTGAGGCTAGCAAGATGACACCAGGAGAGTATATAAGCACTAATTCTCAAACATCCTTGAGGTCTACAAATATCGCCTGCATTTCAATAATCCAAACTCCAGTCAAATTGAATTGCTTTGAGTGTTTATCAATTACATTCCACTCATATTCTGCTTTGATGAATTTCAGCCAGCTTTTCATTAATTAAGGTTATGCGATATTACGCCCTCAATTCAATTGGAATCAAAGCGGCGTCGCCTTTTGCAATGTGAAACTCGAGTTTATAATATACATTCCGGTGCCGCCCAACTAATTACAACTTCTTATGTCCCCGGACACATTTACTTTAATTAAGTTATGTGCCGGCTTGACTGGCGCTGCCTCTGCCTCTGCTGGTCCAGAATGACAAATGTCCGGGCAACCGCCTACCAACAAAAAAGTTGAGAAAAGTTTACAACATGGCGAACAGAACAGGTCATAGTTTTTATTTGGGGATTCACTTTGCCTAACGCACCGCCATACCCGCCCCCGCTCGTCTGTCCCTAGACACGCCAGCGCGCGCCCCACCCTTCTCCGTTCGCTTGGCAGCAAAACAAATTTACGGCATTGCTTTTAGTTGTTCTCGTTACTGTTGTTATTGTTTTAGATACTGTTGCTGTTGTTGTTGCTGCTGTTATTTTTTTGGCGTGCTGCACACATTTCAAATGTACATAATAATTCACACGCTCTTCTGCCGCCCGGCTGGCCAGAGGGCGTGGCGAGTGGGGCTTATGGGGAAAGGGCAAACGCACAAATCTCCGCCAAAAGTAAAGTCATAAGAAAATGCATAAAACATGCCGGCGTCGACGTCAACGTCAACGTCGCCAACACTTCAGCTGCCAGCAGGCAAAAACTTTTCTCATCATCAACCACAAACAAAAGCCAACAATAGAAGGCGAAGGGATAGCAACAACAACAACAACAGCAACAGCAGCGGCAGCAGCCGGTCGACAATGAGAAAGAAAAAACGAAGCAGATGAGGAAAAGATGAAAAAACCGAAAACCATGCCTCCAAGTGAAGTCTAAAAGCGGCCCTTGGGCCAGTTGGCAAACATAAATTGCTGCAGGGCAACAGCAGCAGCAGCAGCACCAGCACCAGCAGCAACAGCAGCAACAACAACAGCAACAACAACGACAGCAGCATAGGCAATTCTGTGATACAAGGACCTCGCTAAGCCACAACAACTTTACAGCAATTAAGCTATGGTCTGGACGAGTGCTCGGACGAGCTGAGCAGAGCAAATAATTTTTAATTGTGCTGCACAATGCTGTAAAATTAATTCATCTTTTTCACACTCAAATAAATTGCTGTTGACGCGACGCCAACGCTGACAACGACAACAACAGCAGCAGAAGCAGCAGCAGCAGCAACAGCAACAGCAGCTAGAACAACAAGAGCGGAAGTTGTTGTCGCCGCCGCCATCGTCGTCTGCTGAAGAGCGTAAATAATTACTTTTTCTTTGTGCTGTTGCCAAAACAGTTGCAATTGCTCTTGGCTTGCTCCTCCTCTCTCTCTTCTACTCCCTCTCTCAATCTCTCTCTCTCTTTTTCTCTAATTTTCTCTTTTTTGTTGCACCCTCTCGACAAGTTGTCGACGCTGTGTCAGTTGCCAAAGCTCAACAACAGCAGCGACTACAATCGCGGCATGCATGGCGTATACGTAACGCGAATCGCCCTGCAATTTGTTTAATATATTTACGCCCATTGCTTGTTGCCGGCAAGTGCAGCGCACGAGTCGGCAAAAACAAACAGTCGCCGTATACAATTTATATTTAATTATGCGCAAATTAGTCTCTCACACACACACACACACACACATGCGCTCACTCACACAACAAAGAGGGCTGCAAAAAGCATAGCATACTTTGCTGCGCTCAAAGTGTTGGCATATGACAAACACTCACAAGTTTTTTGTACCACTCAGCGCCGTAGCTGTAACTACATGCAACATGCGGGCGGGGCACAATGAATGCACCACACCACAGCTGCTCTGCCTTGTTGTTTGCTTGTGTTTGAATGCGTTTTTGCCGTGTGCCTGATTTTCTTGTAATTTACGCTAATTTCTTCTGCAGCTGGGAACAACTTCGCCCACGCTTGTCCATGCCTCAGCTACAGCTCTCGTGGTATGCAAGTGCATCATATTTTAATTTGATTTAGAAGCAATATACTCTCATAGCAGCCAGTCAAGCTCTGGCCGGCAACATCCGCCTGCCACTCAGAACTTTCGCATCAAATCACACAAAAACTGTCTGGCCTCAGAGTCTAATTGGCTCTCGATGGAGCTGCATTTCCATGTCGAATATAGAAACTTGCAAAATAATACTAAATTAAATGGATGCAGCATCACTTGAGGAGCTACATGCTAAATGCTTCCTCATGTAACTGCAGCAATCAGTTGCTATGCAACAAGTTAAAGCAAGCAAAGACTCGATGTCAATGGCCATAAGTCTATGCACACAGACCAATATTTGTTATGTTAAAAAAGTCTGCCGAAGATATTCAATCAACAATCAATGCGCAGCACAATAAAAGTTCATTTAAAGAGCCATTGATGCCAAAATGTTTGAGCCTATTTAAAACAATATTCCACAAAATCAGAGCAAATGCAAGGTGCTTAGAGCTCTGCACTTGAGAGTTCTGCTCATTGATGAACGGTGCTGGGCCAAGTTCGTTCGCGTGCGAGCTGGAACTGAATTTAATTGACAACTTCAACAACAAGCTGAGGAAAGTTTCATACGCAAATAGTTGCCCAGCATTTACCTGCAAAACTTCAAAGTGTAAGCGCACACACATACACCGAGGTGCATACAGGTGCAGGCAATATTTGCACACTCATTAAATGTCGTCGGGGCCCCCGCAGAAGCCCACAGAATTTATGGCAACACGGTCCCGCGACTACAACCTGCATGCATCCATAATTAACTTGTTGTACTCCTCGCCTGCTACACCCACCCACACACACACACACACACACGCACACACATGCACACTGGTAGTTAGGTATTTAGCATCAGGCACAGCTATTATTGGTAGCCGCCAGCCCTAGGGCTGCTGGCCCGCTGTTCCCTCCTAGCACAAAGGAAACTACAGAAATTTCCCATTTTAATTTATGAATGGAGCACGTGGGAGCCCGGCAATGTTATGCAAATTCGAGAAACGGGACAGCAACGTTGCCAGGTCACGAGCGGGGGCCATTTTTAATTTGCGCACTGTGAATAGCAGCGGGGCCTATTGGCACAAATGTGAGAGTCATGTGAATAGAAATCATGAATGCGAATGTGAATGTGAATGCGATTGACTGAGTGTGTGTGCGACTGTGAATGTCACCCCGAATGTGAGTGAAATGCGCCAACAGGCGTTGACAAAGCGACGTCAAAAGGCATCGTCTGGCGAGCAGCGACGCAGCCTAACAGGATCTGATGCGACCCTCGCTGCGCCCGAGTGCCAGCCCCGACCGAGCTGACTTGCACTCGCCTGCACGTGAGTCCTGGCCAGCAACAGCACTGGAGAGCCTTGTAAACAACAACAGAATTAAACGACAATGAAATGCTTGAAATGTCTGTGACCTTTGGCTGGGCCAACGCGGAGGTCGACTCCTGGCCGCCTTGCCTCCCCGACTTCGTGACCAACTAAGCTTGAAAGGTGCAACTGCCGTGCGTGTAGCTGCCTCGCAGACTCCCCAGAGAGTTCCATCACCAATTATTTGCAACCAGACGCATTATACGGATTAACAATATATGTGTGGAGTAAACCTCATTCCTTTGCTGCAGACCTTATTAAGACAATTGTCAGCAAGAATTATGTATATATGAGAATACAATGCATACAAAAAGGTGCAAAGCGAAACGTCCAAGAATTGAATTGTGCGGGTAGCTCTAACTTGGCTTAAATCGGATCAGACAGCGGCGTTATTGCTCTGCTTGAGGTAAGTAGAAGTGAACATGAAATAACGCCACACACCAGACAAAATACTAAAGCAGTTGCTGAAAATACAAATACAATTCGAGGACAATTCAAAGACAATGCAAAAACACAATTCAATAACAATTATGATTCGTAGAATATGCTAGAATACAATCGTCCCTCTCTCTTTCTGTCTGCCCAACAAAAGCAAAGGACGAAGAAGACATCATTAAAGTTTTCTATATATATGCAGAAGTATTCATGTCACATTTAAATTTAAGTAGAAGATGCAGCAGCAGAGAGCGTTCCCATTGGCTACTAAAAGATCGACACTACGAAGCCAACGAAGTTGGACTGCTTGGCGCAGCAGAGGCTGTTCCCATTTGTCATTTAGAGATCGTCAGAAACGATGTCTACCTCTCGTCGTGACCTAGTGTTTGAGTGAGAGTGCCCCTATATAAGAGCAGCAGCTACAGCATTTATTCAGTCGCCCAGGCCTGGTGGGGGTCACTCGTGCAGTGAACTAAAGTGAAGTGAAGTGAAAAGAAGTGAAGTGAATTGGAGTGTGTGATCGCTCAGCTAAGCATTAATAACTTGAAGGAATTTTAGAGCAAAAACTTAGACAAATTACTTAGAGGAAATATTTTGAAGAAATACTTACACAAAATCTTTGTATGAAATACTTCGAATACATTGAAGAAATACATTTAAGAAATGAATTGAAGAAATACTTAATACTCAGGTAGGCTCTCAAAATTTTTAACAATTTTCAAAAGAGACTTCGAACTACCAGCCATTTATTTCATTAATTCCCAATTCCAAATATAACAAAAAATAAAGAATTCCTCTACGGCCTTTGCTTTGGCGTTGCTACGCAGTTCAAGAACTTTGCATTTATAAAAACCCTTTGAGGGCCTTTGGCCCAACATCAGACTGGGCTCATGGGCATTTTTTATGAGTCACACCTAAATGAAATATTAAACAGTTAAATACGTAGCAACCATGTGGGTCTCCACTAATACTGATTTATTTATATATTTATGTAATAGCATAAATGTTATCGCTGGCAGACAATGCAGCAAAGCCGACAAGGACAACGAGGGCGACGCAACTAGCCAAAGGCAACAATCCGCGCCAAGGGTCATTTATAATGATTGTCCGTAGACTTTGACCGGGCGTTACATAATAATAAACTAGAGCACAATAAAAAAAAGAAGCGAAATGAAACCCTTAGGCAGACGGGCGGTCGGTCGGTCGCTCGGCTGGGCACCGAGGGTTGCTATGGATATGAGCAGATCCTTCTCACTTTTCATGTTGCATCATTTCATATGCGGCGCATTTAAACGCTTTATCTTAAGTAGCCATTGTAAGGGCATCGAGTATTTATCATCAATCAACACACGGCCTGCTACACCCACACACACACACACGTGGCTATTTATGACTTTTGCTGACGTTGAACGGCTGCGCATCTTCAGTCTTGAATCGCTTCGCTTTGAGACTGGACTCTATGCTGGACTCCATTTGGTAATGCGTCCGTCCCCCCCAGCCCGTTCATGCCGCTCTTGATTGATGAATCGCACATGTAAATTAATTTGCTGCCGCTTTCTTAATTTCTTTTTGCTTGTCAGGCTTATTTGGGGGCCGATGCTGTGACGTTCTCTCATCTCATTGTCAGTTGCCGACATTTGTAAGCCGCTTAATTGCTTTATTTCGCTGCCATTCCTTGCCTTTGACTGCCTCGCAGCCTGCTGCTCCAGTCCCCCAGCGGCATTCGTCCTCCATCTGCCAGTTCCATGAATTTCTGTACTAATACTATTTTATCAAACGGCATACACGTTACAAAGGAATTGGACGAACTTTTGGCCAATGTGAGCTGATGTGCTGCAAATACAATTGGGCATATCTGCTATGCCATGCGATTCGCGTGAGGCGAGCAAGCGTTGCACATTTCAGGAATTTCTGAGTATTATTAGAATGATCAATAAAGATTGACTGCAAAGAGAAAAAGATTTAATGCAAATGAAACTAAACTAAAATATATTTTAAGTATATTTATTTTACAAATCTATGATATATATCTTTGCGCTAGAGCAACTGCTTGTCGCTGTTGATGCTATTTAACTTCATCAGTCTTGTTATTTATTTGCTGCCTGTGTTTGATATATTTAAAAGCATTTGCCGCTACGCAGCACAATTGGGAAGAGCTGTGCCAGCAGATGCGTGTGTGTAGGCTTAACGCTGAGATGTACAGACATACATACATACATGCCTATATACGTGATTATTTATATATAAATGTGTCTATGCATGTATCCGGCTAACCAATCCTCCGGCTGGCGGCTGACGGCTGACGGCTGGGGGGAAACAATTTTATATGGTACATTGAAGTTAATATGATTTACATTTACAATTGGTCGTGCTGTCAAACGACCACGAATAACAACTGCCATTAAAGATCAATCAAAAGCGTTTATCCTTGATTATTTGTCATTATCCTTTTGTGTACAGACCGCAGCAACAACTGTGCCCTAATCTCCGCATTAAAGTTGAGCATGCCATGCGCACTGCGGATGAGGGGGCGGAGGCGATTGCGGTGGTGGTGGCGCTGGCTTTGTATGTAACCGCCCACCCACAAGGGGCTGGTGCATGGAGTCCTTTATTTATTTTGCACATTTCGAAGACGACCGCCGCACGCGCGTGATAAATGACATTAATCCGCCATGTTCACTGATTCGAGTGGGCAAAAGCCCTCGGCTAGCCAGACTGGCCGCAGCTAGCCTCGGGCCTATTATGCTGTCGTTTCCTGCGCCCCCTGTATTTGTATTTGTTTCGTTAATAGTCCGACTCACAAGTCTGCACAGCTGATAAGACAAGTGGCTTTGGCGCTTTAGCATGTAGGCACAGGTATGCCAAGCAGTCAGTCTCTTGGCCAATTCAGTCATTAATATTCATTAGGGGGCGCTGCTTGGAAATTCATATGCGCCCAGGAGCTTACAATAGCTGCAAATCATGTGTGCCACAGAAATTCTCAAAAGTTATTTCTCTACCATTTCGAAAAGTTGCTTAAAAACACAAAAAATATATATATATATATGTATACAAAAATTAAATATACATGACTAACGATTCAGGGAAGATTAATTAATCTAAAAATCTATTTTTAGAACTTTTAACTTCGATAGAGTTTAATATTTTTCGGAGAATAAAGTGAAATCTTTGAAGATAATATTTGTATTTTGCAACAAATTAAATATTCCTACATTTTCACTCCTTTTTTCCCGTTTCTCCTTTTTCTTTTTCGACTCATCTCAGTCACATGCGAATTTTCGCTAACACCAGCGCAAATAATTGAAATTTCCATATGAAAACTTGGCGAAATTCTTGAGAGATTGTTTTAGGCAACCTGTTCCCATAAATTGATTTCCCATAAACTGGTTGAATCGTAGGTGTGGGCGGACTTGCGGGCCCCGCCCAACTTCCCCGCGCACATTGCAGCGCTCAACGGCACCTTTGAAGCTTTACACGCTTCGCTGTTTCGCCTTTTGACGACTTTGTCCTCGACTTGGCAATCATTAATTTATCAATCTGCGAGCGCTTTGGGAGCGCATGAAAATTTTTAGCTGCCGCGCTCACGACTTTTTTTATGTGCTTTTTTATTATGATTATTTCTTTCTTTTCGCTTTTGGGCAAAAACAAAAATCACATACGTGTCGTGGTTATAATGTGCGTGGATTGCAAATGCCCTAGGCCCGCACCGACTTGGAATTGGGGGAGAGGGGGGTTGGGCGGTGCTGCGCTGCGCTGCGGCTAGGGATGGGCGCTTGTTGCTGCTGGCTGCCAAAATAAAGTCAAGAATCAAATGTTTTTGATATCGACTTTGACAGCTTCATGACAGCGCTCAATAAATTTTGATAACGCTGCTAAAAGAGTCGGCGCCACCAAGGAATTGAAAAGGCAAGGAAAAAAGTCAGGAATCACAGTAGCCCGCACACACACACACACACACACACACACACACACACACACACACACACACAGAGATACAGATACACATGCCCGCTAGAGAGAGACACGAGGAACATAAAAAAGCAAAACAAAGTTTCACACAAAGCTGAAAGTTGCTGACAGCTCAGCTCAGCTAAATTCAGTTCGATTGACTACGTGTGTGTGCATGTGTGTGTGCATGTGTGTGTGCATGTGTGTGTGCATGTGTGTGTGATTTGATTTTGTACTCTAAGCCTTTAGGTGTTTATAGCGCACAACAACGCGTAATTGCTTAGCGGCAAATGCCATTGAATAATAAACAAGCCATCTGAAGAGCTCTGACAGCGGCGCCATCGTTTTGTTTATGAGCAATTAATATGCTTGCCTTGAGTTCGGCCAGTAAACAATGCCGAGCATAATGAATGTCAGGCTATTGAATGCAGCCAGCGGTGGACAACGCGACTTAGCCAAGGCCAAGCACACAGCCATCAATTATGGCCTAATGATAGTTCATCCTGTCCAAATGCAATTTCCCAGGCATAATTATCGGGGGATTTCGAGCGTAATTAATTCGTTTACTACTGAGCAAACCACTTTCGTAAATTAATAACTGATTTCATAAATTCATATCGCCGAGAGAGTTTCACTTTGAATTAACTAATTCCTTTAGCACAGGGCTGGCCATTGATGGAATTAGGCATAGAAGTCAATTGCTAGAAGTAATTAATTAGACTTTTACGTTACCATAATTTACAGATGTAAAAAGCAAAGAAGGATTCAATATTAGCTTGAAGTATGTTGACCCCCGCATGGGTGCACAACAATAGTTGGCACCAGCCGAGCATCATCAGGAGAGCTCAATCAGAAATGATTGCAATTTCGATTTGCTTCCATGCAAGTTGCGCTTCACTGAGCCGTAAACTCTGCTCTCTTAATAAACAAAAATATGAATATATCAAATATTTTTCAACATATTTCTGCACACCCACAATCGTAAGTCTACCAACCCATCGACCCATCTATTTTGTTGGCTCCTTAAAAAGAAGAAAAGTATATCACAAATTAAAAGCAATCATATGCCAGACATCAAAATGAAATCCAAACACTAAGCCAAAGTGCGCGTAATTTTATTTATTTATTGATAATTTGCAGCTCTGTCAGACGCAGTCACACTCACACACACACACACCCACACACTCACACACAAATACAGAGAGAGGCAGGCACAGTCACACAAGCAGAAATTGAACATATTTTATATCCAAGCATGAGCGCCACAAACAATTTTTACGCGTATTTAGGCGCTTTGGGGTTTCATCTGCGGATTTGTTGTTGTTGGTCGATTGGCATATTTGATGCCATCGAGTGGCAGAAATAATAAAAAGTGTGATTTAACTTTGATGGATGACAAATGCGAGGCTGCCTTTTGATCAGCCTGATAATGCTGACACAGGCAGATGCCGCTCTCACAGCAGCCACGCCCCTCGGCCCCCTCGCCCCCCACACACGCACGGTCTGAACGAAAATTTGTCTATCAAAGAAAATGGCGTTTGGGAAAAAGAAGCGAAAGCGTTTATTCATTGCATTTAATGAAATTTTTTGTTTGATTAAGTTCTGTCCTACTTGCAACTAGCGTCCTCCAGTACTCCCACGCATTTGCTTGATATCTGTGCTGCGTACGACGTGACGTATGCGTAATGTGCGTAAATGTAATCTAATAAATTTTAAAAACATATTTTTGCATAGAAAGCTGCACATTTATACATATATAGAGCATGAGCCATACATATGCCAATTTTCTTCTAAGTGCACGTCCCACTTGATCGCTAACAAATACCAGATATCTCATGCCTAGCGATGTGTGAGTCAGCCTCACTTACACAAATTCCCACCCACCTCTTACCCTTGATATTTATGAAAAATGTACCGGAAGAGCAGACGTAAATACATGTTTATTTATCTATTTATTTTAGTTGCAAATGGCAGCACGTCGCGAAAATATTATTCACTTTAGACGCCGCTTTTAGCGCACTTTGCGCTGCCCTACAGTAAAAACAAAAATGTGCGTTGAGCTCTTAGTTCTATGACATTCAACTGAACCAAAATAAAATAAATTCGTTTCCAAAAATAATTATATACCTTAAAGATAAAGAACCAAGGCTTTTTTTAGAGTTTTTGGGAAAAGCTTAACTGAGTTTCTCTTTCGCTGCGGCATCTCTCATTGCAAACGCATACCGTCCTAGAAACCATATAACCGGAATACTAGGAAAAGCAGCGTATCAAGGCCTCATCGTGCGCCTCCCTATGCGCTTCTCAGAACAACAAAAACAGCTGCCTGACATACGCTTACAGCACACAGGCGCATACATACACACGCACATACACGTTACGCAAAGAGGAAATTATTTTTTTTTTTTTTAGCTCTACCTTCGCATTTTTCTTTCTGCCGCTTTAAATGTAAAACACGTTGAAAGAGTTGACAACTCGAATGCTGCTCCCTAAAGCACTAGAGTTCCCAGGCTTCATCAGCTCCCCCAAAAGCAGCTTACAAATACGGCCAAGTCATTTATATGCAAGTCAAGCGTTTGCCAAACTTTATGTGAAAAATTGACGCCGGTTACAAAGCAGCAGCAGCAGCAGCAGCAGAAGCAGCACAAGCAGATGAATGTCTGGCAAGGGGTTGCCAAAGAGTGCAGGCCGACGACTGAAAGGTGTCGACAACATGCACGTGCATGCATTTAAAAATGTGCCATGTGCCGTGTGCTTTTTAATTTTCCCCAAATAGCTGAGCATAATTTATAAAACATACTTCTGTCAGTCAAAAGCAGAGAGCGAAATATGCTAATAGAGATGTACCCAGAGTGGGGCACACAAGCATAGGTGCTGGGGGCAATTACACGTGCCGTGCGAAATGCTCTCACCCTGAAATTATGCCCCATTACAGCTAACAAAACATTTATGACCTTTTGGGGTGTCATGATGGCATCAGACCATATGAGACTTTTCGGTTGAAAAGTGCTGCCCCTGGCTGTTACTTACTGTTACTGTAACTGTTACTGTTACTGTTACTGTTACTGTTACTGTTACTGTTACTGTTACTGTTCCTGTTACTGTTACTGTTACTGTTACTGTTACTGTTACTGTTACTGTTACTGTTACTGTTACTGTTACTGTTACTGTTACTGTTACTGTTACTGTTACTGTTACTGTTACTGTTACTGTTACTGTTACTGTTACTGTTACTGTTACTGTTACTGTTACTGTTACTGTTACTGTTACTGTTACTGTTACTGTTACTGTTACTGTTACTGTTACTGTTACTGTTACTGTTACTGTTACTGTTACTGTTACTGTTACTGTTACTGTTACTGTTACTGTTACTGTTACTGTTACTGTTACTGTTACTGTTACTGTTACTGTTACTGTTACTGTTACTGTTACTGTTACTGTTACTGTTACTGTTACTGTTACTGTTACTGTTACTGTTACTGTTACTGTTACTGTTACTGTTACTGTTACTGTTACTGTTACTGTTACTGTTACTGTTACTGTTACTGTTACTGTTACTGTTACTGTTACTGTTACTGTTACTGTTACTGTTACTGTTACTGTTACTGTTACTGTTACTGTTACTGTTACTGTTACTGTTACTGTTACTGTTACTGTTACTGTTACTGTTACTGTTACTGTTACTGTTACTGTTACTGTTACTGTTACTGTTACTGTTACTGTTACTGTTACTGTTACTGTTACTGTTACTGTTACTGTTACTGTTACTGTTACTGTTACTGTTACTGTTACTGTTACTGTTACTGTTACTGTTACTGTTACTGTTACTGTTACTGTTACTGTTACTGTTACTGTTACTGTTACTGTTACTGTTACTGTTACTGTTACTGTTACTGTTACTGTTGTTTTTGTTTTTCTCACTATAATATATATTATTTAAATTAAATAAAATATATATTATTTAGACTAAATTAATTCTGTATTATATCTAAAGGGTAACACATTAGCTCGTCTTTTGTATTGCCAGTCGACCCACTTGCTTAAGAATAAGGCTGCCACGTGCCACACTTCTTCTGGGTACCACCCATCGACCCGCTCGACAGCGTGTGGCGGCTATTAATCCCGCACACATTTAACACCAGAGCCGTGCTCGAGGTCGGGTCCTGGTCCGAGTCGGGCCCTAACTGTGCATTGTATACGAGCTGAGTCCGAGCATTCGGTAAATTGTGCACATTTTGACACATCATTTGACACCGAGTGTCAACCTGTGAGCCCGAGACACAAATGAAAAGTTACCCACCCCAGGCGGACACAAAGGGCAGACACTCGCCGAGAGCCATGGAGGCGGCCGGGCGGGATGGCGGAGTAAAACATAGGGCTTCTATTAAGCATGATGGCAAGCAGGGCACACAACCGATGCTGTTACCCATCACAAGGCCGATGAGTCCTGATAAGTAGTGGCACGGCCATCGGCCACGTTTTGGGTCGGTGCCAAAATCTTGGCTGGCTATACGAAAATTACATTTTATAAATAGCCGTAGTTATCGGGCGCACTGGGCTTATTTTTGGACGAACAAAATTGCACAAGCTGTAAATTTCTGATGAGCAAGAGAAACTGCCCAATGAATAATATCACTCAGCCTTTACAATTTTCTATAAATTTTACACAAATTAATTAAGCTGCCCGTGTCACGCCAGCGACTTAATAAGTGCGAAGCAAAAGGATTCGCTTAATCTGCAGTGAGTCTTTAAAATTCGCGTCCCTTTGATCTTTAAGCAAGCGGGCTTAAAATAGAAAACAGCTTTAACATTTAATTAGTTGAGTGATTAATATTAAGTAATATCAGTTACTCATTAGCAAATTGACGCTAGGATATAACTCAAAGTCTTGGATTATACTTTAGTATTAAAAAATGTAAGTTTCAGATATATTTAATGTTATGGTCCTATTTTCGTTGTTGTACCGGCTCTACACTTATTAAAATAATTTAATAAAAAATATTTTAAAAAAAGTGATTAATAAATAAGGCATATTATTTTTAATAAATAAAATATTTAAGAAATAAATGTGAATATTAAATGGAAATTGTGAAATTTAAGGTTATAATAAGATATTGACTTTACTCACATTAATTCTCATACATTAACATCTAAACAATCAATGAATTCCATTCCAAGTAACAACTCAAGTATTTGACATGGCGTATACATAATGTAGATCTGCTGCCATTTATTCTACATAATAGCTGAGCATCGTTTGTCTAGCATACGAAATTGCAGAGAGCTTGAAACTATTTGGTGCAAAGACTTGTCAGAACAGAATTTACTCGCTTTAATCAATTCTGAAACAATCAATTTCTTTTTCTTTGCATTTTTTTTTGAAACAAAACTGCTTCAAGAGCTATTCCCCCCTAGTCCAGCTGTGTATGCATGTGTGTGTGTGTGTGTGTGTGTGTGTATCTTGATATCCATTTTTTATTAACTGTTGCATACTTTACGAGACTCCCTACAGGTGCTGCTATTGCTGCTGCTGCCAGGTTGTAATGCCCCCCAAAAACTCTGTCGCTGGAGTGCTGTTCATATATCAAAAAAGTTATTCAAAGCCGCGCTGTGCACTGGCGCTCACATGGCCAACGTTGATTTATTTAAAGTAAGCAAAAGTTATGCCAAAAACGCCATAAGAATGGTAAATTATGCATGGATGAGTGTGTGTGTGTGTGTGGTGGGCGTGGCACAGAGTACACGTGGGAAATATACAAAGTTTATAGAGGAAGCAGTAGGACGCAGAGCTCAGCAAGAAAAAACATTGATACATGCACTGGCCATATCGTTTAATTAAGCCACAGAGCGCATGGCGAGCCACTCAATCGCTTGCACTTTGAAGTGGTGTGTGGACGCTGACCCACCATTCGGTCCATTCGGTGGCACCTCAAGGTATGCAGAGCAAACATTTTAGCCAGCATAGGCGAAACAAGCGACACATCGCGTCCTTGTTATTAGCGCTAAGTTGCCATCAATTTAAGCAAACTAATCTGCTGACGAGGCCGGCAGCAGTTGATGTTGCTGTTGTTGTTGTCATTGTTGTTGTCATTGCTGATGTGTTGCTGCTGCGACAGGCACAACATAAACACGTATTCGCACAGGTAGCCAACCGACCACGCCCAGCACATGACAGAGCAGCAGTCGCTGCACAGCGACAACATGAATGTCAACAGACGGCCACAACATAGGGCAGCTTTCCAAAATGAAGCACCAACACATCACAGAGTCACAGACACTCACAGGCGGGCCGAGCCGCTGCCCCCATATGGAAAAGTTGTGAGGTCATCGCGTAACGTGATGCCAAAATTAACCCGCAAGTGCAACAACCGCAACAGCAACAGAGGCCGGGAAATCATTTCGGGGCATTGTAAATTGCCAGCCAGGACACACGGACACACGGACACTGGCACGGGCGTGAGCAAGGGTCCCCCAGCAGCAGAGCAGCAGCCATCGTCATTCTGGGCAGCGCATTTAAGTTGATCCAATGACATCAAATTGACATTTTATGCGCCAATTTTAAAATGGCGCCACGGCAACGGCAAAGCTCTAATTATGTGGCCAGGGACGCGCAAACAGTTTAGACTATCGCCAACCTGCCTCACGTCCCTGCTTGCCGCTTCCTGTCCCATACCCCTTGACCCTTGCACTATTCAGACCAGCCGCGCGACATTTTAATGCGGCATTTGGCGGTGGGCGTTGGCATTTAAGCAGAAAGTTGTCGTTTAGTATTACAAGTGCTCGTTGACTCTCAATTTTAACATCTGGTTAAATTGACATACAGCGTGTACGATATAAATCTACATATGAATTAGTCGAAGGCTCTAATAAGTTAGTTTTAATTTTGTATTAAATGTTATGTCTGACAAATAAATATATATGTAACTTTTTAAATATATTTGAATAAAGAAATATACAATTTTGTGCTGTAAAAGAATAAATATTTAGTATTTGTGTTGTTTTTCTAATCTGCATAACAAAAGTGAGTAGTGATTGTCAATTATACTATATATAAACACTTGATAAGAGATATATATAAGTAAACATATTGAGCTTAAAATGCTAATGATTATTTTTTTTTAAATTTAATACAAAAAAAAAAAAAAAAAAAAAAAAAAAAATGTACACTTTAACAAATATATTTTTTATTGAAAAATGCCGAAAATAATATCTAACTGTTATTATACAGTATACACGACCTTCGATTAATATGTTAAGCTCTTGCAACTACAATGCAAATCATTTCAAATATAATAGACCGTATAATAACACACACACACACTCACAATATATCTTTAATATAGTTTCAAAAGGTTTTCAGTATCAACAAAAAGCAGAATACTTTAATGAAATGAACTGGGCAGTCGAAGAGCCCGGCACTTGCTGTGCGGCTTGTATTGTATTGAACTATCATTAGCCCGATTCCCCATTGAGGTCAAAGCAGAAATCTACGCATAATTAGCAGCTGGCGGCGGGGCACAGCTGGAGTCAAGTTCAGCATCATTAGCCAACAGTGAAATGGCCAACTATTATTATGGCATTAATTTATGGGCCACAAAACGGATACAGCAACTGCGGCAGCCGGCAACATGACAAGCAACAATTGCACAAGCAACAGCCAGAGCCAAAGAAAATTAAAAGCAACTTTCCCAGGCGACTTGCTAGCAGCAATCTAATAACAACATGTTGTACCACGCCTCCCACCCTACTGACTGACTATTCACCTCATGTGTGTGCGCTGCTGCTGCTGCTGCGAGTGTATGTGTGTGTGTGTGTTCGTATATGAGCGTAATTACATGACACTTGGCGCTAAGCAATTTGTTAGCAAAAACTGTCGCAACAATAAAAAGGAACTACCAACGCAGCTAAGAAAAACAGTCAAACAAGAGTCAGAATTAAATAAAACTTAATGACAGCGCACAAGCAAAGACTACAACGACAACAACAACAACAACCAAGAGAAAACAAAAAAAAAAGAAGAAATTGGTGTCTCCATTGCAGGCACAAGAACTGAGACAACTCCCAGTAGATGTCAAAAGGCACAGCTCAAATTGCAGGCTAAGCGACGCGGGCCGACCGGCCCAGCCCACCCATCCACATGCAAGCCGGCGACTCCCCAAGCCCAAGTCAAATAAGCTGACAATCCAGCAGAGACGCAAATGTCAACAGTCCTTGCGCACCCTGACAGGACCTCCACTGACAATAATTATTTGCGGGGTGTTTCAAAAAATGCCAAGAATTGCTTGTTATTTTTCCTTTTGGCTAATGCCTGAGCATATCATATATATTTGATAAGTTCCCAGACAGCTTCTTAGGTTTGGGCAGCAACAAGGGCAACGGCTGTGCTAAATATACATATATATATGTACAGCTATTTATGTCTGTAAAGCTATTTATGCTCTACCTCTCTCTCTCTCTCTCGCTCTTATTCACCTGCTAACCCCTTCTTAGTCAAGACAACAGCTAATCAAAAGATTTTGAATTAAATCATCCATGTCGAATTAGCGCAGTTATTCAATGACTATTAATTATGTTAAGTAACGCGTAGGCGCGCTTAGCATTTACTCGCTCCTGTCTCTCTTATTGCGTGGGCCGTTCAATTCATTAACAAGAATGTGCCCAGCCCCTTGTCACTAGCAGCAATAGGCCCAGATCAGCGCAAAGCCACACTAATAAGCCGAGACGCCTGACTTGTTGAACCCTTTTTGTGGGCCTAAAAGTCGCCAGCTGTTTCTAGTTTTTCATGTTTTTTCACTCGCTCAATGTTTGCATGCCACTTGAGAGTGTCGCTATTGTTGTTCTCGCTAGCTGTAACTGACAGGCATTTCGCACACTCTCATGCACAGACATGTGTGGGGGAGTGTGCGTGTGTGTGGATGCAGGAATAACCCATCCGAATGGATGCCGTCTCCCAACTGTGTAACGACTAATATTGTTTCACAGTTTTCACTTTATTTCAGTTTTTGCAGCGCTTTTTTCACCCCTGCTCATGACGTTGATGAGTTGTTGCTGTCTAAGTGTCAGGCAACGCGTCAAACTTTAAACTACACGCCAACGCCCCAAATGAATTGTTGTTCACTTCTAGCACATGGCAGAGCGTACAGCTATGGCAGCGTAATAGTCGGGACTGGAGCTAGTTGGGGCGTGCTGTCGACACATTAATTTTTTCGAGCCCCACACTTGGCCATATAAACACACATGGGGCCTTTAACTAATCTGGGATCTGCGCTTGCTTTGACAGCACTTCCGTCGAGCCAAAACCACTTGACTGATACAAAGGTGTCTGGCTGAAGCCGAGCTGGAGCTTGTCTAGACTTTGGCAGCCACTCCCAGTCGACCGGTGACAATTGCTGGAAAAAGCAACAGCAACAGCCCACACTTCGAGTGGCATGCAACACGACACGACAGCTCGACACTCGTCTCTTGTCAGCGCTCAAGTGATAGTGAAATGAAGTATGCCTCGTAGTAGTTGCTCGGCGACAGCTTCTGAAACAGGCCGGGCTGCCTGCAATGAAGTTGCAACTGCTCATTCATCGTATGAATAGGCAGTGTTGGGCAATTGCCGGCTGCTCTACTACTTTAACATTTTTGTGGTGGTGCCACAAGTGCATTTTGCAAATTGCAAAGTGATTGACAACAACACCAACAAGTCAGCCTAAAAGCGTTCAACACTTAAACTCAACTCAACTCGACTTTGACCACAACTATAGCTGCAGGGTTTTATTTTGGGTGAGCAGCTTGTTCCTGGGAGTGATTGCATTGAGATTAGGCGCGCGCTACGTACCGCAGCTCACCCAAAATGCAACAAAGTCCGAGCTAAGTTTGCCACAAAACGTTGCACTTTGCATCTTCTGGCCAGCTCGCCTGTCAGCCACCTGGCAGCTGCATGCAACACTGCAACTCTCCAGCAGCTGGCCAGAGTTCATACGGTTGTTGTCTTAATAATGCATTGACATGGAATGAACGTGTTTTTTCCCTACTTTTTTATTTTTGAGTAGGAGTTAAGAGGCGAGGGGCAAACCATTTGCATGGGATACTAAATGAATTGGTTTTTTAAATTAATTGAAATTAAAATACATATTTGATATATATTTATATATTTTTAATATTTTGTCATATTTATATATTTAATAAATTTCATTTATTTTTGTATATATAGTAAGTGCACATAAATAAAATATTTAAAATATATTTAATAAATTTAATTTATTTTTATATATAGTAAATGCACTTAAATAAAATTTTTTAAATATATTTAATAAATTTTATTTATTTTTATATATAATAAATGCACATGAATCAAATTTTTAAAATATTTTAAAAAAAATTTTATTTTTTTTTTTTTATAATAAATGCACATAAATAAAGCCACTTATAAAATATATAAATATTAAAAATAAAAATATTAATGAGTATTTAAAATATATATATATAGCATACATGTACATTAAATAGATTTTAATATTAGAACATTGCTCAGCCAATACATGATATGGGGATTTAATTATGTATAATGCAATTATGTATTATGTATTTATGTATATATTCAAGTACATAAAATTTAATCTATTATTAAGATACATTGCAATGTAGCATAAAATAAAGACAGATTTTATTTATTGTAAATAATGCCAAAAGGCAAATAGCATATATTTATATACATCGGCAATCCCTTTTCAGCGCAGAGATGAACTTTTCATCAGCCAATTAACCAAAACTTCTTCCACACAGATATATGTATTTACATTATCTTCACAACTTGCGCTTTCACAACTCACGGAACCGCCCTCGGGCTCTTCGATATATAGGCAAACGAAAAGTGCATTGAACTGCTGCTGCTTATCTGGAGTTGAGGGCAAAGCCATTCAATTTGCTTTTCTCTACCTTGCGAGCTGAGCTCAGTTTCTGGGCAACTGGGTCAACGCTGCGGCAGTAAAGGCAGCAGCTCTATTCAGCTCAATTTTCCCGAAGCTTGCAACTTAAAGCCTTGCAAAGTATGTAATATAATCAAATATTTATTATAATGGGCTATGCGAGCTGAAGTGGGGTAATGTATGGGGGCTCTGAGAGCTTTCACTTGCCCGCCACTGTTTCCGTTTCCGTTGCCAATGCCGCTGCCATTGCCGTTGCCGTTACACATGGCGTATGATCAATATGACAAATGAACCAACTCTTATTGAATTATTGCAAACGTTATTGCAGCACTCGGCCTGCATGTATGTATGCGGGGGCGGTTTCTTCTCTCTGAGTTAATATATAAAATAATTTCTCTTCTCTTTTTCATCGCAACTGTCACAGTCCGCAAGTTGTCAAGGCTGCAGCTGTAAGTGTAGCTGTCTCACGTTGTCAAATGAAAAATGAACGCGACAATTATCGTAATTGGAGCAACCGGCCCGTCCGCCAAAGGACGAACGACGAAGGCCGAATACCGAAATTCTCGTAGGCGGCTGGCCCTGTCCATGAGTCCGATTGTTGGAATTCAGCATTGTCAACTTCTCCATAAGGCTTATGAATAATATGCTTTAAAGCGCCAGCAAACTAATTAGCCAAATGCAAAGCAGCTAAGCATAGAAAACGGACAATGATTTATAACTTTGATGCCACACTGTATCAGACACATATCAGACGTCTGTCATCTGTCGAGACACGAGCCAAAGCAGCCAGATCAAAGCGGGCTGCAACCGAAACTCGGCTAAACTTTGTACATAAATATATAAAGATGTACATGAAAAAAATAAAATAAAATAAATAAAGTCATATATATTTGTATTTTTGCTTTCACTGGCCCAAACTGGCAAACAAATTTGACATCTGCTAATGCATAATAAGTCGCTTTCTAGTCGCTACCCCCCGCCTGGCTTTGCCAGAAATATGGAAGAACTCTCTGCAACTCGGGACGTGGCATTATATTGTTATTTTATGCACAGACTCTCTGCCCAGCAGTGGGGGGCGGGGCGGCAGCTGTGGAATTTTGGGCTAACTGGCGCAGAGAGCAAACTAAGCGACTAAGGCTATTTGCCAAGCTGCAGATACGTTGCAAAATGCATTTTGTGCAGCCATTAGATAGACCAAATTATTGGACACAGGCAAACCGCAAAAACAAAAAGCGCTTGGCAATCGACTCGACTAACGAATAGCGAATGCTCTCTCCTTTACTGACTATCCTTGTCAAAGAAATAATGCTCTCGTGAACAATCATGGCAAGCATTAGGTATATAAATGCAGTAATTATACTTATATATATTTATATATAGGATAATTGTAAACTCTAGGTACCTCAGCTCCAATTTCTATACTAACTAAATGAATATCTAACATTGATCCCAATCTTTTTGGCACTGCCTATCACAATCTAAGCTCGAGCGTAAATCCAAATGCCAGCTAACATCTGTAGTTGGTATTTAGCTCAATTTGGCAAGCAAGCCAAGCATTTGGGGCAGTGTATTGAAAGCCAAAACAAAAAGCAAAATCCTTTTGGCTGACTACTGTCAAGGTAGAGCTGAGTCTCGGACTCAGTTCTAGTTGCGGTCTTAGTCCCAGGCTGTGCAGCTGTTGCAAATTTTTATGTCGTGCGGACACGTTGTGGGCGTTGAGGGGCGGCCACGGCCACTAAAACTACGACAACTTTTGCCTTGGCACATAAAAGTAGCACAAGACCGGCAGCCAGCAGCGACTGCTGCAACAACAGCACAACAGCATCAGCAGCAGCAACAACTACAACAACAATAGCTAGTTTAAGCGCATATAACTTTAATGCTTTTACCTTTATGTCTAGCACTTTTACTACCTTCACCACAAATACAGCCACAAAAGCGAGTGCATTTTCTTATTTTTTTTTTTTCGAATTTCCCTTCTCTCTCTTTTTTTACAAAGAAATTCCGTTCGGGTTTTGCAAGGCTTGGTAAGACAGCGCCATGCTGAACGCCCATGGAACTTAATTGAAAAATTCTAGAGTTCCTCACTTTGTGATCATAATTGAAAATATTTTTGTGCTAAATTCTGTGGCTGCGGCCGACTCAAGGACGAGGCGGAGCCTAAGCCCAGAGCCCTAACCTGTCATCTGGCCATTCCGTTCTATGGCCATTGAGCATAAGAATCCTGTTGGCCAGGCCAATGACAGCCGGCATCCTGTCATGCGCCACGAAACTGTGCATGGGAACGTGTGGAGCTCTGTGCCATAAACGGTGAATATTCTTCAGATTTCAAAGAGATTTCACAAAAGCAATTCCATAGGGCAAAACTAAATGAAATTTCATTCAACTGTGCAAATTTTAATAAAACAACTTGACCGAGAACTTGCAATTAAAATTTCTGTGCTACAATTCGTTCCAGTTGCAGTCAATAATGGGTTATATACTATGCTACTATATTATTGAAATTTATTTAAAATATAATTAAAATTGCAAATTTTATTTTATTTTTAATTTGTTGGCTTATCAAAATATTTGCCCAAAATATTGTCAATTTATACAGATTAAGGAGTTAAATAAATATTACGCATTTCACAATTATATAATGTAGTATTCATATAAAATATTTCTGCAAATTTTTATTAATTGACATTCCTGTCTTATTGTATATCAAACATATCATATCAGCGTGAAATTAAAAGTTTTATCAAAATATTTAACACACGATTTCGTGGCCAGAAAAGTCAGTTAGCAAAAAAGTGATGGACTGTGCCACCTGCGGGTAGAATTTATTGTGTAAACTTTTGAATTTCCCCATTGATAAATGTATATATGTATATTCTATATTCATATTAAACCTCAAATATATATATATATACTTTATTTTTTGGGTGTGTGAGGCCTGAAGTTGAGTTTCAAAGGCCCAACATAATTGCTATCCCATTTAAGCAACGGCTGCTTTTGCTTTGTTGCTTTTCATATTTGCGAGTTGCGCACGGAATCTAAAAACCAAGTCGGAGCCAGCCCAACCAGACCACAAACAAGTTTTAATGCACAACTTTTTAGATTTCCGTCATAATTTCTTTGGCTGGCTGATAAAGATTGGCGCACATGTGTGCGTGTGTCTGTGTCTGTGTCTCTCTCCCTCCCTCTCTCACTCCCTGTTTCTTTCTCTCTGTGTGTGTGCGTGGGAATGCGCGCATATAGAAACGCCTCCATTACCACCATAAAGCATAAAGCATATACTTTAGCCAACAATAAACTCAACTTTATGCACTTTCAATCCCCCCCAACTTGTATGCACAGATTTAACTGCCATGGAAGCGTCTTCACTCCAGCTCAGAGCCTTCTGCTAGCCCCTTGTCTTAGAGAGAGACACTGTGCCATGCTCTTTGAAAGAGTCTTGCCTATATGTGAATGCGCTTGCAGCACGAATTTATACAATTTATTTATATACAAGCGAAATACTTGATACAATGTTAAAAGTTCGGCTTAGAAAGTAAATTTAATATATTTAAAATTATTAATATTATAACAGACAAAAAAAAATAAATAAATTTATATTCTTTAAAAAAAAAAATAGTATTTATTAGACAGGAAAATTAAAAAATAAAGTTTATATTTAAATGAAATAAATATTTATTTATATATGTATATATATTCGTCAATAAAATACCATTATTTGAGAAATTATTATTATCTACGAATATTATTTAAAAATAATAAAATTTAAAAATATATTTTATTGACATTTAATTCAGATATTATATTCATTGCAAAGCTCCTACTTTTCTTTAATTGTCTTTGCTATAAAAAAAAGTTTAGAGTTTAACCAATTCGCCTCGGACTTTTCATTCATTGCTCTGCTTCCTGTGTCTGCCTCTAATGGAGTTTCCTCTCCCACACGCACACACACACACACACATACACACACACACACACACACACACGGGTACACACACATGCAAAGTTTTAGTTTTCGTGACGATAAGAAGCAGAAAACGAGACGTCGGCTTCCTGGCAACCAAAATTTATGCATGCTACATAATTTTGGACTCTATTACTTTTCGGTTGGCCACTGGCGAGAGAGACAGAACAAGAGAGAACGAGAGATGGAGAAGGAGAGGGAAAAAGATGCCGTCTTAGAGCTTAACGCGAATGCAATTCAATTTGATGTCAGCGCTAAAAAACGATGGGGCAAACAAATCACCCAACAAAATCAAATAACTATAATTTACCTGTGGGGCTTTATCGCGATTGAGTTGCCAGGCAGTTCGTCCTGCTGCTCCTGGCGCTCTGCAGGCGCGAAACTAAAGCACTTCGGCTGATTAATTTATTGAAAGCGACGCGCGGCGCGCGACGACGCGAAAATGCGAGCTGCTGCAAAAGAAAAAAAAAATGTCAAAGGAGAAAACAAAGAGTGTAAGACAAACATCTCTGACGAAGGACTTAGGGCAGAGGACACACTGCTGGAACAGTATCAAGAAGGTGCAGAAAAACAGCAGCAGCTGCTGCTTCCTCACTTCTGCCTTGACATCCGCTTGGCCAGCAAAGTGCTCGTCGAGATGCTTAAATTGTGATAAACTAATAAAGCGACAAACATTGCAAGGACGCCGCCATCAGGATATTTACTTTTTACAAGCTACCTGGCACAGGCATAAAAATTGAAATTGAAAACGAAAATGAAAATGTTGGAATCGAGCGAGAAGTCAGTCGCACAGATCACGGCAGCCAGATAAACGGTACCCAGTTTCAAATGCTTCTTGGGCCGACCCTCATCACCGTCAGCTGCCTTGAGGGCAGCATTCAGGAGGAAGTCCCATCGCCAGTCAGCTGCTATAAATTTGCCTTGAGCCTGGCCACGCAATTTAAATAGCAAGCAGGTAGTTTTTCTTCTTTACTTTATTTTTATTCTTATTTTTTTCATTTTGCCTGTATACGCTTAGCCCTGCAGTTGGTAAATATTTAAGGGACTCTGCCGCAAAAAGCAGTCCGGCAACAACATCAAGACAGCAACTGGAAAAAAGGTGCAAAGTGTCGCCTTAAGCGACTGGCAATCTGTTGTGCATTAATTCATAAGCCGCTTGCGCCTGACGGGCCAAGGCGATGTCCCATCTCTCACTCACTCTCTCTCTCGCGACTCTCTGGGCCATTCGGCCTTGTCAATATTTTTGCTCGGCCACGTCTTATTTTTATGCGTAACTCGCTTGCACTGGCATAGCTTTAATACCAAGTGCCAAGCCAACTGTTTGTACTTCATTTGCCTTGCATTAAGCGGCCGTCCTTGCGGCTCGGCTGCCACACACACACACTCACAATCACACCCACACACACACACACACAGCAGTCCCGGCTCATCCTTAAGTGCAGTCGAGGTCGTCATCTGGATGGAGGGGACGGCGAGTGGCGAGCGTAAAAGTTTACTTAGGCTCAATGCTTTTTAAGTAAGTAGCTGCTCGTTGTACCACTTGCTAGTTGTTGCTGTTTTGCGGCTGCTCTCGGCTGTTTAGCTTTCACTTTGCCGCATTAGTTTTTGTTGGCTAGTCGTATACTTAATGCTGTGGCTCTCCTCCGACCAGTCAGCCGGCTGCTTGACTACGGATAAGCCTCAAGTGCATAAGTTATGGCCCAAAGGCGTCACTTTCAACGCTGCCCATATGCTTATTGAATACACTTCCGATTCAGCGCACAAAGCAAAACTTGGTGGAGCTCTTGCCTCACAATCAACTTGATTGATTGAATTTAGTTGGCTGTGTTAACAATTTATTATCATATTTTATACTATGCAAACATTCATGCTGCTCTGTCGTGCTCGCTTACATCTTTAATCTGAAATATTACGCATACGCCAAGTAGTTCGATGCAAATTGAAGTCGTCAGCTCAGCAAAGTTCTTAAAAAATTGCTTACATGGCAATTTCTCTAACAGCTGTCTTTAACAGCAACTTATTGTCAATTTTGTTGATAACAGTCTGTTAAATCGAAGCACATCGAACACACACACACACGACTTGCTCATCACTTCAGCGGAAGTGTTGGCAAATGCAGTGATTTTCAATCTCAATGCGACATTTTGATTATTTCCATGTTAGCCTGCGAGTGAACTAGGAAAAAATGAATGCGATGACACTGACATACACACACAAACACACACACACACACACACACACACACACATACACATTCACATAGTGGCACAGATGACATCTGCAGCAAGTGTCAGGGCTCGGCGCACGTTTGCCGCACCGGAAGCGACGCTTGTGCAAGACGGAAATTACTTTATGCTACACACAATGTCATCGATGCCGCATAAGCAGCAGCCGAGCACAGATAGACAGATTTAAAGAAAGACACAGAGCGAGACAAATACACAGAGTGTGAGAAAGGGAGATGGAGTGAGGGAGAGAAAGAGACAGCTGCTAGCTGTCTGCACAGCCCATGCGATTTCTTTCCATTTGGGTTTCTGCAAATTGTGCAACATTCAGTGGGAACTTTTGGCGGCAGCGCCAGTCGGACTTTGCTTAAACTGCGAGACGTCTCAGCCGAAATTCGGATGCTCAGCACGCAGCTGTGCCGAGTGCGTGAGGGTCTCAAATGAATTTAATTAGAAAATGTAGCGCTTCTTCGCGGCCGCAAATTGAGCAACTTGCAACTTGCAACTTGCAACTGGCTGCTTGCCGCCTCCTGCTCTCTGGACGCCTCCTGCTGCCTGTGCCCAGAAAGTTTGCGCGCAGCGCCCTTCTGCCAGCCTCAACCTTGCAAGCAGACCAAAAATAATAATAACCGCTTTGAATGCGAATATTTTTCTTAATTTCTGCCAGCGCTTTTCGGCGGAGTTTTCTTACAGCAAAAGTCAGAACTGATGAAAGAAAAAAATAAAAATAGAGAAATAGTTTAGTGGAAAACAAACAAAAGCTTTCTAATTAAATTTCATTTTAAAAGTTCTTAACTGTATTTTTGACTCTACATCATGTTTGCTGTGCAGATAAATGTTAAATTTCAAAGATATACTCTACTGCATTAATTATCTATGAACAAATCAAACATTTGTATCAAGAAATGTGCAAATTTTATTCGTTTTGGTTCAAGCTGAACTAAAGCTGAAATAATCGTGATTAAATTTGAGCCGAGCTGTTGCGAGACTTCAAATAGGATTAAGTAAGATAAGACAAATTGTACTTTGTTGAAAGGTATTTAATTATCACTTAGTGCTTAGTGCATTTCTGCAAAGCAAAGAAACGTTTTAAAGCGAGAAACTCAAGGCGAAATATGAATTTACTGCAACTCTGGGCTTGCTGCCGTTGCGTGCCTTAAAGTAAATGAAATGTAAGCTTTCACATCAATGCAGAACATATCTTTCAATATTAAGTAAGCGTTCAAAAGTGGAAAAGGCCACGGCTCATAAATGTCAGCAATTGTCTCGCACGTTTTGCATTTCGAAATGGCGGAGCCAAAAAGTTTGCTTTGAATTACAAAATAAATCAGCAGGAATGTGACTTTTAAATGTTGCATTGTTGTTCTAACACACACGGCCACACACACGCACACACAGCATCAGATACACCCACACACACACACGCACACGTTAGTAAATGGAAGGAGGGTCGCAAAAAATAAGAATAAAAATAAAAAAACAGTTTAGAGAAAGCAAAGCGAACTGGCAACAAGAAAAAGTTGTCGCTGCTTATTTTTTGTACAAATTGATGTTGTGTTTGACAGTTGAAACTTGCAACAAAAACGATGCCAAATAAATAAATAAAAGCAGTCACGGCCAGGCCAACAACGAGCGGCAGCAACAACAACCGGGAGTAGTTGCCAATGGCAGCGTAAAAAAGCGCTCGAAAAATGTTTGAAAATTTACACAGCTAAATGTAAAAGTTTTATTTTCGTTTGCAAATGAATTTTCTGTTGTGCAGTGTTGTGTTTTGTAAGTTGTTTGCCATTGTGCCAATCGTTAGACAGTCGAAGTCAACTTGCAACTGCACCAACTCCTGCAATCGAGTTAGCAACACCAAAAACAACAACAATAATAAACTATGTGTTGGCAGTCAATTTGGTTGAATTTCCTTCGTTTTCTGTTTCTTTTTTTGCATGTACGCTTTCCTCTTTTTACTCTCTGTTAGCCATTTGATAAAAGTGTCTGAAAGTGTGTTTTGCGTGCGAACTCTCTGGAGTGTTAGGTGCAATACACACTTCCGCTCAGATTGTTGTCCGAAATGTGGAATATTGTGCTATCATGCAGTAAGCACACAGCCAGTCAGAACTTGTCCAAGTCCCAAGTACTTAGGGCGCATAAAACGTGCGCTCTGTGAGCTATTTTGTATGCATTACTCATACGCCACATGCAACTGAGAGTGGCTCACTGCTGAGTGTGTATGTTTATGCGTATATCAACGGCTGCTGAATACTGTTGATTGAATTATGCAATAAAGTGAGTTATGGCACTTAAGCTGAATTTTAAATATATCCTCGTTAACTGCGCAAGACAAGCTGATGGAACGCCAGGGGGAGAGACGTTTAATTGTAGTGACTTGCTATGTTAAAGTATGAGCAAATTTCTTGGATGTATGGTATGTAGGTTCTAAGCATATGCATGATACCAAGTTTTAAGTGGACAATTATAGTAATCAGAGCATAAAGTCAGGCCTTCTCAACTGCCTTAATGCGACGAGTAAATCAGATAGCCGCACACTCTAATTGAATGCAGGCCACATAAAAAGTTTGCTCAAGCCACATCAATTTGCCAGCCTATTTACGACGAGCGCCTGTTTCGAATGGGCTGCCAGAACTAGTTGACTTTTAGTTGGCCCCTTCGAAGTGCAACTAAATTAACTAATTTTTCAGCATAAGCCACTGGCCGAAGGGCCACTTGGAGTGCCTCGAAATACACAGGAGTCAACAAGCATGCCGAGCGTGAAATTGCAACATCAAAAAACCTAAAAGTCCCAAATAGAAAAAAAAATGTATATATGTATATAGAAACATGGCAAAGTTGAACCGAGGCACTAAAACTATAATACAATTTACTAAAAATAGTAGACGGGCCCCTAGTGCACAAAGTAGCACTAAACAGCTTGTGGCACACACGCACACACACACACACACACACACAGACACAGGCACATATGCACACCCTGGGAGTGTCATATGTAAATTCTCCCCCGACGCCATTGACAAAGACACTTGAATTCAAAGGGAGAAAAAAAAATGAAGACAACCCGGAACAGGCGCACTATAAACTCAATGTATACATTTAGGCACACAGCGCTATAAATTGTAGCACACTTTCGGCCAGCAGCAAAACTCTAAAGCACACACACACACACACGCATACACATATCCGATGCGGAGCGAGCGAGAGGCAAAAAAGCCAACAGAAAACTTATCTGTGTGCCCTTTTCCGGACTCTTCTTAGCGTCCACGCTGCCTGCCTTCCTGCCTGCCTGCCTGCAATGACCCTAATAACTGTCTACGGGCATGTTAAGTGTCAGCGGCGACATGCCACTGTCATGTGTGTGTGTGCGAGTGTCTATGTGAGTGCGCACTGTGCGCTGCAATATATTGTCTATATTTCTTGTCAGCAAATAAAGCGACAAATAAATAAAGCTGCTAAAAAGTTGGACGAATGAAAAATCAACGAATGCTCCTCAGCGTCGACACTAGCCATGCTAAAAATGTCAAATTGTGCCTAAAAGCAGACCGCAATATTTTGTAGTCGCCCTCGAAAACAAAACGGGTAAAAAAAAGAAACCAGAAAAAAACCAACAACAAAACTATTCCCAGCGTCCTCCCACTATATATGATGCCGTGCCGCACTCTCTCTTGCTCCATCCTCTCTTCTCTTATTCTCTGTTTCTCTTGCTGCGTTGTTTTGTGTGTTTCGTTTTCGGCAACTTTTTCCATTTACTTTAGCTCATGCATTTTTCAAAGCACAAACGGCAAATTGTTTCTCTCGTTCTTCCTCCCTCTCTCTCTGCCCCTCACTCTCTCCCTCGCTCTTTCTCTTTGCACGTTCTCCTCCTCGGGTTTCCTTAAGTGTTATTTATCTTTGGCTCCCACGACATTACTCTAGTTCGCTCTTAACGCAACCCAGAGTCGACTCGACTCGACTCGAGTCGAGTTGAGTTGAGTCGAGTCAAGTCTCGGGAGCCCTGGGCTTTAGCTGCCGCGTAATGTACGACTGGGACCTGAGACTGTAACTGGGCGCCGCTTATGGGCGTGGCCGAGCTTGCACGCTGCCATCTCAATTGTCCAGCTATACAAATATTAACTTTGGCCGATTTTTGTTTTGCATCGCGCTGCATCGCTGCACGACAATTGCCGCGCTCAATGGCTAAAAGTTTTTCACTCTCTCGCTCTCTCTCTCTCTCTCTTTCTCCCTCTTAGACGATTGCTGTCTCTACTGCCGAGTTAATTGTGTTTGCGCCCAAAAGTGAGCGATGAAAAGTTAATTGGAGAGGGCAACTGCATAACAGCAATCGTCGCCAACTTATTGATGGTGATTGCATTAAAGCCAAGCTTAACAGGACTAAACATCGAGCACTGGCCGAATCTCAATATTAGCCGCACCACATTTTTTTGTGGTCCACCCTGTCCAGCATCACACGCGACACACACTGCACCTTCGCTTGCGATGCACAAGCGTTTCAATTTTCTGGTTTTCCTCCTTTTTTCCGGAGCTGCAGTTGCTATTCCGCGTATTTTGCTGTTTTGGTATCCCTTTCTTTTTTTCTCTTTTTGGCTTTGTTTTCAGCTTGTTTCGTTTGATTTTGGCCATAGCTTTATTTGGCATAGAGTCCAACTGGATCCACGTGCACCACACCCGCACTCTCAACTTCTCCCGTCTGCAGGTGAGTTGATTTTTTTGAGCACAATCGAAACTTTTATTAAAGACGCGCTTTCATTTTGCTGCCAGAGAGGAAAAAGCATTTAATATATACGTATTCAAATTTGCTTCCGTTCATTGGACAGTTTGTTGATTGATTCCGACCGGATTTCAGCAAAGAATTCCTGATTTTGATGAAGTAAATACGTTCCTTGAACAATGAGACAATTTAAATGAATGATGATGCATATATTGAACGAAAGAATCTGTATCTTTGAACTTATATTATTCATGTATAGCATATACACTGCGTAATGTTCATTTGAAAAATGTTTAAAAAAAATAAATAAGAAATAAAGATGATGAATCCTTAAATATATATAAAATTCTCATAATTAATGTTCATAATTTATTTTAAGAATTTCATATGTATTTTCTTTACCTTATTAAAAATGTATTTTTTTTTATTAGTATTATTATTATATCTTTTATTATTATTATTATTGTTCGCTATATTTCATATTTATGATAAGGTAGGCCAGAGCAAATCATTTTAATTATTTAAGAGCCAAATAACCTTTATTCTTCTCATACCTCAGGCGCCTTCAAACCTGAAGTTTTGCATGATTATCCAACACTTGGAAAATTGTGTGCTTACATGCGCAGTTGCAGCCCTTTTCTGGACTGCTCAAGTACCCAAAGGCATTTGCTATTATAGTTTATGGCCGAAAAGCTGCCCGATATAAAAACTAAATAACGGCAAAAAATATATATATTAAGAGCCAGAAAGAGCTGCACAAACGAGCTTAACAGACGCCACAAGCAAAATCTAATAAATTTTATTACAACAATGTCATAAAATTTGTTGTTGTTCACTCTCTCTACATACATACATACATGTATTTATGTATAAATATATGCATATACATTTATACATTTATTTATAAATATGTATATGACAAACATATCGCGTGGTACACGAACAGAATATGTATGCGAAATATTTTGTAATTTATGCGAAAATACGCATATTTAAGTCAAATGTAAATATTTAAGTTGCGCATGAAATTGGATGCCCTGTAAATGTCTGATAGAGCTATGCGAGGAGCTGCTATAAAATTCTAAAACCACAAAAAATAACAGAAAATACATATATATATGTACATACACATCTTTATTTGTATGTGTGTGCACACATTTTAGCGATAAAAAATAAATACATACATATCTATATGACAGGTTGTAAAACATAACGTTGCGTGATATTTGTATTTATTTTACACGGCGGGCTGACTAAAACGAAACTTAAAAAAAAAAACAAAATGAAACCAACAACAACAGCAACAAAACATGCAAAACAATGCCAAGTGCGCTGGGAAGCTAAAAAAGAAGAAAAAAAAGCCAAAAAGTCGCAAAGACATAAGGACGCAGATCCTTTGTTTGCCTATGGTGTGTGTCTGTGTGCGTGTGTTTGGCGTAGGTGTGACTTTATGCATGTATTTGCTTGGCTGTCATTTTGTTTGCTTTATTGACAAAAAATAGTACTCGGTATCTGGCATTTGTTTGCTTTGCGCTTATTCTTTCTACTCCTTTTTCAGTAAGTGTTTCGCATTTTTATTTATTTCTTTGGCATATTGTTGCATTTTTTGTTAATGTTGCAATGTTTTTTTTTTTTAGCTTTGCTGTATCGCTAACGATATGTGTTTGATTGGCCAATATGGAAAAGTTAAGCTGTTGCTTACAAAAAACCTTTGAGTAAATGTGAATATTTATTCAAGCAACAAGATGAAAGCACGAAAAAAACACGAAAACTATTTGATTCAGCGGCAAATAAATAATAAATAAAATAAATAACAATAAAAATTAACTGAAATATATAAAAAACTAAAATTAAAAAAATTTATATATATAATTATATTAAAAAATAAATATTAAACTAAAAATTTCCGTTTAGATCGAAATAGGAATTCAAGCGCTCAATGTATTGAAGCCGTCTAAGAGGGGAGATAATTGAGCAATTAAGCAGAAAAGAGCTCGAACATATAAGGTAAGGTACCTTATTGAGAACCCAATATGATGGAAGTCCTTGCTCCACTGTCTAACTAACTCAATATATACAAACGATTTTAGTGAAAAAATCTTCTCAATCTCCCTCAGTCTCTCTCTCTCTCTTTCTGTCTCTCTCTCTTTCTCTCTCTCTCCCACTCTCTCTCTCCCACTCTCCCCTTCTATCTCTCAGTTGAAGTTAAACTACATATCTTAATATTATAAATGTGTAATAAAATCTTGGTTTTTTTTATCTATTCATCCTCTTCCACTGCTGTGCCAAAGAAAACTTAATTTTGTTACCAAATTTATGGCTTTGAACGTAAAAAATAAATAAATATTTTGACAAGCATTCCTTTTGAGATTTACATATTCAAATTTTATAGTGAAACGGATTTTATACAGCATAATTCACCTGAACTTTAATATTGACAAAAAGAGTGTGTGTGTGCGTGTATATGTGTGTAGGTAAAGCGCACATGCAAATATTTGGCCATATTGGAATTTTTCATGAAATTGCAATTTGTTATAGCTGCAACATATTTGCCATCTACGTATATCATGATTGATGACACTCTCTTGTTGACCCACTAGCGTCATGCACAAAATACAAATACGATGGATACTGAATGAATGCAATGTCAAATAGTCAATGGCAACTATTGTAGATGGCTTAAGTAATTGCTATTTAGCTGCACTGAAAGCAGTTAATAAATGCCAAAATGCTGGAATGCTAAAATCCTAAAATGCTTTTCACTGCCATGCGGCAATGCAGCAGCCGCTGGCTACGCAAACCGAACATGGTCATAGACGAGGAGGACTGCAATGAAAATAAAGCGTTACCACAGCATCAATTGAAACTCAATCGTCGAGCGACGAGCCAAGCCTTGTACAAAAAGCCCAACACACACACACAGACTCACAGACAGACAGACAGATGGACAGTTGGACGGACAGGCAGACGGTTGGACAGACACACGCACACCTTTTCAATGTATCTGCACATTTTCGTGTAACTCTATGCTAGTCTGTGTGCGTGTGTGTGTGTGAATGTACAGTTTTCAATAAATCGTTCAGTGCTACAATAACAGGAGCTGCAGTGCTCTGCTGCGCCCGAAAGTAGGCAACATGCGCTGGATGTGAACCATGCATGGGCCGGAAAAGATGGGCGAAACGTGCAGGTAACATGATTTTGAGCGCGTTTCAAGTGGCCAGCCGCAACCTGCACTGCCCGCCTCAGCCTCGCCGGCTCTGTGTGGCCCCCCAAATGCAGTTTGCATTTGCCGGCTTAAAGAGATTTTCATTGCAATAACCTGACCCGAAATGCAACTATGTCTCTACATGTTACGCCTGCAGCGTCCCAATACACAGCTCACCCATTTCAATTGCCAACTAACTGCAGCACAAGAACACACAGACACACACACACACACACATGCACATGCATACACAAACATATGTATATATATATATAGTTAGCTAAATAGATAGACATGTACAGCTGACTGCATATACTAGATAGTTGATGGCTCGATAGCCAGATATACATAGCCTTGCATATTGAGTTCGTTCATTCAATCAATATTTAGCCATTGAAATCACGATTTACGCGCATATTGCGCGAATAACAAATGAAAAGTGCGCGACTGACGCAGCCAGCGCAAAGATTTATCTTTTGAGCGCAGCTTGCACAACTCCCAGCAATGAGTTTTTCTTTTTATTTTTTTCTTTTCGATTTATCTATTTTTTTAAAATCAATTTTCATTTTCACTTATTCCTCAATTCTAGTTGATTTTTTTCAGCATTTACTGACGATACGAGGCAGCCGTGCATACAAATCCAGCGATTTTCGTGTGTTGTCAATAATTGAAATTAATTCGAGCACTAGTCGAGCTTAGTCCATTCACAAAGAGAATCTGATTGATTTAAGCCCGGGTAACTCGGTAATTATGAGACTCTGGGTAATTACTGAAGTTCCTTGGAGGTATAAAATAACAAAATTGAATTCATTTTTAAGCAGACTTTTTTTTAGCATCTATAACTTGGCTAATATTAATTAACTATTACATAGTTACATATGTGTATATTTATTTATTTTGCATAAGCTTCATCAGTTCCCTTACATCCTAATTAGTTTAGTAAATGAAAACTGTTCGCTAGAGTTTTAAAAATTCACAAAAGCTCAACTTTAAATTAATTAAACATTTGTGCGGACATTTTCGCCAGTGAGCATAAAAAATGGTAGCTACCAAATTGTGCAATGCTATTTGAACTAATAACTCAATTAATAACTCATTTTGGCCAACAGGCGCACTACACTGTGGCAGGGAACTGCGCCAGCCAGCCAGTTGGCCATCAAATGCAATTTACACAAACACGAAAACAGCAACGGCAACGGCAACGGCAAAATCGCAGTTAACCAGCCCTCGACCACGCCCGCAAAATACTGGTTGCAGCGGTAGGCGTACATCATTTGCCATGCAAACTTTCACAAAAAGCAACTTAAACGACAAACCAGCCGCGGGGACACTAAAAAAAAAAAAAAACACAGAGTGTATAAAAGTAAATAATAAAAAATCACGCTATAATTTGATTATACACAAAGAGCTGGACAACTGCAAAAACAGCAACTGCAGCGATGGCAGTGACAACATTGTAATTCAATTTCAGGCACAGGAAGTGCACACTACAACAACAACAACAACAACAACATCAACAGCAGCAAATGCCCTAACAACAACAAAAGTGGAACTGCTAATGAATGTAACGACTTCCTAGAAGGCAGACTGAAATAAGACGAGTTAACATTGAGAACGAGCTAAAAAAAAAATGATGGAAAAACAGCTAAAAAAAAAAAACAGAGATTTCATTTAAAATGCTGTGAATAAACTACAAAATAAAATTTATTTTTTTATCTAGATTAATTTTCTATAAATTTAACAAATTATTATTCCAATTTTTGATTTTCTATAAATCTATTTCTATATTTTGTATGCTTCTTTAATTTCCTACAAAACTAATATCAAATTTGCCTTTTTGACTAACTTCGATGTGTCTTATATTACATCCAACATATGTAATTACTCGCATTTCTCTGGGGCGGAGGCTGGCGTGGAGGGGCCTTTTAAAACTTGTTGTTTTCTTGAGGCGTATGCAAATAGGCATAAGATTCCAGGCGCAACTTCCTGTCAAACAGTTGGCTTTTTGATAAACCGCCCGAGCTGGCAGACATATGTGGGCAGGTGCGCGGGGGGCGGTGGGCGGTGGGCGGTGGGCGGTGCCCAGAGCGAGCGTGTTACAAAATACGGTGCTGTGTGATGTGGCTTGGGGCTGCCGCAGGAAACGGAAATGCGCATTTACACGTAACATTAACTGCTGCCAGTGGCTCGGCCAGAAACCCACAGCAAAGCAAACAAAAAGCAGAAAACCGAAAAACGAAAAATCAACAAACAAACAGCCACCACCCACCACCCAACTACACTCACTTGGCCGACTTCGGCTGGATAATGGTAAAAGCATTAAGGTGTACCCCAGACTCCCGATGATTTAGCCGTGTGTGAAGTTATGCGCTAAGCGATGCCAGCAATGACGATGGCATCTTCAATATTTGCATAAATCCTTCAAAGCGCCCTCTCAATACTTCAAAAAATATTCAAGCGGCACCGAGTGCGGGCGCTACAACGTATTTCGTCTAATGTCTAATGCGGCGTATACGTAATGTGAGCTTTGCTACTCGAGCTCCTCAAGCTCAACATTTAAAAATCACTCAAACCTTGAGGCACTCGTTCATTTGATGGTTTACGTGAACTAGTTCACAGCTCGGAACGTACCAAAGTTGCATTTGATGGGGACTTCGCTTGGCTTTAAATATATTTCTATATAATATTTAGCTTAAGCAGAGAGCTTTGATTTATAAATTATTTGACTTTAATCTTGTCGAGCATTTATAATGGATTTTTAAATGTGATTATCATATTTGATAACTAAATATAAATATATATATATTTATCTGTGTTAATTCCGTATATTATTCAATTGTATATATTTTTAGAACCAGTTTACTCAGATTTCACATTTTTATTGGGAAAATTTATGCTGCGATTGAGTGAACTTAATTTTTAGCCATTTAAATTACAAGTTCTATTGCTGGACCTGGTTTCCTTGGCTGCATCAAGTTAAATAAAACCCCAGCTACATGCCCTCTCTCTGTCTTGCGCTCCCTTTTCTCTCTCTCTCTCTCTCTCTCTCACTCACCCATCGTTTGGCTGCCCTTTGCTCTTCTCAGCTTTGTTTTGTGCAGCTTTACGTTGGTCGCTGCCTTTTGCCTCATTATGGCGCAGTGGAGGCGGGCTATTAATCATGAGCTTATTGAGGCATAAACGCGTTGAGCCAAAGCGCCCACGTCTTTGGCATTTGGTGCCCAGGGTGTGTGGATTCAGCGTTCACACTTACACGCACACACACACAAACAGTCACGGCGTCTGTGTGCTCAGCGCTCTGTGTAAGTCTGCAGCGCTTTAATAAATATTCATTTGATTTAAAGGCTGCTCTGGCGCTGCTTGCTGCTGCATCTTGAGTTATTGGGCGCACACCTGTTTGACGACTTGACACTCGCAAGTCACTAACAGCAAATCACACACACACACACACACTCACAGAGAGGCAGAAGAGCAAGGAAAACGCTCAGCGCCGCAAATTTCCATAAGGACCGACGCAGGGCTGCGCTCTGAGCTGCCATTGTCATCTTATATGGCCAAGCAATGCGGTTCTCTCACTCTCTCCCCCTCCCCTCTCTCTCGGTCTCGCTCCATCTCTGTGCTGGCTGGCAAGCCAAACAAAAGCTGTCAAAGTATCTCATGACAGCAGCCCCACTCACACTCACACATACACATATATAGTGCACTTACTGACACACATGCAGAGCAATCACTCATGTCGTCAGACTACAGAAGGCGGGACAGCCGCAGCGCGAGGCGCACATAAGCCCGATTCTGATAAGTGCCCCCGTTGGGTGCTTTTTACATAAGCGCCATGCATTTATGTTTATTCAAGTGTTAGCCTGCCAAAGTCCACGTGTGTGTGCAAACACACACAATAGCAACAACTACAACAACAACAAGCACACACACGCACAGAGACAAGCGCAGCATTTGGCATATAATGATTTATCGACAATTGTTGGCAAGGCGCGTTCACCAAACACTTAGTCCTCAA
The DNA here is from genome assembly GCF_054131105.1 of Drosophila navojoa. Taxonomy (NCBI): domain Eukaryota; kingdom Metazoa; phylum Arthropoda; class Insecta; order Diptera; family Drosophilidae; genus Drosophila; species Drosophila navojoa. The sequence continues at coordinate 20,378,592 of NC_142890.1, forward strand.
TTTGTTTGTCTCGCTGAAGGTAAACGCACTTAACAAGTGCCCTCCAACAATAACAGCCCATAGGCTTTGCTTTAATTGCCCCTGAACTTGTTGAGATCGCAGCTAGAGGAAACTAGAATTTCAGCTAGAGAAAGTGTAAGAAGATAGAGAAAGATATATGCAAATATATTTTAAACTAATTTAATGTTTCATTAAATTGGCAGCTGCTCTTTAAATATTTATATACAAAATTAAACAATATTGCATGTCATTTACATATATATTTAATTACTATATGCAGTCTCCGTTGCATTCTTTATAAAGTATCAACCTTTAATATGCTATATGCATACACCTTGCTCATAAATCGTTAAAACTTGCCACATTACGCATACGCCACGTTCTTGTTGTTGAGCGCATAAAATGTCTATAAAAACGTTTAAAATGTGTGAAACCCAGCTCGAGACTGCCGCGGGACCAAAACTTTCGACCATAAAAGTTGTTGTCTTCCCCGTATGCGTATGCCGGAGTGTGTGTGCGAGATTTTATAGACCAACAATTTCTGAAAGAAGAGGCGTGGCCGGGTCTTAATTTTCAATATTTCGTGGGAACTTCTCTGGCAACTTTTGCACGCATAATATCATAATTAATTAAAACTGAACAAAAAACAAGTAAGAAGGCTCTAGTCGAGACTGCTCGACTAGGAGATACCCTGAACCCATTCATTCTGCACTTCTTTACATACATACATACATACATACCAGGGGTAGGGGTAGGGGTAGTGGTAGTGGTAGGGTTAGGGGTACTTTGTAGGGTCTGCCACGCCTCCTTCTGCCTGTTACATACATTTTAACAAAACCATTATACCCTGATTTCCCATTTTCAATGGGTTTAGGGTACAAAAAGAAGCAAATTACAATGAAGCATGCGTGTAAGTAGAGAATTTCTTGAAAATGTTATATACATATACATATATTTATATATATGTGTGCGTGGTTGCATATACAAGCAGACATCGAAGTTGAACTTTCGAATATATGGCCAGCAGTTGCAATTAGTGCGGCAAGCACTGTCGGACAGCTACTAATTTATCGTTTCATGTGTTTAAAATAAAATAGAAAAAAAATCTAAAATAAAACCACAAAATTACAAAATCGCAAAAGCACAAAAAATGCTATTTTAAAAGAGATTTCGCCAGCTCTAGCCCATTAATGGCCATTGTGTTAAATATTTTTCGAGCAGACAAAAATATTTGCCAGCCAAGTAAATGGCGAAGCACACATGAGTGTGCTTCATTATGTGTGCGCGTGTGTGCATGTGTGCGTGTGTGTGTGTTACTTTTAAGCCACTTCCCTTTTGCCTTACGCCTGGCGCTTTGCTTTAAAGCAGCTCTAACATTATTGCGGAACATTAATCACAGACAGGAAGCTGCCCACTGTTTGGGCCAGCCTGCCAAGCGCTGAAAGCAAGAGTGTTTTAGTGTCTGCATTCTCTACTCTCTACTGTCAAAAGCTCAGTGGCAGGCTAAAAGCATGCCACAAAATATATTGCCCGAGCCGGTCCGGCACGTAAAATTAATATGCAATTAAATGAAATTAGCGAAATGTGCGGCAAATTGATAATACGACTAATATTTAATGGCAAGTCAATTTGTTTGCCCACTAAAAAATACACACTCGGTGTGGGTCAAATAATTTGAGCACGGCGATTTGTTTGCTATCAATAATTATGGGTAAATTATGCACGGCCAATAGCGAATTGTAAACATGAGCAAAAACTGTTGACATAGTCGAACATTCAATACTCTAAATTTGAAAAATTAATAATAAAAATGAAAATTAATGAATATATAAAAATAATAATAAATAATAATATTTAATTTATTCTATTCATTCTATTTTTATTTTAGCTATTTTTTTGTTACTCAGTTCATTAAAATAATCAAATACCTTGACTGCACTCTTTTAGTCACATTTAGATGGCAAATTAGGCTGCGGCATCGAATTGTTAACCAAATATTGGCAGCTCATGCAAATGTCCCATGTAATTTAAATTGGCATAAAAATAACATTTTTTGGCATATTTAGCTTGGCCGCAACGCAGCGGAAGCAATAAAATTCATACACAATTTATTTGCTGATCAGCTGAAGTGCATAAAAATCAGCACATGGCAGCACAGATGTGAGTAATTTTAAAAACTAAGGTGAGATTAGATGATTTTCAAATACCCATGAATATAAAAGCGAGACATTTACTTAATAATAAAAATGCTTGAGCCATAGATTATAAAAAAAAAATTAATGTAAATATTTGTATTTTATGCTTTATGACTTTTGATACTGTAAAAAATTTTTTTTTTCACTAGTATTAATTTTTATATAAATAAAAAAATACTCATTGAATATGTTAAATTAGTATATGATGATCTCATCTTATCGCATCAACCTAATATAGATCGAAATGATAGTGCCAGACGGCATTTAGAAAAAGAAGAAGACCTAAGATTAATTAGATTCAGTTCCTAACAGCCCGACTAGAAGCATGATCTACAAATGCCACACACAAGTCCTACTAGCTTGAATCTTGGCATAATATTCTCCCCCAACTTGCCTTGCGATAGTTACAGCCACTAAATATATTTAATTAATTTTTAGATTAGGTAGCAGCCGAGTAATCTGTAAATATAGCTAATACTCTCTATCCCTAACTGGGCACAGGGCATAACAATACACGCGTTTTATAAATGTCAGCTTAGGCCCATAATTGGGTATTAAAAATGTAGCTCGCAGCTTATTGAATTTAATTATACAAATGAAAAATGTTTGCGCAGCCCGACCATTTTGGCAAACCCTTTAAGCACATAAATATAAATGAATGCATATATGTACATATATATACATGTACATATATTTACGCATGTACATATTTAACACATATCTATGCTCATTTGCACGCTAAGTATGTGACTATGAGAGAATTTTGTAATAATAATTTGATTTCATTACGATCCCATATAGGATTGGTCTTTGTATTGTTGCACATAATTAAATTGATTTCATCTCGAATTACATGCGACTGCATAATTGAATATTGAATTCAGTTTAATGCAGTTTCGGTCTGGCCAGTCTATAATTGTGGGATGCATGCGAATGCATAACTAATACATATGTATGTATGTATGTGTGTGCATTGTTTAATTCAACTAGATTTATGCATTCATATGATGCAGAAATATTTCAATGATTTTCTGCCTTGCTCTGAACCCTCAATTATTTTTTGGTTCTATTCTCGTTTTTTAGTCGATAAGCCCTAAACAATTGCAAAAGCAGAGCTAAGCTTGAATAATGTTTTTTGCACATTTCTGCACTATTTTCACTTTTGACCTGACATTGAAAATTCCAGCGGCACAGAGCATATTGTTACACAGCATTTGCGATTATTAAACTTTTATGCTGGCATTTTTTTTTTTTTTATGGCTGCTCGTGACATTGTAAATCAAATGCCGGATGCCGCGTGTCTGTAGTGGCATTATAATACTTCCACACACACACACACACATACCCATATATAATATTTATATAGATATATTCATAAATTGTATTTACAATCGTATGCGGACAGAAAAAATATGCATTGCATATCGCTGCTCTCTGTAAGCTGGATATTTATATATGTATATATTTATTTGTGACTAGCAAACAAAAGGAATTTGGCATTTCATATCCTTCATGCGCGCATTATGTTTTGCCATGCACAATATCTCTGAAAGGGTTTATGCCAGTGCATGAAATCCATTAAATCAATTCGCTTTGCAAAATATGTTATCGATGGCCGACGGATGATGATGATGTGCACGCAGTTCTAGTTAGTCGATGATTGCTGTGCAAATCCCCAAAGAAGGACCCTGTCAAAGGGTTAGAACTAAATATTGTATATATTTATGTAGACGGTATAGAAAAGTAGAAGCCATAATACTGAAAGCTTTTGGGATCGATTTACTAAAATACTGCGCACTCTTTACAATGTGAAAATGTGACTTTAAGTGATCGTAACCACTTAGTTCCTCTCTCGTCATTTAGATACTGTAGCCTGAAGATCTGCTAGCGTCAGCAACAGAGCTAGGAGAAGACAGAGACGCCACAACATATTAATCCTTTGATCATGTATATCAAATATTTATTTTAACTTTATCTATGTGAATTATACTCGATAACTAATTTTTCTCCTAACTTGTGTATTCCGTGTTGTCCTTCCATGGCCTTAAAACTATATAACATTAATTTCTCTTAAGCTCAAGTTGCCTAAACTTTAACTACTAAATTTTAAAACTAATTTAGTAAAATATGTAATTACATCCAGCAGAGCTTACGAATCGCTATAAATCGATATTTATCGATATATATGTAATATTCATCAATTCAATTCAATTAGGAGATCTTTATGTTAACATAGTCCCGCATATTCATAGAAATAATATACCTATGCAGAATAGCTATAAGCTGGCATTTCATATGCTGGCATGGACTATGTGTTAACATGCGATTGGATTAGATCTGCGCTTTACGTATTTGCTGAAACAGCCTGACGATTTCCTTAGCGGGCTGGCACTGTGGAACGCGTTGCAACTTTAATTTAATCACCGTATAAAATATGTAGCAAATGGAAAATGCTGTTATTCAATTTGCTGCTGAATGGAGTGATGTGTGCGCCACGACTGCCTCCTGCTGAGTGCTTGCCGATTGGGGGGCGTGGCACCGGTCGTCCACTTGAAATGAGTGGCGTGTCGTGTCGGTTTTCGGGGTAGCGTGCCGCAGCGATGGCTACTCCAGGATCGTTGCAGCGGCAACATGTTTACGGCGGTGCGTGCAGCACGTTGATGCATGTTTATTTTCGATTGTTGCCGCTGTTGCAGCAGCAGCATCACACACACATCGGCATTGTATATATGTATATGTATATATGCGACATGAACGGGTTATAAAATCTGTCGCTTTTTTCGCTACTTTTCTTTCGGGCACCCACAATAAACAGACGTGTTTTTCATAATGCATTTTTAATAAAGTCTGCACGGATTTCCAGCTTTTTTATCGACTTATTTTTACCTTTCACTCATTTTAAAATTCATTTCATTTTTGTTTTCGTTTTGTTTCTCGTTTTGGTCCTTCATTTCAGTGCTACAACGTATCTCGAATTTATTTATAAACAATCGGCTGGCCCCATTGATTCGTGTAATATACACCGCTGAAAAACCCATGAAATATACTAAAGAAACACACCGAATGAGAACAACGAATATTATTTAAAGCCATTTCCGATTTATGACTGACTTTCATATTTTTTCCGACTTTGAGCTGTGTATAAAGCCTTACATGAATTTTGTATATGTTTGTTTTCATAAAAAAGGCATGAAAACAAGCATTTCGAACGGATTGACAGGCGGACATGGCTATGGAAAGCTCTTTTTGATATTAACTAACAACATATAATGTGTTCAGGCCAGATATAAAAAGCCGATTTCGTTTATTAAATTAAAAATAATGCAAAATAAGTTGAATTTTCATAAAATACCTAAGTTCCTTCTGAGAATATAGTTCGAAGACGGTAAATTGGAGAACGTACTTAACAAATGATATGGCAGGTGGAATTAAGCAAAAGAAATAAACAATGAAAAAAAAAAAAAAGAGTGAGTAATATCTCATAGCATTTTCCCATCATTATATGTATACGAATTTTAAATAAGAGGCTTAAGCTCAGATCAGGATAAAGTCTAGTGAGATATAAAGACATGCATATACTAATATAATATATAAGTTCAATAAAAATACAAATATATTTAATAAAAATTAATTATATTAATTTTTCTGCTTTTTTTCTAAAGATATTTGATGTTATACATTTGAATTATTCTGAAATCAAACTTCATACTTTTTGTTGCATTGTAAATCCTAAGTATACCAGACAATTATAGTTTCTGCTCAGTTATAGAAACCCCTTTTTGCACTGCTTACGATTCTAAATTAAACACAAAGAAACCATTTTAATTTACTTAAAAGCTTTCGTCTAACAACTCACCTTTTATCATCCACAGTTACGTTCGCCTTGGCCAAGTCTGTCTCGTCCTTAAAGGGTTAGGGCAGGCCTGACTTGCAATTCAGATTCAGCAAGGTAGAAACTTTTGAAAAACTTTTATTGCCGTCAAAATCAGCTGGCCTATGCAATTAAAGCATCAACAATGAATAAATAATGAATGCTTGGGAATTAACATTTTCTCATACTCACACACACACACTTTTCTAATAATCTAAATTTTGTATGAATTTTTGTCTTATTAATTGTTTGAGAGAGCAGAAATTGTCTTCACTAATCACTATAATCACTTTATTAAAAACTGACTTAAAAAGTAAATACATTTCAGCAAATATATTCATATAAATAATGACAAAATGTCCATCTAGTTGGAGCTATAATTTATATTATTAAAAACGCCTGTAATGAAACGTAAATTTGTGGGTATTTCTCTAATGAGTTTCATGCGCCAAAGCATTGGTATTGGATATCAATGTAAGCCATCGCCTACTGACAGCCACGCCCCACTAAATGCTACACCGCAGACCGGCTTGCCTTGGGCATTTGCGGGCCGACCTTTGACTGGCGCGCAAATAATACACAGTTGCCACAGTCACCGGCACGCCCCCTGCCACCCCGCAGCCACGCCCAAGTCTTGGGAAAAGGCACATTAATAATTTTCGCCAGCTATTTGCTTACCTATATCGGTGGGCAAGTCATTATTCATGGCCTGCCAGCCAACTAATGATTATGAACAGACTCAAAAATGCGAATGAATATGGCGATAGTTGGTAGAGGTAGAGCAGGAGCAGGAGCAGCAGTAGAAGCAGCTAGAGGCTGTTCATGCAGAAAATTATATGCATAAAACAAGTGATTATGCTGTCGAGAGCGCTTGCCATTATTAGGACTGTAAAAATGGCATAAAAATGGCAGAACAAGCGACAAAAGCTTCGTCGAGTAGAAAAATTACAAGTCAACAAAAACAACATTTCTAAGCGAGACTAATCCGGCCAAAAAATACCCCGTAAAGTGCTCGAAAGTGAACTTTTCGTTCAGCAAAATCTACATTAATCGAAACGAAGGTATATTGAACAATATTATTTCTAATATAAGAATATCCATTAGATTTATTTTAATATTCAAATTGATTATTTTATATTTAAATATAATAAAATTACATATTTTTCTTTTCATTTTCAGCTACTATTTCATTTACAAAACTATCCCCATGTCTATCATACCCGTTGCAATGCATTTCGACTTAGTACAGGGTGTGCCCAGCCCAGCGAATGCCGCTAAACAGCCTTCAACAATAAGTGCAAGTCAAGCATGGGACTTGGACTTAGGAGGACTACGTTGACTCGGCTGGTAGGCTGTAAGGGAGGGCGGGCAGGCGGGCAGGCGGGCAGTGTAAGCAGCCCGTCAGGCAGTTAAGCAGGTGCACAAACTGGGCGTGGCTTTAACATCCGCTTAATGGCAAAAGATTTTTGCATGCGGCGAGCAAGCGCTTTAATAATGTAACCTCAAAATGTGGGTCAGTCGTCGCTTTATGGAAAGTCATTTCGATGTTGAACCGAGCTGGCGAAAAAGTCGCGCTCTGGCAATTATAACCCGACCATATGTTGCAGCCTCGACTAAGAGCTTGTGGCAGCTGCAGGTGCATTTGCCACTCAGACTCGACTTCCCCTTATTTTATGTATTTTTTGTGTATTTTTTTTTTTCGCTTTCTGCGGGCTGGGGCTGTAACTCGTTAATGTGTTGCACTTAAAATTTATATCATGAAATGGTACAGCAGACAGCTTTAACTTGTTACTTATGTATATAAAAAATATATATATATATACATATAATTTTTTTAGCTGCTGCAGGGGGGGGGCTGCCTTAAGTGCTCAACAGCAGCCACAGGACTTCACACGCCGGTAATGTGAGCATAGCCCACTGCATAGCTGCGGTTAGCCACCACAGGTGCCATTTATAATTCAGCCACAATTTTAATTATGTTGGTAAGACGCGAACAGCACTAGCCGAGGTAGCAATAACAGCTCCAGCTCCAGCTCCAGCTCCAGCTACAGCTGACAATATTTGCGGTCAGACTGGGCGTATGCGTAATGTTAAAGCTCAATATTAAATGCAGAGCAAGCAGTTGGCTCTTTGATTGAGTGTCGCAAAAGCGCTTAACTTTGGCTCACGTTCGGTTTTAATGCCAGGTATGCTGCTGATTTGAGCTGGTGTCAAGCGGCTTAGTGCAGGGCATTAGCATTTACATGGCTCCTGAGTGCCCACTAATGGATAGGTGGCAGCTGAAGAGATCATAGCTGACGTCGGGCTCAAATTGAAAAGCAGCTTAGTGTTTTTTCTTCATCTTCATCTTCCTTTTCTGCAGTGTCTCATGCGAATGCTGAATATGAAATGTGGCTGAACGACATGCAGCAGACGATGTACTCGTATGAGTCCAAGGAATCGCCATGACATTGGCAAAAAAAGTACATACAAAACTGATAAGTCGGTAAAGTTTCTTCAAAATTTAAATAGTTTTATTTATATAGGTATTACATATTGCTCTCTTGCTCTCCTTGCTTAACTTGCTGAGTCTACTCTTCTGCTCTGGACCTTAGCTCTTTTTCTACTTTACTATATTCTGCTCTCATTGCCTTCTCTTCTTCTTCCCCTTTTCATAAGCATTGTCGCTATTCAATAATAAGAAGCAAAGAGGTCAAAGTCCTGAGCGAAACCATTTCGGCTATTGCCTGTTCCACGTTCCCCTACGCTTGAATCGCCAAAAGCTTTCTATGCTTTCAGCCAATTAGAGCTAAATGCATGCCACTAAAATTTCAACGAAAAACTTTGCTCGTTTCTGCACATCAGTTTTTGTAATATGCCCCATAGCTTATGGCTTTATATGAGCCATAAAACCCGTGGGCTGCTGTCTCGGTTTTGCTTTCATGCCCGTTTTATTGCAGCGCGCCTACAACATAGTTACTCTACGTACAGAATACAAGCCCCAGAAGAAGAAGAAGAAGAAGAAGTAAAAAAGAGTTGTTTTTGGGCCGTCATATGCTAAATTGGAGATCGTTAAAGCCGCATCAAGAAGTGCGCTTTGTTGTTCATTGAAACGCTCTGCAGAGGAGTGGCAGCAAATCCACTTGCATATTATTTTGTTTTTGCCTTGGCGCCAGCTCATTATCATCATAAGTAATCTAAATTCACAGTTATGCCATTGTTGGGCTCTCAGCCGTTCCCCTCGTCCCTTGTATTCGCTCCACTCGAGTGCATTGTAAAGTGCAAAGTTTTATAGTCGACTTTTTGGCAGCGGCAGTAAAACTGAATCGTGCCATGGCGCTGCCTGTTTTTCTGGTCAAGTGTGTTGCACATGAATGGGAATGGCTTTCGACTGCTCTGCTCTAAGCAGTTGGAGAGCTCACACACGCACACACATGCACGCACACACACATACAGACTACTTGTATGCCTGTTTATTGTAATTTACATTTATGGCCCTTGTAATTATAATTGTTTTCCGGCAGGACAACCCGCTGCTTTACACTCTCACACACTCACATACCCGTTGGAATAATAGGCATATAAATTTTACTGAAATCATATTGTTTCACATTTTCCACTGTTATTTAAAGTTTTCTTTCTTTTCTTTTTGTCCTTTTTTTAGGACTTCTCCTCTTTTAAAGCGATAAACTGGACGCGCATTGAGCGGCATTACCATGCGGTAATTTTTTGCAATGGATCTGCCTTTAGAATCTCTAAGTTCCCATAATTTGGAGGCATCTTCTAGTGCTACGTCGACTGGATTTCGAAACACTATCCAAGTGACACCCTCTCGACAATTTGGCGTAGTCAGCGATCCTTCGTATGTGAAATAATCCGTTCGATCCAAGACTGTGAACAGTTGACATAAGCCAAATGGCTCGCTAACCTCAGCCATTTTGTGATATTTTGAGACTTCTGCTAGTGCATCGAAAATAGGCTCAAGGACTGGTTTCGTAGTTGCATTCTAAAAGAGATTCGCTTACACAGGCGTATGAGGAATTTGAACAACAATTGCATCTGACTCACCTCCCTTATGTTGAACAGCACACTCAGAACGGCAATGTCATCCACGCCAAGTGCCCTGTGCACGATATGCAGCTCGAGATCAAAGCGCTTACCATCTATCGTATGCTCCGAGCCTTTCGCGTTTTTCGAGCCCCAGTGGAAATGCAGCTCCGTTGCGTTAAAAGTTCGAGTTAGCAGAGCTCCAGACATGCGAGGGAAATTCCCGTTTTCACTTACTGCCAAGTCCAAGGATACTAGAATCAAAATAATATCCATTGAATAATTCAAGAACGAAGGGAATCCCACTGTAAATGTACCCGTGTATCCTGTATTGTATAATACCGTTTTCTTCAAAGCCAAATTACAATAATTTTGTAATTTCAAATGGTGTTTCTCGTGCAGAGCATCCTAAACGAACAAATAAACCTAATGATAAATATGACACAGTATATAATAAATATATATTCTCTTTTTACCCATTTTGTTAGTAAGTTAATTGGCGATTGATATTTTCCTTTCGAGCAGCTGCCACCCCAATCAAGACCATGCTGAGCGTGATCCCATTCGACTTCTAAATATGATTAAAACATTTGTTTTATATATGCTAATATTCAATTAAAAATATCCAACAGAAAGATACCCAGCTTAGGATCCGCATAGCTACAGCTGATGGTTATTAGGAGAATAATTATCGTGGTGAGCATTGTAAATACTTTCTTTTCATATAATATATCTTCAAAGTCGCGCCGATAGATCTTTACACAATGACAGCCAAACTCATACAAAACGTTTTTCTTAAACTTTTTAGTCACGACTCAAACAAAATATTGCACAACTATTGATTAGTTACAGATTAAGATAGAGTAACTAAGTAAATTAGTTACGTAATACAAATGATAAATAAAATAATAATGCAATTTATATGCAGGTCAGAGATTGTGAAAAGAAAATTAAAGCGTTTAAATAGTATTTGAAATATAATTTTTGTTTGTAAAATAAATATGGAACTAAATCTTACATCTGTAATTATACATTTATAAGCGAAACTTGTTACAGACTTAAAATTCTGTGCATAATTCGTACATCTATAATCGATATAAGCAAGAGTGAAGAAGAATCCAAGCTAAGGTCATTTAGTAGTAAATTCATAATGATAATAAAAATATGCATGCATATGTATAGGTATATGTATATGTATTTGTCTCAGACTAATTTTACATGTGTTTCTGTGCAAGTAATATGAATTGAATTGAGAAATATTCTTCGCCCTTTTCTTCATTATTTATTCATTTAAGTTACTTAGATGTCAAAACGTTTGCTAGCGTAACGAACTTGACAATATTTTTGTTTTATTTCATGGCTCAAAAGCCGCTCTCAAGGCCTAATGCTTGTGGAGCTCAATTCGAAAAGTAATATATTATTGCATTGTGGCCAACATGTCAGCAGTTTGTGCAGCAGTCGATTAATTTTTCAGTAGCCTACATAGCAAATGCCTGTTTTTATTATAAACGAATAGCCAATTGTGATTGCTTTGCCAAGCACTTCGAGCTGCATCAAAGAAATGCAAATAAATATAGATTTAAAAACTAATTGCAGTTGACTGCCAATTGAAGTTAGCTTGCATTTGTTATGGTTTACATTATTCTTCTTCTTTTTTTTCAATCACCACAACGATTTGACATGGCAAAGCAAATATTTGAGAGATGAATGAATCGGAAAGACAAGCTCAACAATTCAGGCAATAAAGTCATGAAATGAACACGCATGCAAGTCAGTGAAATGGCAAACAAGTCTTAGAGCTCAGAGCAGGAGAAAAACACCGAGACTTAGATTGGCAAACACTTTGAATTTACCTGGAAAGTTTTGATTGGCAATGTAATAAAATACTTTGAGATATTATCCAGATTGAATTATACTAGTTGAAGAAAGACACTTGACTTTGAGGGTGTTTGTGTTAATCTTTATACCTAGACTCTAGCATATTTTCATCCCTTATATATATAGGGAATATAAGCTATTGTTCTACATATTTTAATTAATTATTATATTGACAAATTTGCCCATTATGCTCTACTCTCTCGCAGCTTCTCGCTGGCCTTCTCTCCCTCTCCCTCTCCACCTCAGTCCACATTTCTATCCATTCAGATGACTCTTTTAAGCCCGCCCTGGCCACGTCTCATCGCCTACTTAAGGTCTTATAATACATTACTTTATTGAATCATGTTTCATGGCGAAAACTTCTTCGGTTTGTTTTGCAAATTTCAATAAATTGCGGACAAACAATGCTTAAAGAGCTTAAATTCTTAAATCAACACAATGTTCATCATCAAATGCTATGCTAAACTCTCAAATTGTTTTCAACTTAATTTTCAAAGTGTCTTATCCAGCTTAACCAGGACAAACAAATTTTCGTGCTGCACGAAAATTTTACAATTTACATTCGCTGAATGACAGACATGAATAAGGTGTAGCGCCGATAGATAACCAACACACACACCAACACGCTGGCATTGTGCAAGTTTCATCTGACAATTGTCGTTTGGCCATCATTTTAGTCACATTCAATATTTGTCAGATGCGACTAACTCAAACGTTTTATGTCACTCGATTCTCTGTAAATTTACATCAAATTCATTTGATATTCATGGTCCGACTGCTTTGCAGCTTTTGTGCATTGTTAAATTCTATTTACCGCCCAGACCGTTGTTGTTCTTGTTGTTGCTGTTGTTGTTGTATTTACATTGCCGTTGCCGAGACTCTATTCAGCCGTTGAGCCAGGAGCCAATGCACAAAAGAACACGAGAGCAGCTAAACTGATATATAAGTTAAATGTATGAAAACACAAATGTTTGCTTAGTTTTAGCGTTAATGGAAATTTCATGCAGTCCAATAAATCTCTAGATAAATGTCACAAATTGCAGTTAAATAAATTTAACTTAAATCCATGTTTTTAACAGTTGCACTAACAATTATTTACGTAGCTCCAAATATATATTTGTTACTTGGCCTAGTCGCATTAAATAACATGTACTTTTTCCATACATCAGAGATTTATTTGATTCACATTTAATATTAGTATGGGATTAATTTGAAGAGCTGCTTTAGCATTATCATACGAAAGAGGAACGAAGTTAAAGAGAGATTATAAAAATGCAGAGCAATGAATACTATGAGGATTTGATGGATTGTGGGAGAAATGTAGGTATATTTAGAGAGAGAGAGAGACAGCAATTGTTGTTGGCAAATGAACCCAAAGTTCCACTAATGCAGAGCCGATGCAAGAGACTCTCTTTTTGTCTCTGAGACAACACGGGAGAGAGATTCTCAAGTGTCTGCATCCCCATGTATATGAATCTCCCCTATACCTAACATATATGTATATTTAATATATTATCTCATTATAGATTGTGATACACATTTTAAATTTTCCGCAAAAAGAATTTGTATTTTATATATACATACTTTATATTCTTATTTATTCATAATTTATATTCTTAAATTATATTCGTTCACCAGGTTGAAAAAGTTCAACAGATTTACTTTAACATTCAATTGAGGCATTCTCTTAATAGTAAGCCTATACATATATGGAAATATAATACCCATATATCCGATATTTTACTGTCATATAAAGCGAATCCCCTTCGTTCTCTGGTTCACATAAATTTGCTTATTAATTGGCCATATTTGTTGGCTGAGCTGAAATCTCTGGTGTGACATTAAGGTAGTCTACATAATTATTATTTCAATGCCACGCCCATGGAGCGCAGGTGCGCCCACTTCCCTACTCCCATAAGTGCACTGCATGTTCATGAAAAATAAGACACGAATAACTTATTTTCAATACAATTCGCGCGGAGCTGGGGAAATGTTAAGCTTAATTTAATTGCCACAACAAAAGGCCAAAAGGCGCCACAATGTGGCCCGAGGCAGAAGTGGAGCCAAGGCACAGACAAACGCGCGCACGCTTGTAGTTATTTGTCATTATTCACACACGCACACACGCACACCCACCCACCCGCATACATTGACATTATTATTGTTTCGCACATTTGTCGTTGTTATTGTTGCTCTTGTACGGGATATATGTTTATGTAGTACTTAACCCCTCCGTAGATTGGCCAGACATTTCATGTTTGTGTGTGGCATACATGTTAATAATTGTACGTATTTACAAACACACACACGCATACACACACACACACCGACACACACACAACGCCCACACTCACACGCAATGGCAATTATTATTGAGCCGCATTTTTGGCGTTTGGCTGGCTTAAACGTAACCACACATTTGGGGAAATTATTGTTAATATGCAGCTGCGCTCCGGCGTCAATACATTCAGTTTTCAGCCACCACCACAAAGCGGCGCTTTCATTCCATTCCTGGCCATGAATTTGATTTGCTATGCCATCTGGCATTTAATGAGTATTAAAGTACTTTTGCATCAGCCGCAATACACGAATCGCTTCTGAGCATCGTCTGAATGAGCTAATGAAAAATATTGCTGAATATTCCATTATCAGTATTCTTAATGTTTTTTAATTCAGTGGAGATATCACAAATAATGTGTATATATCATGCATACATATATGGGGCTTTATATATCCAGGCTGTTGCTTTACAAAAGCTTTCATCAATGAATTGTGTACAGATTTATCGCCAACAACTGAAATTAATAAGGTTGTTTTTTCTAGCGCTATATTTTTTGAACTGATATGAGCTTTACATTTTTTTTTTAACATTTTAACACCAAATTAATTAACATAAAAATCATTTTAAGTCACACCATTGTAAAATAAGGGGAAACGCGATCAGGAATCAATTTATTTACCATATATTTAAGAGGAAATACATTCTTCCGTGACGCTTATATACTTGTTGAATATCTCGTTTCCAATGTCTTTCACTTTAAATTATTAAATATGTTCTGTTTATATTTGTCCAATTAACAAATTTTAAAATAAATCTAATAAAGACTGCCCGACTAGAAGATACTCTTCCCTGCTATATATATATCTAGGCTTTACTGTGAGAATTTAATAATTTTCTTCTAGGAAAATCAAATTTTCACTTATTTAAATCTTTTACGGCTATTCAGCTAATGACGTTAGCTTACATGTAAGAAAATTGAATGGCTTGTGATTTGGATGTGCTATTGCCCTAATCAAGAATATATATACCTTATGCTATCTGTCACGCAATCATTATACCCAGAACTAACATTTTAATTGGGTTCAGGGTAGAAAAACATGCAGCAACGCTTGAAAACTGCAAATAATTCAACTTAAAAATGAAATCAGCTTATGTTCAATGGGCTTTGTTATTACAATTGAAATATCAAAAGATAATTAACATAATAAAATTGTAGCCAACACAGTCCGCCCACACACACAGGCGCACTTGCGCACCGAGTTAGGGAAATGCAGGCGCCCAAAGCCAGCGAAAATAATAAAAGGCAATATGGAACTTGAAAATAGCGCAGCGAGCAAAATTTATTACCGCCAGCACACATACAGCAATTGCATAAAGTACTAACTCTCACACACAGATAGATGCACACGCACATAGTCACAGTTACAGTGACTGTTACAGTTACAGTTACATGGGCTCACATTAGCGTTTCGCTATCAATTGCAGAGCATTTTGCATAAAGCTCCCCACTCACCAGCTCTGCCTGAAACACTTTGGCACAAATTTGAATTTTATTTGCTACTTCCGTCCTTATATTGTTTAAGTACTCGCAACTGCAGCCGTGTGCGTGTGTGCGCCTGTGTGTGTGTGTGTGTGTGAGCGTATTTCCATACGACTGATGAAGTTGCGCACGAGTCGTATTGCTCGCCTTGAGGCACTTTTGCTTTTGCTGTTGCTTTTACTGTTGCTTTTGGTTTTGCTTTTGCTTTTGCCATGCAACAACTAAAAACTTATAAATACGTCACGCTGCTAATGTGCCATAATTTCGCATAAAACTAAAGGTATCAAACTCTTCCCAACACAATGCCACAATGCAAGTGCAAATACGAATATAAGCAAATGTGTACATGTGCTTCACTCTTTCGATTGCTTCAAGCGCCACACACACACACACACACATAAATAACTATATTCCCCATATGGATTAAAGCTGAGGCATTGAAAACAAGGCCAGAGCTGAACAAAATGCGATTAAAAGTATTTATGGCGCCTTTAGGCGCCCAAGCAAATATCAAAATTATTTATCTCATGGATAGATCTCAGTATAGCTATTAAATTATTTAACCACCCAAATTTTGCGTACATTTTAATAAAGCACTTCAATCTGAAGCTTAAGCAAATCTATGTATTTAATTTTACAGAGGCAAAAATTTTTAAATGTATACAAATTATAAATTATTGAATAATTAACAGTTTTTTAAGCATTTTAATATGTAAATATTTATTATAATCAAGATATTTATTGTAGTTGGCCAGTAAGAGATTAGAGGGAAGAGAACAATGACTAACTAAAAATAGATACACATCTATCGATTTATCGATGCCTTTGAAGCTATCGATAATTGGCGTGAAGCAGAACGAGAATGGAATTTTTAAATAGAAACTAAAAACGAACTGAATTACTAAATAAAGCTTTCTACAATATGTCAAATATTTCATAATAGTCAGCTTTAGTATTTAAGTTGATTAAATGCATTAAAAGCTTTATCTGAGTTTATTACATTCCTTTTTATACCCTGAAAATGGAAAATCGGGGTATAATGTTTTTTTTTTTTTTAAGTATGTAACAAGCTGAGTCGATTTGGCCCTGTCCGCCTGTCTGTCCGTCCGTATGTATGAACGCGTCGATCGCAGAAGATATAAGAGCTAGAGACTTGAAATGTATGTGTGTCTAAAATAAGTGCAGAGTGATTAGAATATCAGATTGGAGGGTTCAGGGTATCTCTTAGTCGAGCAGTCTCCGATAGAGTCTTCTTAATTTTTAATATATTATCCAATTATTAAACTACATATAATAAGCAAGGATTTAATTTCAATTACTTCCTGTATTTTTACATTTGCTTTCTTTCTCTTTTTATCATGTAATGAAATATATATTTGCTGAAATATTTACAAATTCGTGTCCTAAAATTAATTAATTTTAGATTTTCACTTTATTGTTTTTGTTTTGACTAGAGTGTGTATCGAGTTTTGTTTCAAGTTCGAGCCGAACTGCAAATTCAAATTAAACCAGTTAAAACTGCCAGCTAGTGTATCCATTACAGTGAACACTCGCTGGAATTAACTCTGTGCTGCTACGCATGCATGAGTTCGCACAATAATTCAGCTAATGCAGCAAATTGAGTTATGCGAACTTTGACTATTGTATTGAAATTTCACTGAAATATTTACAAACTGAGAGCTCACATCCGATCTCACTACCTTTTTCGCCGTCTCTCGCCCTCCCTCCCCCAAGATGTGTGTGCGTATATTTTTAGCAAATTATGCGCCTGCAACTAAACAAGCGAATGTGCAGAACATTGAGTTTTTAAATTCACTTTGACTAGCGCCATTTCCTGCAGCCAAATCACTAATTAAAAACCGTTGACCGTGATAATGTCTACATGCCCACGTCCAAACATGAAAATAAGCCCTCACTTGCCCAAGGGCTGCCAATGTTGGGTGAAAAAAAGTGACTACTGACGTTTAGCCTGTCTACAGGCATGTGGTACGTGTGCATGGGTTCGCTTTCATAGACAACAACAACAACAGCAACAACAACAACAAAATAAGGAAAAATAAGTAATTAACATTCTGTTTATTCAAATCTAAAAGTGTAAACGAGTGTGCGCGTTGTATAAATAATATGGACAAAACAAATATTATTTGATGCACAAAAAATATAACCCTCTATATACAAAAGTGAAAACGTGTAAATATACCCAAAAACAAAATATATTTCTATTTGGTGTTTTAAAATTTTTAATTGAATCAGCGGAGTCTTTAATATACTATTTTCAAAATATTCCAATTTTTTTAACTAACACACATATGAATATCAATTATTCAATTCAATTAAATTTATATAAAATTAAATATAATACGGTAAAAATTATATAAATGTAATTCAAATAATTATTTACATATTTTATTTTCTCATTATTGTTTTTATTCATTTATATATTTATTTTTTATTTTTATTTTTATGTATTTATTTATTTTATTATTTTTTTTTTTAATTATTTGTTTTTATTTTTTTTTTTTTTATTTGTAATTGAAGTTTTGTTCATTTATACATTATGATCAAACACATAATTATAATTTTGATTTTTCAATATTATTAACAGCTTTATAAAGCGCATAACAACACGACTTTAATTTGTGTTTATGAACAGCATAAGAAAACATGATAAATAATTATAATTAAACATGTATTTAATAATAAGAAACACAAATATACATATATGAAAATATATTTGAAAATATATATTAATTAATTAATAACAAGAAACAAAAATATACATATATGAAAATATATATTAATTAATATTACATTTTAATTGAATTAAAATTGATATACATATACCTAATATATTTAAAGGCAATTTATTTTGCTATTCCATTGAAATCCATTCAATGTGTTAACAAACCTCTTCACACTTTTTTTTTTTGAAATATATCTAATGTTAATAGTTACAAGTTAACTAACTAATAAACAACAGAATTTCACACATTCGCACACTTCACAGCTGAATTTGACCACACTTTGCTGAAACAGAAAAAAAAATAAACTCGTCCATCAAAATATTGAACAAGCCCAGAAATGCGCGGCGAGCATTTCAATTAAAATCGCACGGCTTACATATAATATGTATGTATATATTTTTTACATACATATATATCATTGCATATATTTGTCATCTGCTTTCCAAACAAAAGCAAAAGTTGATATGCCAAATGACAAGGTGAGTTTTATCTTACCAAAAAATCTATACAAAAAAATATTGTATTTTTTAAATATTGTTTTGTTTCTAGCTCTCACAATTGAGTTTCAACGGATTTTCATTTATTTTTCTCTTGTTTCATTCGTTCTTTTTTTACGTATACGTAATTTGCACAAACCGAGCGCTGAAATTCGCTGACAAATTACTAATTGAAAGCGAACGTCGTATGTGTGTGTGTGTGTGTGTGTGTGTGTGGGTGCTATGCAGGTGAGGCGTGGCTAGCTGCAACGACCGCCTCCCCCGTCCGCCATGTTCCCAATATGCAGTGACCCGTACGGTCCACGTTTGTTTGCCCAAATGTTCGACGTGCATGTGAGTTGAAGCGAGCGCGGAACGTCGAACGCTTAGGCTATGCGAATGGTTAGAGCTGTGTGTGGGTCTATGGCTATATCAGCGGCTCTGTCAATGGATGCAAATGCTGTTTGTCGAGCCCAAGGCTGTCGCTTGCCATGCACACTTGCCACTTGCCACTTGCCCCAGCAACTAGACCATCCAGCCAGGGTGAACCAGGCCGACTGACTGATTTATATGCAAAACGCGGCGAGAGCAGTTTTTCAATTAAATTCGTTTGAGTTGTCGTCCCGGATTTCAATTTGAAAGCTGCCATATAATTTATTAGCATTAGCCGCACAACGACTTGAGCTCCACTACCAACCAGGCACAGCAAAAAAAAAAAAAAAAAAAACTGAAAAAAAATCTATATATACGAAATGAAAAACCGAATATAATGAAAGCAGCTCTTCATCAAATGCGGCTCAATCCAATAACACTGCAAATGAAATTGTGACAAATTTGCTTTTCACTTTGGAAAATTAAAAACGCGCACATAAAATATACACACAGAGCAAAATTTTCATTCATCATCACAAAAATTCGCATAATGCGGCCCACAAAGGATACTCTCTATCCAGCTTGAGGTATGTTCACTGCAGCAATCACTGTATTGAGAATAAAAGTTAAATTTTTTAATAATGAATAATATTTATTGAATAGTCACTGGTATTTAATTATATTTTGTTTCATGATTTGGTAATTTATAAAATAATAATCACCAAATAATTAAAATGTTTATAGTTATAAAATTCAAATTGTAAACAAAAATCTTATCAATCATTCATAAATTTATAATTATAAAATGTAAATTCAAATTATAAACTGAAATCATTTTAATCATTTATAATTCAACAGTTGAATATGAAATAATAACTTAATATTTAGAAGAAAAAAAGGTATCCAGAATTTTTATTCTTATTCATTTATTTTTTTTTTGTATTTTATTTTTTTTTTTTTTTTTTTTTTTTTTTTTTGCTTAGTATCTGGCGTAATCCATATTGGACACAGACTTGTTTATAACATTTATTTTTTAGTTTTATAATATTGATATAATTAATTAATATACCAAATATTATAATAATAATAATTATTGTTATTAATTGTTTACCTTCGCATGCCAAAGCGCATTCTCTTATCGATATACCTTCACTGAAATTCTCTTTTCCTGCATTTACAAACATTTTTCACAAAATTTATATATAGATATAGAAACATATATATATATATATGTGTACGTATATATATATATATATATTTCCCTGTCGTCGTTTGGCTTGGCAAACTTAAATCCAAGGCATTTGATATTGATTTACTTAAAAGGCAATATCAGTTTGCAAAGCACCAGCAACAGCAGAGGCAGCCGGGGCAGCAGAGGCACTAGAGGCAGTCGGGGCAGCAACAGCAGCGTCAACCCTTAGCTCAATACTCGAGAAATGTGAAAATTGTACAATGAAAATTGAAGTGAAATTAAACTAAAGCCCGCTGGCGATAAAGTCAACTGAGGATGGGCAGGGGACCAGACGCGCCAGGCCGTGGAGGCTATCAGTCTGTCTGTCCGGCTGAATGACCGGCTCGCTGACTTGTTGGCATTTATTTTGGGGGGCGACGCAACTTTGGGACACTTAAGCGGCATCGCAGTGTCTGCGATTTAGCTGAAGGGGCCGGGCCGGATTGGGCCGCCACGCTGGCTGCTCGGCCCGCACCCCGTCTTCCTAATGAGACAAAAATTGCGATTTGAATGCAAATAACTGCAGGGCTGCCCCAGACAGAGACGACTCGGCCAACAATTACATGGCATTGACAGTGGACAGCGATGGGGTGTCCATTCCAACTCCCACTCCGACTCCGATGGCGACTCTGACTTGGCTCTGTCAACTGCCGCTTTAAATTGTACTGAAATGCAAATGCAGGAGGCATTTTTGTGACTTGGTTTACAATCGGCGCGCCGCCTGTTGGCATTCAAATGAAGTTCTTCAACGAGGGCTGGCAGGTGGGGCGAGGCGAGACCGGGTGAGGCAGTCCACATAATTTAGTGTAAGGGCAGGTAACGTCTGTTTGCATTTAATTAAATGCCAATATTTGAATCAATTTGCATTCAATGTGAAAAATGTGCGGCATGGCGACTAATCAACTCTTGGCTAACATTTCAACGTTGACTCGGCATATTTGTATTCTATTAATTTGGCCATTGGCAAAGTTATTTACTTAACTTAGCTGCTATGGCTGAAGAATGCGTTTCCACTACCTGTCCTACGAGTTGGCCATGTTTCGTGCCAAACTATGCCAAACATTTCGTTTTCAGCCCAGATAATATTAATTTTGATTTTCATTTTTGGACCTTGGCATGCTGTCCCCACTATTTGGCTGTAACTATACCCTGTAGCATATAATGTGAGTACTTTGGGGCAATTAAATCTACATTTTATTTACATATATTATATTTATATAAAAGATATTTATGCTCTTCAACCTTTTAACCTTTCTATGGTCCTGTGAAATCTCTTATGAGACATGATATATTTCTCTGATCATCATGATTTTTGTACTGCATATCCCCCAGGGTCTACTCTGCCGTGAGCAACGCATTTCCCAATCTCTTTGGCCTTTCAGTGTCTGTCGCACATCTGAAAATTGAATTTAATATCCTTGTGCAGCTGACTTATTTGAGTCAGCTAGCCTGACAAATTAATTGGGCTGGCATTTCCATTCAATTTGTGCCCTTTAACTTCGCCCGCACATACATTGAATAATTAAGCACACATGCGCATGGCACATGGGCTATGCGAGCGGGTTTGCTTAGAGCACATAAATTCGATCATGAGCCGCAATTATGTTGAATCAATTCTATTACGCAATGTATTTTGGCCAATTGGAGTAAATTATGAAGCCAATTAAACACACATATTATCATGAATAAAATATTTTGACCGTCTGGGTGGGGTATGTGTGTTGTCTCCTTACTTTTGTCTTATGTTGTGGGTCTTTGATACTAAATAAAATATTAATAAATATAAAATTATTTAGCCACCATAATATAGAATTTTAAATATAAAAAATATATAAATGAATATATAAATATAAATAAATATAAATATAAATATAATATAAATATAATATAAATATAAATATAAATAAATATAAATAAAATAATATAAATAAAATAAATATAATAATAATAAACACAAATATATATACATATAAAAATTAGATTCATATATTGTCCTATATATCTAGCACTACTAAAAAAATACGATCTCTAATGTCATCACTCATAGAAAAAACAAACGAACAAATGAGAGAAGTGTATGTGATATTACTTTCTATAATCTTCCACTTATTGCCTCTCGGGAATCTAAGCTAGGACAGCGAGATTGCACACGGTAAAGTCGGGAAAGAGACCTGTGTGAGCAGGTACATATGTGTTGCTGCATTTATTTGTATAAGAGAATAGCATAATTATTGGAATATCAGTCTTTGGAAGGGCTCAGAGCAACTCTTAGTCGAGCAGTTCATTCCATGTCACTTTTACTTGTTTTCTTGCTCGGCTTTTACATTCCAATTAATTTGAAATTCATTTCGCCATCATATTCTGATCTGGACAAATCAAATTGTATGCTTGCTCGCAATCTAATAAATTATTGAAATCATTTTCTCTCTGCTTAAATGGGATTTTTTTTATCAATATTTTCATCAAGTATTATTTGATTGAAAACAAAAAAAAAAACATTGTAGGGCTGACATATTTTAATTTGATTAACGTGAACAACTTTGACATGTTAACATGAATAAATTTAAATAATTTCCATATCATTGATTCCCTTTAATTACGTTTTTTTTTCTGTAATCAAATAGATCAATTTAATTTTAGCGTGACTTTCAATATATGTATTTGAAATTATAGTTATTTTATTATTCATTTATTTTGAAGTTCGGCCTTTGGCTTAAACAAATCATAAATTATATACACTCTTTTACAGGGTATTTATCACATCACCTTTTAGTTAGCTCGGACGTGTTAATTTGTATAAATTTTGCAACTTTCCGCTAGTTGTTCATTGTAATGTAAATAGTTTTTATTGCAGCGCGATAATCAGCTAATAATAATGATTATCCGACATGTGGCAGCATTTATTGGTTTCGCTGCAACACAATTAAATTATGTTGATTTTTATGCTGTAATTGCTGATTTGTTTGCGCTCGTTACTGAATAGAGAAGAAAAATAGCAAATGAATTCAAACGATTCGCACTGAATAATGAATTCGCTAACTAAAAACGAAAATATTTTTCTTTTCACTATTAATCAAAGTTTGTTATTTTCATTGAGACTGTGCAAAGCGGAATTTTTTCCAAACTATTTAAGGTTGAAGCAGTTGCTGCCGAAAACGTGGAAAAACATTTCATTAAAATGATGCTCGAATACCCTTTCTGAATTAAAATGAGAGCAGTAATTGCTTACTTCAAATTTATCTTTAGTATTTTATTTACTCTGTTTCAAAGTTATTTAAAATAAATTTGTAAAAAAATGAAAATGCTTAAACAATCTAATTTCATCTCTGTAACTGCAATAGAAATGTGAATTAACTACTTGAACAGCGAAATAAATGTTTTCAGCAATTTAGCTATTCAAAGTGAAAAGCCAAATAGCAAAAACTGGAAAACTTTTCCATTGGCAATTATAAATTACGCATACGCAACGTGACGCGTGCTGGCAAAAACTAATTTAAGCAAAAGCAAGCTAAACATGCAAAAAACGAAAAACGAAAAAAAGGAGTGAAAATAAACATATTGCTCAACTGTGCATAAAGCAATGTGGTCTTTGGCTTCCAGTTGCTCTGGCTGGCAAACGCTTTGTTGTGGCTTATTGAGAACCGGTCAGTGCTTTGGTATTTATCGGAAAATAAAAAGCATTGGCTTTGGTTATGAAATTATATGCTTACCGCAAGCTTTTGCTGTGGCTTGCTGCCCAATGGCCAGCCAGCGCATAGAACAAGGCGTATCAATCAGGCCAGTTGCCAATCATCCCATATGAGCGGACGTAGCTGCAGCTGAACGCTGGATAAACTCACCGCAAGCTGTGACGCAGTTCGTGCAAGACGTGTCTCAATAACAAAATTAACAGAAATTGCAACATATTGTTGCATGTGCCTGAATTAGGGACTAGGGAGTGGAGAGAGTGAAGAGAGTGGAGCAGCACCCGAGCAGCGGTGCCTTTCGGTGGGCGGCACGTGCGTCTGTGGCCAGCAGCGCACCACAACAAGTTGCAAGAAAAATCAACTGTGACCAAAAACTTATTTGACAACTGCCAATGGCAACAAAGTCTGCATTGGAATTGTGGCTCCAATGCCACAATAAAAGCTTATTTCTGAACAAAAAATTGAGAACAATTTTTATGAATGGCATTTTAAAAACTTAGTTTACTTTGCCCTGCTGCAAATTTCAAATAAAAGTCTGTCTCACAAATTTATTAAATTTGCTATGTAATGACAAAAAAATATATATATAATATAATATATATATATAATATAATATATATAACATAAAATTTTTCTTTTTAAATTAATCTTAAAACAAAATTGTCTATGATTTTTTATTTAACAAAAAATATATTTATACATTATTCTTTAAGAAATCCAGGTTTTTTATTTTAATAAGTAAAATATTAAATAATAAATAGTTACATATTAAACAAAAATTGTAAATCAATTAAAAAATTAAAAAATTAAATAAATAAAAACTATAAGGAAAAATTTCTTTTTCTATAAGAAAAAATATATATAAGAAGAGTAAAAATAATAAAAATTATTTAATATCCATTTTCCAAAATATTTAAGTTGTAATAAAAGCAATAAATATAAAAAAAAATTAATAATAACAATGGGCCTGCTTAAACATAAAAAATACTTCATTCTGATTATTATTGATGACCCTATTTAGCTGTGGGTTTTTGTCAGTGTAACTAACCCACAATCAAAAACTTCAAATGCAACTTTTACACAATGACGCACAGCTTGAGCTCATCTACAGCAGCATCAAAGCAACAACAACAACAACAGCATCAGCTACAACAACAAACATGCTTAATGAAGCGACTCTGGCTCAGAGCGGGCAGCAATAATGACAAGAGGGTCGCAGCCCTTAGGCAACTGTTGCCCGCCCAAACCCTAAAGCTGAGCTCGTTTCACGCCCATTCACACTGACAGACAGCTATGAACAACCGTACTGTGGGTTGACACTCTGTGTGAGCTTGTCAGAGTGTGGGAGTGTGAGCGAGTATGTGTGTGTGTGTGTGTGTGTGTGTGTGTATTGGTGTGAGTTTAGTGGAGGCGGAACTCTGCAACACATGTGACCAACAGCTGAACCGACAGCAGTGCTCGCAGCACCCATTGAATAGCATAGAAATAGAAATAGAAATAGAAATAGGAAAAGCAAAACGTACGTGCAAAAATTTGTGCGCTTGATTAAATTTGGAGTCGGCGAATGGTTGAAAGCCAAAAGGGCGACGCCGTGACCAGCGGGCACGGCCACAAGTGTGAGCCAAGAGTTGAAAGACAATCAGGCGGCAATTTAAAACCATTTTCACTGCGGCCAACGGACAGCCACGGTCCACGGTCCACGGTCTACGGGCCACTGTCCACGATCCGGCCGGCCGCACCTGCTGCGACAGTCCAGCTCTGCAGTAACTTCTGCTCGATTAGTTCTGATTTGGTTATTCGGCATTAGGCAATATGCTTCTCGCTCTGCCCAATCTAAATCGTTTTTCTCCATTGTCCCAGGCAAATAACTAATTTCCGACAAAAAATCAAACCAGCTGCTTTACGGAGTCAGCTAGGCGGAGAGAGTTTGGAGATACAAAGTTCATCTACAGTTTGTCATGGCCACATGCTGCGGAAATGCCAACAAGGAAGGACTCCAAAGACTCCACACTCTGCTGCTTTTATTAACTGAAGTGAAGGATTTGGCCAGCCAGATAAATATTAAAATATTTCAGAGAGCATTTACTATTTTAATATTTTATTTATTTACTATTTTAATAAAATATTTTCTTCAATATATAGATAATCAATGTAGGAAAGAGTAGAAGACATGGAGAGTGGGAGCGAGTGAGAGATGGGAGAGATTAAGAGAGAAACAGAGAGAGAGACATTTCCGAGCTAAAAAGACTGAAAGCCAAAAATGCGAGCGAAAGAAGAAGGTGAAGAGCCTGAAAATAATTTATATTCAACCCAACTTATTCATAAATTCACAAAATAATTAAAAGTAAAAACAAAAAAAACAATAAAAATATGTACTTTTATTACTCATTTATAAACACAATACATAATTCCCTGTGTTGTTAACCCAATAACCATTTAGTTGTAAATTGAATTCCTGACCGAGTTCATATTGAGGATTGCGTTCGTGTTGGTCATGTTGCGGCTGTTGGTCACAGCTGGCGTATACTTAATATCAGTTAGTGGCACGTTTTTAATGCCAAAATCAGAATAGCCACAGTGTGTTAGAGTGTCTACGTGGCTGAAACGACAAGTTGTACTATTTCGAATTACATTTCTGTGCTAGCCACGGCGCTGCAAGAAGTATTAAGACATTTAGGAGCTGGTCAGTCGGCGAGTCACTAGAGGGCGGGCGATGGTGAGAGCGCCAAGTTCCAATGGGAGCCATGTCTAATGCCTTGTGGCTCGTGCTTTGTGCCTCGTGTCGTTAGCGTCGAGAGTCGACCCTTAACACCTCTATAATTTGACATAAAAGCAGAGCCGAGAGAGCTCGAGCGTTTGTCGCACATGTTGCGGGTCTCCGAATGAAAGGCATTACACTTCCGCTAAATGTCGCTATTATTTAACAATTTTGTTTATGTACGCTACCCATGCTAGCCCCAGATGCTTCTTCAGGCACCCTGCGACTCTAATGCATACACATACCCTATAAGAAATATAATTTATGGTTACTCTGGCTACGCAAAAAGCAGCAGGTACACCAGCAACAGCAACAGCAGCAACAGCAGCAGCTGGGGAGAAACTAAATTGTCGTCGTCCTTGTTGTTTGACTCGCAACAAAAAGTGGGAAAACAATTACAACTGACTTAACACTTCCGTTGCTTGTTGGAAAAGCCGTACACGTTTATCCTACACATCGTCGCAGGGATCTGGCAGCGAGAGGGGGCGTAACGCACTTCGGCCCGTCTAGCACTTGAAATTATAGTTTAACACGTACACAGGTGTAGTTTGTATTACAGGGAGCTCCTCATGTGGGTGGCCAGCCTAGCACGTTGACTTGACCTGCGTTGAGTTGGGAGCCAAAAAATTCAGTTTTGGTTTTCTGCTTCCAAGGAAATTCATTAAAATAAAGATAATTCCTCAAATATATAAATCATGAATTAAATTAAATTCAAGTAAAGTTAGATAATCTAGAAAAAACTGCATTAAA
This sequence comes from Drosophila navojoa, assembly GCF_054131105.1. Lineage (NCBI taxonomy): Eukaryota > Metazoa > Arthropoda > Insecta > Diptera > Drosophilidae > Drosophila > Drosophila navojoa. The sequence goes on from NC_142890.1 coordinate 20,406,400, forward strand.
TTCCATATGAAATACTTTTTAAATAATCAAATTTATATTATATTTGTGTTTCAAGAATAACATTTTATTGATTTGTTTATGATTATAAATCAAATATATGTATATATGTATACAAAAAACAGCAATAAAAATGTTCCAAAAATATTCGCTGAATAATAATGTAAAGCACCTTAATGAAATAAATTATGTTACGCTCCTCTTTGTGCAGCTTATGACTAAAAGTATTTGCTTTGCATGAGACAATGGTATGCAGAGTTCGCTTTTCGAATATTCATCGATATTTTATCGATATACATGAAAGCTCGCTTTGTAAACGAATAAAATGTAAATGTGGCGATGAAAATAAATATGAACAATAAAAAAGATTGTTGCAAATGTGAATATCGCGATAGGTGATTACGGGACTTAAAACAAAAGTATTATGCCGCTAAATAAAAAATTGTTTTAAACACTTGAAATTTGTTCTTTGGAATATGTACATGACATACATAAAAATAAATAAAAACTTTTCATTTTTCGGCCTATCTATAAGTGCAATGAAAATGTTTCGTATTCCTGAAAACAGTTGGCTGTCATAAAAATTAAGCATAAATCGAATGATCAAAAATGAGTTTGTGCATTCGATTGAACATGAAAATATCAAAATAAGATAAAAAAAATAAAGTACTTGATGCTTGAGACGTACCTTAAGTTTACGATAATTCAGTGTAAAATTCGTTTAACTAATTTTCAATATTCGAATACATTGCTTTAAGACTAATAATTTGTTGAATCAAGCCAATAAGCTAGCTATTCGGTAGGTCATGAAAAACGGTTACGCCTTTTACAAAGGTGCGAACACAAAATTGGCGTTACTTTAAAGGAGTCGACACGACTACGCGAAGGCAAAGTAATTGCTGATCGATTTCAAAAATATTACATTTGAATATCTTACGTACGACTTAATCAAAAGTTAAATAATGAAATATACATCACACATATATACATGTATGTATATGTATGTATATATGAATTTCATTTTCAATCAGTGCTTTACAATGTGGCGTATTGTAAGTAGTTTGTGAGAAAAGTTGTGCTGATGGCAATTGTGCGCTTGCTGATTCGAGATACGTTACATTTCACAACTCCAGAATATGTTTACGTAGGCATATGTGGTGGCAAGCACTCTAAAGTAATCCTGATGCATTTCTAGGCAAAGCTTAGATATAACTGGGCGGCATGAGCTTTATATGTGTGGGCGATTCGTCAGTTTACTTCGGCGATTCCGGCGGAGCGTTGGCGCTGCCAAAGAGCTCGTCATAGGAGGGAGCTGCAATTGATTAGAGAATTACAGCAATCGAATCCAAATGTAATTTCATCGTAAGTCTTACGCAATTCGTGCGCGCCGGCTTGGTGGCGGGACTGCAGATATGATCCAGATGCTGCCGACGTGGACGGCAGTTGGCTATAGCCGCTGGCTCCAGCTGGAGGCTGCGCTGGCGGAGGCGTCAAGGCAAGCAGCGTATACTGCGGCGACTCGGGCAACGGGTACGGCGGCAGATGCGGCGGTGGATACGATTGCACCATCAGCGGGCTGGAAGCATAAGGCATGTAGGGCACATTGGAGCTGCTGCGCAGGCTGGCACGAGCCGAGGGGCTGCCAAACTGCGACGATTGCGAGCCGGATGTGTAGGATAGCTCCACGCCACCAACGGCCGGACTCAGCGTGGAGTCCGAGGCGGTGGAGTTCAAGGAACTGCATTCGCTATACACCGACGAATGCGATGGCGAGCCAATGGAAGAATCTAGTGCTGGATACACAGATGCAGGAACAGCTGGATCGAAGGGATTACCAGGCACAGCAGCGGCCGCCACTGCCGCAACCTCATCAATCCCCGGTGGACCATTGTCGGGACGTGGCGGCAGCGATGGACGCACCGAGCCCAGCCTGGCGGAAACATCCTGCGAGTAGACCTTGAACGGCAAGTTGAGCACCAAATTCTTAAAGAACCCACGTAGGACAGCCTCAACGCGCAGCTCATAGGATATGGTTATGACGCCGCTGAACTGCTCATCCGTTGGCTGCGCCGTGTCCGGCATCAGCAGCTCGTGGGCAAAGCTCCGTTCACTCTTCTTGCTCACCGCACCCGTCTCCTTGCTGGCGATCGGAATGCACTCGACCTTCTGCACACGCAAAGGCACATGACTGTAGTAAGTGACGTACTGCAGTATGCTAATGAAACGCAATTGGTATAATACTATTATCATATAAAAACATGTATCAAATATGTATATGTATTCATAGTGTGTGTGTGTAACGTGCTGACTGTGAGAGTAGATAGGTAAAAGGAAGAACAGCCCTTATAGCGGGATAAACGGCTTTACTCTTTTAAGATGCTTCTCTAAGAGAGGCATGTATTTATCTCAGATAGAATTAAGTGGTCTCTCTGGTTGGTTAGAGGATGTGTTAGGATAAGTTAGAGTATATACCCTAATCGACCAAATCTGCTGCTCTTATTATGGTTGAAATATTCAACAGCTTCAAGCTTCCAAATTACAAAAACAAATCTCCAAACTAACATCCACACTGGCAATACATTTAAAAAACAAGTGAGATTTTCATAGGCACTATAACCCTAACTTACTTGAAGCGCAGCTTCTCCACATTCGTCGTGCTGTTGTTCATGACGGTTACACAGATTCTCAACGGTTCGCCGCGCACGGCAAAGTCCTCGGGCAGCAGGGCCAGCATGGTAATGGGCCGAGTGCCAAATAGGCTAATTGTCTTGGTGATTTGCTTCTCCAGCGGAGTGGGATTATTGCGATATGTCGATGGCAAAGGCATATTCTTCACAACCGTAAACGGTATGGTGTGCCGTTCATCAAAGGTCCAGGGTCTTTGAATGAGGACACGCATCTTGTACTTGATGCTGCCATGGCTACCGCGGAAGCTCGAGGGCAGCTCACGACCCAGTGCCACATTAAAGCTAAAAGTGTGCTCACCGGGAGACAGTTCAAGCCCGCGAGGTTCGAATTCGGGCAGAGGCGTTTCGCTATGCTCGTAGATCTCCTTGCTGGTGTAGAAAAGACTACGCGTGTATTCGTTGTTGTTGGAGTTTTTGCGCAAGATTTCCATCCATTTGCATTTGCCTTTGCCAGTTACCTGGATTTTAATAGCTGTGAAAAGACAAACGTATTTAATTAGTTGCGAAAAATTAAAACACGCAACAGCGACATCTATCGCTATTTTCTATCACTAGACAACGCAAAGCGTTACGAACTGGTATACTGGTTTGTTTCTTGGCTAACAAATTAAATTTAAAACTGACATCCATCTTAGCTTTGCCCTTATTCTTTGATTTAAGTAATTATTGCTATTTTATGGAACTCCGAGGCAAATATCTATGTTCTTACTTAATAAATCACATATGAGTTTTTACATATATATGTATGTATATTGTTTTAAAAAATTGAGCTCAACAGCTGACGGCGATGCCATCTATTTAATACTGTTGGTTCTCGCCTTGGCTAAAGATATCATTTTTACATTTTTTTGCTGTATGTGTTTGGCCCCACATCCTTAATAAATGAATAAAAGTAAATTATTATTTTCAATTGGTATTTAATCATTTTTAAATAGAAACCAATTATGAGGTTGAGCAGCCTATTAAATTTAAATGAGGCAATATTATTATTTAACGTGGCAACGCTAATGCATATCGATAGTTTTGCTGAAGTCTTTTAAAAAAGAACTGCCAGAGTTGCCACGTAGTTAGTGAACAAAAGACACGATTTTCATCGCGCATAGTAAAACATATCAAGCCATTTAACTTAATTGTCTGGGGCTAAAACAGGCAAGTAATTATAATTATAACAAACGCACAAATGAACTTCTGCAGCTATAAATATATGAATTCATTATGCAGCAGCACTGGCAATCGTATTTACACAGCAATCAAATTTGTCATGCGTGTTTTCAACAATTTTTTTCGTTTGCACTTCAGAACATTTGCACACACTGAAAATTGTAATGGACTCTTACTGAAGACTGCCGGTTAACAATATGAATTCCAACTATATATCTCGAGCACTGTGCTACCATGGTCAGCCATTACAGAAGATCTGGGACGATGAGCGCGGCGTCGAGGATTTACGCCGGCTAAATCTTACGCAGCCCAACTACAGCATCTACCAGGAACGACAGAAGTATTTTACATTTCAGGAGCGTGCCAAACGTTTAAAAATCCATCAGTTCTTGGCAAGAAAGGCAGAGGATCTGTATGACCGGCAGCTGGTGGGCAATGTAATGGAGGACTCGTGGTTAACTCAAATGAGCAACTGCTTTGCTCCACAGCCCCCGATCGAGTTCTATTTGAACCCGAAGGACAAGCGAAAAGCATGGGCGTATCGGATGAGTGCCCTGAAACAGGGAGACATTGTGTTTGCCTCGGTGCAAAAGGTTGTACCGAATGCGAATCGAATCATAGTCAAACCACTGTGCACAGCAGAGCCAATGCACTTCTATTTAGCTGATATACCCATCAAGGTGCGCAAGCAATGAAAATTAACTGTCCGGATATCATTTAAATGGCAACTTCATTTTAGGCTATCATCATGCAAGACCATTGGGGTCCCTTGCCACTGGACAAGCAGGGGAATCCACAATCATTTTCCATCAACGATTTTCTACGCTGCGAAGTTTGCAGCGTGTCGGCGGACGTGGAACGCTTGACTCTGGGCATGTTGGGCGTCTACAATAAGACGTCATCTGATCTCAAGCTGGGCCTATGTGATCTGACAGATTTGCCCAAATACTATCGGTGTGTAAATCTGGCCAATAGCATTTACCTTTTCAACTCATTTAACGTTTCATGATTTGTGCTTAGTCAAATACGTAATCTGGAGCCAGGCAGTGCACCCAACTACGAAGATCAGTTAACTGCAGCGCTGGAATTTGAGAATCCCAACTGTGATGTGCTCTTCCAATTAAATGGACTGCAGCCTAATGAGAATCTTACATTAATGAGCCACATTAAGCATGGCTTTCCCGAGTCGGATTATGCGCCGGAGCTGCGGCAGAAGCAGGCTTCGCAATGGGCATTCCGGTAAGTGTTGAGAAAACCCAACTCATGGCTGGTCGCAGACCCTGTATGCAAACTATATATATATTATGTAGCTGACCAGCCCTGATTGGGGGACGTTTATTAGCTAAGATATGCATCAGCATATGTATGTATTTATAATTATGTCCGTATATCCATTGCAAACACACACACAATCACACCCACACGCACACACTGAAAAATTCGCACAATATAATATCAGCTCCGTGGCTGATGGCATTGAGCACTTTAAGAATGGCCAACAAGTAGAGGCCTTTCAGTGCCTGAACAAGGCCCTGAACATTGATCCGCGTAATGTCGAAGGCTTAGTGGCGCGCGGTGCACTGTACGCGAATCGTGGCAGCTTCTTAAAGGGTCTGAAAGACTTTGAAAAGGCGCTAATTTTGAATAAGTACCATGTGAATGCGCGTAAATATATGGGCGAGACCCTGGTGGCACTCGGACGCAGCTATGAGGAGGAGAACCGCATTCCGGATGCCATCAAGGCCTACAGCGATTGTCTGAATCTATTGCCCCAGCATGAGCAGGCGCGAATATCCCTTGATGCACTGCAGCAGCACCGAGCCTCTGCAATTGGCGGCACCAGCGCCAGCTCTAATCCCCTGGCTGTGCAACGCAACACCGAATTGCTCAATTTGCCCAACGCGGCAGGCGGAACCATCAACATTGCCTCCTCAGACGACTCCAGTTCCACTAGTGCCAGTGACAACGACAACGACAGTGAAGAGCAGCGTAAGTGTCAGCGATTCGGCTACCAGAATTCACTTCAACCAACCTATTTTAAATTTTAGCTGTCAAATCGCGTTCCCGTCTGCCTGCAGAGCAGGACAAGCATGCCATTAGCGATTCCCTGTCGGCCAACGAATTCAAGCTGGACGACGACGACACTGTGACCAGTGTGCGTCGGCTGCTGCGCGAGGCCAGCAAGCACAAGAAATCCAAAAAGAAGGGCAAAAAGAAGAAGGACAAAGACAAGGAACGCAAGGAGAACAAGAAATCTAAGTCAAAGTCTGCGGATGAAGTTGAGCCACTCACAAGCACAGAGGCCGCACTCGAAATGCTCAAGAAAATTGACCATGCGGCGGCATTCAGGTAATTGCGTGTATGACTTTATAAGCAGATCAAAGAACAGATTGGGAAGGGTTAGTTAACCAAGTATTCGTCTAACACGTCATGATGTCCATATTGATTGTGGTTATAAACCCCATTCGTGATCTGATCTTTGACCCGCTTTGACTGCCCGCAAATAAAATCGATTTCATACTTGCGCTCTCCCATGCATGACGAATTAGCCGGAATAATAAGTATGCTAAGTGAGTCGCCTTTTGCAACTGTACACATTTTACCTTTTTCCTTTTTATCAACCACCTTTGCAGGATCATGAGCACCAGCAGCAGCGATGCCCAGCTGAAGGCCCAGTTACAAATGTATTTTAAGCAAATGCAACGCTCAGAAACGCCCCCACCTCCGCCTGCAACTGCACCAGCCACATTGCGTAAGCAACCATCGTCATCGGCGGGAGGAGGAGGATATAACCTGATGATGGGCCCAAGCACTTCGAAATATGCGGCCGCTGCAGCTGCCAACTTGAACGATGAACACCCGCCGCCAGCCCCCAAATACCATATGCAGCAACAGCAACAACAGCAGCAGCAACAGAAACTCTCTTTTCAAATTAAGAAGCGTCCACTGCAGATGGACAAATTCGGCTTGCTGCGTCTGGCAACGCCGTTGAGCTCGCATTCGCAGAGTCGCAGTCGCAGTCGTTCTCCCAGGCGACGCACAAGAAGCCGCTCGCGTGACCGACGCTCATCGCGTCGGCGCGGCGGCAGCTCTCGTTCTCGCAGTCGAAGCAGGAGCCGCAACACTCGAAGCCGCTCACGCTACTCGAGATCAAGAAGACGACGCACTCGTAGCCGTAGTCGCAGTCGGACTCGCACTCGGAGTCGCAGCTATTCGCCCGTTCGTTATGGTGGCGGAGCGGGAGGTAATGGCGGAGGACAACGCTACAGAGGACGTGGATTCAAGCACCGCTTTGGAAATCGTCGCTCGCGCTCACGTTCCTATGGCCGAGGACGACGAACGCCATCGCCGTTTGTGCCGCGTCGTACACCGTCGCCGTTTGTGCCGCGTCGTACGCCTTCGCCCTTTGTGCCACGCCGCACACCATCGCCGGCCTCACGCTACCGACGCACTCGCTCCCGATCACGCAGCTACAGTCCACGGCGCCATCATGGGCCCATGCGTTTTACACCGCGCGGCCGGGGGCGTGGCCGTGGACGCTTCCAGAATCGATGGCACTTCGACAAGCGGAACAATGGCCGGCGTTTTAGTCCCACACGTAGCGTAAGTCCACCTGGAGATGGGCCCACCATCGAGGAGGTGGACGAGATGATCAAAGAAGCACAAAAGGAGCGCAAACAAGGCATTATTGAGAGCGACAAGGATATACTAAAAAAGAAAGCCACAAACACAAGCAGCGACAAGGCCTAAAGATGCAGCTTCAGTCGCACATCCAGTGTTAAGTTTCTCTTTATACGTAGTTCTATTATGTATGCTAAATAGTCACTCCAAATATAATTGATGTCTGATAAATCACCTAAAATAATAACATGGACACCAAAATAAAGATGCTTGCAAAGCAAATGTGTTGCATGGTCTGCATGCGTTACAAATAAAGTCGAAATTTTCTACTTTACATAATTCTTTATATAAGTTATGCTTCTTAAGATGTCATGTATAGATAATCCGCAAGGGTAAGCAAAACTATTTTTCGATATACCTGTTATATAATCAATAAAAATAAAAAATAAAAAAACATTCAAATTGTCTAAGCAATTAATAATAAATATATATATATTTTTTAATATTTTATTTTTATATTTATATATATATTTGTATTAAGTACATTATTTTTGTACAATGTTCGTCTTGCTGTCCGTCCTTCACAGTCGGTAACGAACGACCACAGATTTTTTTAAATACCTAATTTTTTTGTGTAAAAACAAATACTTTTGTTTATTATTTGTATGTAATTGAAGTGATATTTACTAACGTACGAAAGCAATGTTTTCATAGAACATTATTAATCCACATACAAATGTATATGCTGCACGGTATTTGTTTACAGGGTATATCTGAGAATCGTTACCGATATCAACAGTTGATACAATTCATTGTGTTCTTAGCTTACTGTTCACACACTGACACATGTGCAATTAAATGTCTATAAATAAAAGCGCGTGGTCCGCTCCGCTCCCGAGCTCTCTTACAACCACAACAAACAAACTGTGATTGCTCAAACCGGCTATTCACATTTGTTGGCGCTCTCTTCTGCACCCATACATGTGGAGCCCAAAACTAGCAAAGAGCGAGAGAGGGTCGTAGCTTTCGATGTGTGCACCACAGTTACTGCAGTCGCCGAACAGAAAATCGGACGAGTAACGCGCATAAAAAGTCTGGACACAAAACGAAGTTCAAACCGAACCCGAGATAAAGCGTATACCCCCATTTGAATTCAGTTGATATTTGCCTGCCGGCAACAGCAGAAGCAGATTTTGATACCCACATCAGTGGGGGAATATGTGTGTCTGATTGTGTGCCTATGTTTGTGTGTGTATATTTGTTAGCGCACAAGATTTTGATTTAGAATAATACGCAACAAATTCTTATAATTATTATAATTAGTACGCGAGTTTAAATTGAATTGAAATAATCAACCGTAACAGGTAGTGATCTACATTTACCGGTTACTAAAAAACAATATATACATATATATAATTTTAAAAGAATATTTGGGTAAGTAAAATAAGGAAGCAATAAAAAATTGTCATTGCTTATTTACATAAGTGCTTAATTTGCGTCCAATTCGAAATGCGAAGGAATGTGAAAAGCAAAACTATGAAATGCAAGAAAATTGCGAAAACAGAATTAAGATGCCGAGCAAAACAACACGCGGCGACATTGGCTTTTGTTTGGACTTTGAACGATAAGAGCGCACCCACCACAACAACAAGAATAGCGAGACACAATAAAAACAACAACTACGAGAAGACAAAGAACTTGAAAAAGCCACGCTTGTAGTTGTTGTGCTGAATGCGCTACACTATGGTTGTCATGTGAAGGCTTATGGGCACGAAAAGGCCATAGGTACGAGAGACAAAATAATAAAGATTAGCACATTTATGATTTGTTATTTTTTGTTATTATTGTTAGGGCTTATCTAATGGCCCAACTTATATTTATATTTAATACAAAAAAGCGAGCTAATATACCAAAATATTATTTATGTAAGAAGTGAACAGAAAATATTTCCTTAGCACCTTGCTAGATAAACAAATTATTAACAATTTCACATTTTAAAAAGTTTCTTATTGATTTTGTCTATTAATATAATATAATAATAAGAAAACAGAATATTTCAAAATAGACAAATAATCATGCAAGTGAACTAAAGTTTCTATTTATATCTCTTTCAGCGTAAATTCAATAAGAATATCATTTATTCATAATGTATACGAAAATATTTCGTGCTGTGATAATCGGCGCTCCCGGATCGGGAAAAGGCACCATCTCGGATCGTATTGTGAAGACGTTTGGGTTTCTCCACATTTCCTCGGGGGATATTCTGCGCCAGAATATCATCAAAAATACCGAACTGGGCAAGAAGGCCCAACAGTACATTGCCGCCGGCCAGCTGGTACCAGATGATATTGTGACCAAGACAATGATCGCCCGCATCACCGAGGTGGGCAACAAATCCTACATTTTGGATGGTTTTCCCCGCAATAGTGCCCAAGCTGATATTTTGGCGGCACGTGAACAAATTGATGCTGTTATTAACTTGGACATTCCACATGATGTGATCATTGAGCGTGTCAAGCATCGTTGGATACACGCCCCATCCGGACGTGTCTACAATATTGGCTTCAACGATCCGAAGGTGGCCGGCAAGGATGATATAACTGGCGAACCGCTGACCCAACGCGAGGACGACAAACCGGAGGTGGTGTCCAAGCGCTTGCAAGTCTACGATGAACTTATGAGTCCCGTGCTGGCCTGGTATGCTGAACGGGGTCTGGTAACCAGTTTCAAGGGTCGCGAAACTAAAGAGATTTGGCCGCGCGTCGAACGTTTTCTCAAGGACAAAGTCAACATGGGTTAAAAGGAGCCGTGTATTATGGCAACAACGAAACAAACAGTTCAATTAAGTGCACAAATTTTATTCAATATTGATAGGCAGCTGTTGCTAAGATGTGTTCAATTAACATATATATCAGATTTATATATATGTTGTGCGCGATAGAGTAGGGCTAAGAAGGGGGTTTACGGTTCATTGTAACTAATCAAATGTAATTGCGAAGCCTTACAAAGTAAAAACGAATCAAAATAATGAAATGTGTCCCAATGTATATTTTCTTTGCCATACACATATGTATACACTGATTATAAGCTATATAAACCATCCAAAACATTCCCCTAATAAAAATAGAAATGTTTTGTTTTGATATGAATATTATATATATAAACTTATATGTATGTACTTGTATAAACGCTTCTAAGTAGGTGCTCTGATAATAAATCATTTCCTTTTTTTGTTTTGTAATATTGCTCATTGATAACGTAGTTGCTGATTTTCACATGGGGCCATAATAGATATGGCAATAGACTATTTTTGGCCCACGTAACAGAGAGCACTTATTTTATAATAGCGTAATTTACGATCTATGGCTTCATTTATGCGCATCACTCGAACGCCTTGCTTTTTGGCCTGTAGGGCACAGCAGCTGTCAAGTGTGGCGCTCTTTCTCACACAAACACGCGCAACATAGATGATATACATAATAATAAAGCTAACCAAGCAGACAGAAGCCATACTATTCTATCTGTCACTCTATCTCTCTCTCTCTCTCTCTCTCTCTCTCTCTCTCTCTCTCTCTCTCTCTCTCTCTCTCTGTCACTCTCTCTCTCTCTCTCCCTCTCTATCTCTCTCTTTGTTTGTCTTGCTCCATCTCTCTTTTCTTCTCTTCCCTTATATCTCTCTTCTCTAGCATTAACTACGATTTTTGCGGAACTGTATGTGAAATGTAAACAAAAGAATGCTAATGCAGCTGATGACGATATATTCGGTTACTAACAGGCTGATGTTTTTATTCACAGCTTTGATAAAAGCAGCTGCCAAGTTAGCTGCGGTAAGAAGTGAATAAATAAATGTGATACCTTTGTTATTTTTCCATGCACTTGTTCAATGCACGCAAAGTTAGCAAGCAATGCAGCATTAAGGTAGGGACATTTTTCTAGCCAGCACTGTATTGAGAGCAAAAGCTCTCTTCATCTGATAGACCATTATTACGGCATTTTTAGCAAACACACACAAACATACCCGCACGCACATATTCAGGGAGAACGTTTACTCGCTAACATTACACCTGCACCCTGCACGCCGCTCTCTAAGTGAACCCGCGCGTAACATTTCCTGAAACAAATGACCCCACAAGCAAGAAGAGCAATTGCCGAATGCAAGCAATTGGGCCCCTATCGATGAATAATGCCAAATTGAAAGAATTTACTATCACAGACCCAAGAGTAACAAAACGTATAAATAAATAATATGGCTGTGAATGCTGAGTTTCATTTATGCTGCTGTTAAACATCTTCTTTGTTTATGCCAATGCGGCCATAACGAAACCATGATGACAATGGACAGAGCAAAATCAGAAAACTTCATTACTGACCGCAAATTGTAGTCTGACAGGCCCTGAGTCACACATGATGCAAGCTCTGCTTGCGAAATTTTTAATAATAAGAGTAATAGCAATTTAAATTTACCTCGTATTTTGGTACGCTTGTTGAGATTCATCCAAATCTCTCCACGAATGACCTGGCCGGCATAAAAAATGCGATCTGGATTGTCCAGTCGAATGCATAGTCGCTCACTTTCCATGATGATGATGCTGCTGCTGCTGCTGCTACTACCACTAGCTCTCTCATTAAATACTCATCCAAAAATAACATAGAAAAGGCCACATTTGAGCGGCCTCCTTGGTATCACTGTGCAGAACTACAACTATAACACTATATTCTTTTTATTCAATATGATGAGTTGAGCACTACACTTAAACTGACAATAAACAAACGAATAATAAATTCATTTACGCGCACTGAACTCCGTTCAAATTAAATTAATCACATCAAACATCTTTAATTATTTAAGAAAAGCAACTAAAAACGTTGTTGCTGTTGTTTTAGCTTGCCACACGATAACGATTAACGATAACATTAACATTAAATCAGCTGGCATAAAATGTCATAGCGTTGCCACCAAGTAGCAGGTTAAGCGCTAAAAGTTTATATATTTAAAAATGAGATAAGCAGCAAATTTTGCCAAGCGAACAATTCATTACTGTATTTTGGGTACAAACAAAATTAGTATTCAATTATTCCTCACTTATACAAAGATTGGCACACGCATACAGTTAGCGCTCACAGCATTCGCAGCATATGTGAATTTATTAATCGGATTCAGCTTCAGTATTAATTTGTAACTGCTCGCGTTCGGCGGTCGTGGTTGTGGACGCAGCTCATCAGTTGGTTGTTGTGCCGTCGCGTACTCGATTGTGTTCCGCGTCGCTTGATAAAGGAATAAACATTCTAACAGAAAAGCCAACGCCTGTTGTTGCCAAGGTCAGGACAGGATGAGCAGCAAAGTGAATTTTAGCTTCGATAGCGTCTTGGGTGTGTACTATGCTGGCCAGATCGTATCCGGAACAGCCGAACTCATCACAGAGCGCCCCAAAACCATACGCTGTAGGTTCTTTATACCCAAATACGCATATAATATTTGATTGTGGCTAGCATGACGTCATGTTGCCCCCTACTCCGCATACAAAAATGCTTTGGATTTGTGTATGAAAGGCGGCCTGAGGCCAGACACTACATTAGTATTCGAGCCGTCATCGTTGTTTTGTTATTTGTTATTGTTGTTTCTGCCGATTTGTTATGTGTATACATACATATATCTTTTGTATAGTGCCGGTAGCTAATCTTCATACATACACATACATATACATATGTAATTATATATGTATGTTTCTGTGTCGGTTATTTAATATCGTAGCGAGAGTGAAGAAAAAACTAGTTTTTCTTCGAAAAGTGTGCCTGCCGTTGGTCATTTGAGTCGGCTGCTGTTGTACTTTGATTTGAAATGAACAATTCGCTTAGGCCTCGTAAAACTTAAAAAACTAAAAACTAAGAACTTGAGTAGTCAAAGGAATGGTAATTTTTAGTATTTCCGCATTAACCTGAAATAAATGTTAGCAAAATTATGCTCGATTCTGGTTTTCGAATAGAATTTGATTCTCTGAAAAGTCAGGGTCAGTTCAGATAACTGCGAATTAAACGCAATTGAACCCGACTGAAACGCAGCTTGATCTGCGCACCGCCCACATGGCGTGCAGCTTAATAGTATTACAAAGAAATTAAACCCAATTACGCGATTCGGTCTCTCCTGCTCCTCTTTTGCAGCTATCTATATAACCGTGAACGGTTTCGTTGAGACGCGTTGGCAGGAGAGTGTCGAAAAGCCTGGTGCTGATGGCAAGCTGGTCAAGGCACTGGAAACGTATACCACTACAGAAATCTATTACAGCAGCGATAAATATGTGTACGGCCAGAGCGGAGGATCACAACTGGAGCTGCCCCAGGGCAAGTATGTCTTTCCCTTTCAGGCCAGTATACCGCCCCAGGCGCCGACCTCCTTCAATGGCACGCACGGACAGGTGAAGCATGAGGTGACCTTGACCATAGATCGTGCGGTGCGATATAATAATATATTCAAGCAGTGCTTTACGGTCATATTGCCAAACGATTTGAACGCGAAGCCCGAGCATTTGGTGGGTTTGACATGGGGACATGGGGATATTATAGATGGTCTAATCCTTGTCCTTGACCTTGCAGCAACCCTTGAAGCGCATCGAGGAGAAAACCTTTTGGTGGGGCTCCATATTTGGCGGCAAAAAGCCCATGGTTATGGACGTGAGCACCTCGTACAGCGCCTATGTTCCTGGCCAGAAGATCCACTTTCACATCGTTCTGGACAATCAAGCGGATGTTCAGTGCCAGGATGTGAAAGTGCGCCTATTCAAGAACGTGACCTATCGCGGCAAAGCAGGCGATAAGGAGCAATTGAAAGCCACCGAGGTGCGTATAGCTGATAAGCACTGTGGCGAGGTGGATAAGAACAATAAAGCGCAATTCGATGAGTTTCTAATGGTGCCACCCACAACGCCAACAACAATGAATGAACGAGATCCGATTCGGGTTAGTTACACCCTTCGATTCATTGCCAAAACATTCCGCTTGCATGGCGGTGGGGATCTGGTGGTGGACTTTCCACTGGTCATTGGAACGGTGCCATTGCATGGCAGTGCGGACGACAAGGGGCCAGGACAGAAGGCACAGGCACAGCCGAACACGAACGGCAGCTATCAAGCGATGAGTAGGCGACCTCTACAAGTAATCTTGTTTTATTATAAAGTAATTCCTTGATTCCTTGATCTTTTCTTTAGTGGCACCCAACTTCCAAGAGGATGTGTGCACAGAACACTTTGAGTCGAACACGTATAAGCCACGTTATCCCGTCTATATACTCAGTGGTCAGCCGGCAAATGCAAATGGTGCCAGGTCGCCGTTACCCAGTCTTTATCCCAAAGCCGAGAATACTCTGCCTGTACCGCCAGTGAATTACACACCAAATCCTGTGTCACCAGTAGCAAATCCCGCGGCAGCAGTTCAAAAGGCGCCGCCGTATCCAGTGCAAGCACCTGCAGCTGTGCCAGCTGTTGGCAATAATTTTGAAGTGCTCGGCTTCAGCATACCACCAGGCTATCAGCCCACACCCAGTGCACCGGCTGATGCTTCTGGCAACATTGGTTGGAAGTAGTTATTGTGTGACCTACGTATTTATAAATTAAAAGCCCTTTGCATAGTTATTTAAATAAACTTTCGCGGGCATACGCCAAGTGGCAGCTCCAAAAATAAACTAAAAGTATCGATACATCGGTAAAAAGCTCAAGCAGTGTCACTTTCAATTTTTCAGCTGGTGCGCACGGCAACAGCTGTTTGTGGCATGCACTTGACGTAACTTAAGGCCAAGTTTTGTTTTCAATTTGAAATTAGTTTTAGTCGAAAAGCGTTTCGGAACCGGTTTGTAAAGTCTTTCACATAAACTGCAGCAACATCAGCTAGGCCTCGACATACAGTTACTTCTCATATACTGACAAGCGCTGAGCAAAAGAAAGTTTTGACGCAATAACATGGCCGTTACTTGTAATTTGTAATGAAGAAGCGACGTCGTGCGGCCGCTCAGCTAAACAGTCACCGCTGCACTCTGACAGCGAGCAGTCGAATATATTGACGAGCTTAACTAAGTTGGATTTTCAGTATATTTGGTAGGTGAGCAATTCCAATTTCTGACTTGCATATTAAATGCAATGGCTTTATCTTCGTTTTGTGGCCAATAGCGTCAGCCCTGCTAGGCAGACAAGTCAACGGCTTCCAGCGCAACAGCAACAAAAGTGAAATCGCTGATAAGACGATAATCTTTTGCCCATCCCTGAATGAATGAGAGCCTGTGTACCAAATCTTACTGAAGCCTAAACCAAATTGGCGCCCTCGCAATTGTAGAGAAACTTGTAGTAACCACAAATCGGAACAGGCACCTCGGGTGAAACAAACGATTAAAGCGTGCTTCGACGAGCATGACACCTTGTAAGTTCACCCTCTGATCTCAATTTCATCGCATCGTTATTTCACACATTAATTTGGCAATCATTTGATGACTATGCAAACATTTTGGTTGGGCCACTGGGCGGGGCGCACCTTGAATCTGATTTCAGTGGAGCGACATCGGCAGAGCTCCAAAACTATTTTGTTTGTTTAACAGCAAATTAATTCCGCTGTTGTTGTTCATATGATTTACAGAAATACCATTGAAGACGCAAACGCTGAAACAGACGCAGCCGCAGCAATAAAAGAGAAATCGCACACACTGACAAGCACAGCCACAGCCATTGACAACGCATCGGTTGAGCCAGCTTGAATCGACAGCCAGCAACATGACGCCGGCGGTAACTGGCAGCACAACATGTACCAAGACTACAGGCCCAGCGGTCAGTCAGCGGCGCAAGCACAGCGGACGTGA
Organism: Drosophila navojoa; assembly: GCF_054131105.1. NCBI lineage: Eukaryota > Metazoa > Arthropoda > Insecta > Diptera > Drosophilidae > Drosophila > Drosophila navojoa. The sequence goes on from NC_142890.1 coordinate 20,422,702, forward strand.
GCAACTGCAGCAAATAATTGCCGGTGGCTTATCAGCAGCTATTACGCGCTCCACCTGTCAGCCGCTGGATGTACTCAAAATACGTTTTCAACTACAAGTGGAGCCGTTCAAGGCGGCTGCTCCACCTATACAGTCATCCTCCAAGACTGACCTCCCATTGCATTCCTCCAAATACACATCCATCACTCAAGCTGTGCGCACCATTTACCGGGAGGAGGGCCTGTTGGCCTTCTGGAAGGGTCACAATCCCGCTCAGGTGCTGAGCATTATGTATGGCATCTGCCAGTTCTGGACTTACGAGCAGCTAAGCCTTCTGGCGAAACAAACCAATTACCTCAAGGATCATCAGCATCTTTCAAACTTCATGTGCGGCGCTTCGGCTGGAGCGGCGGCAGTTATCATTTCCACACCGTTAGATGTTATACGAACACGTCTTATTGCCCAGGACACTAGCAAGGGATATCGGTAACACATATATTCTTATCTTCTTATATATTTTGTTAATAATTCACAACAATTGCAGCAATGCAACACGGGCCGTCACTGCCATTGTGCGTCAGGAGGGAATCCGTGGCATGTATCGGGGCTTGTCTTCGGCCCTCTTACAAATCGCCCCTTTGATGGGAACCAACTTCATGGCCTATCGTTTGTTCAGCGAGTCGGCATGCAAATTTTTCGAAGTGGACGATCGTACCAAGCTGCCTACTTGGACTCTCTTGATGCTGGGTGCTTCCTCGGGCATGCTATCGAAAACAATTGTGTATCCCTTTGACTTGGTCAAAAAACGTCTGCAAATCCAGGGATTTGAGCAAAATCGACAGACGTTCGGACACACACTAAAATGTAATGGGGTTTGGGATTGTCTTCAACTAACGGTGCGACAGGAGGGTGTAAGGGGTCTCTACAAGGGCGTTGCTCCCACGCTCCTCAAATCCAGCATGACGACGGCGTTGTACTTTAGTATTTACGACAAACTAAAACAGGTGCACTTCTGGTAGGTGCGAACTAGCAATCTTATTCAATATAGAAATTAAGTAGTGAAAAAGTTCACAGCACAGAATCTATTTTTTATATGCTATTTACAAATAATGCTGTAAATGATATTAAGCATAGTGTCTCTGTTAATTAGTTATTAGCACGGGTTTCTTTTATGTTGATAGGTTTATCTATAAGGTAATACTATGCGCAAATTCATAAAACTTATGCACAAATGCATAAGTTATATGACAATTATGCTATTGTTTTTTATTTAAATGAAGTTATGGACACGAAATATAAATTATCTCATTTGTATTGGAATATAATTTCTCATCAAACTGGTTTAGAAACAAACGCTGAATAATATATTCCACAAAGATGTACAATTTTGTTCATCATTTAAATATTTTGAGCATATATTTGGAAACAGCAATTTTCCATTTAAATAAATAAATATATTAAAGAAATCTCGTTCATAAATACATATATAATGTAATATAGTAAATTATAAGGCAAAATGACTAAATCTTTTTAATTGTTATTTCTTTATATATACATACATATATTAAATTTTTAGGGTATTTGGCTGTTTGGCATCAGGTTGGTTCCGTATATTGTGAAAGCTTGGTCCCATTGAAATATCGAAGCTTTTACTACCAATTGTGAAATTAGTTTAAAAGCTGCGATTCATTCATTTGATTAACAGCTAGTAACGGGTTTTGTTTAGCAAAAGCCCGTAATATATAATATACTATCAATACGTAACGATGACGAGTTTGGATTGAAACAATGAAATAATCGTTCAGCTAAAAAGAAGTTCTAATAATATTCCATATATTATTGCGCATCACTATTTTTAAGAACCCCATTAATAAATTTCATAGTTAACTGAAAGCTCCAGTTGTTAGTTAGTTTGTCGAGCAACACACATATTAAATGAAAAATCAATTTAAAAACATACCTGATATGAAAAGAGATCCTGAATAAAATGAAATTCATTTGTGGCTACAGACCTTATCCGCCAAATTATAACAGTTGATTGTCGCCAAAGCAACATTTGAAGATGGAACAGAAGTACCCAGTGCCTAAAGTGGACCTGAGCAGCTTTAACAAATTGATTTATGATGAATATGAGGCGGATATATACTGCATTACAAGGTGGAACGAGTGAGAGCAACATATTTATGGAAGATTTACAAGGACTTGCTGCTGACTAAGTCAAGAGAAACTACCTACGATGTTTGATCTGCCCCGAGCTCATCGAAATAATCCTATATGAGGAATTTTATTTGTATTATTGAGATGGTCGGCGTAAGCGCAAGCAGAGTTTCTCTGCTGTAACGGCAATGGCAATCGATAATAAAATATCGATACTTTGTCAAATATAACAGATAAACATGCAAAAATTGCAATCAAATCAAATTGACAATAAACACACGATTTTACTAAATCACCGGCAATTAATAAATGAAGCATACGCAGCTGGAGTACCTCACTATGAAGTATATGAATTAAAATCGCAGTTGTTTCACTTTCAGCCAAAAATAACTCAACAGTCACAGCAAGATCTAAGGAAGCGCAAACGCAAACCGAACGAAGTCGAAAACAATGCATGTGAGAATAATATTCTGGGCTACCTGGAACTGCTGCCCGATGCCAAAGTGGACGATTTGCCACCACTGCCCCGCTACTGGGAAGAAAAGTATGGTCTGCCGCAAATGCATGGCAGCAATATGAGCGGTAAATTTCAAAAGTATAAAACACAGGAAAAGACTTTCATAATACCACATGCAACCCGCTTTTACAACCATAACGTGGATCAACTAACCACATTATTGCCACAGCTGTTGCCCAGTTATGATATAATTGTGATTGACCCTCCCTGGCGCAACAAATACATACGCCGTGTAAAGCGCGCCAAGCACGAGTTAGGATATGCCATGATGGACAATGAGCAATTGGCACTGCTGCCATTGAATCAACTCACACATGAGCGCAGCATTGTGGCCATTTGGTGCACGAACTCCAACTTACACCAGACGATGCTGGAAACAGAGCTACTGCCACGTTGGCATCTACGTTTACTGCACAAACTGCGCTGGTACAAGCTTAATACGGCACATCGACTCATTTGCAACGTAAACCAAACGGATTCCACACAAAAACAGCCCTACGAGCAGCTCTATTTGGCCTGCCACGCACAGAGCGATGGGGCATATGCCGCAGACTTGCAGCAAACCGAATTCCTGCTTAGCGTGCCCAGCATTGTGCACTCGCACAAGCCACCGCTCCTTGACTGGTTACGTCCACATTTGCAGCTTGAGCAGGATCAAGCTGAGCCCAATTGCTTAGAGCTGTTCGCCCGCTATTTGCAACCGCAATTTACGTCGATTGGCATCGAAGTATTGAAGCTAATGGATGAGCGTTTGTACGACCAAGTAATAAAAAGAAGCTAATAATTCAATAATTTCGATTTTGTGTTTCTACATCACTTAATAGCCGACGCTCTAATAGACAGTTAAGCAAGCAAGATATTCCAGTTAGTTTTGGTTTATTATCGTTTTATTTGTGTGCTGTTAATGAGAGCAAATGCAACAAGAATTTTTTCATATGAGGGAACTGGCGAAATGTTAGACATTTGTGTGTGTTTATGTGTGTGCACACGCTTTGTTGTGTTTGTGTTTTAAATTAAGTATTAAAATATTAAGAATTATTAATACAAATGTATTTGTTGTTCTCAGCCTACTCCTGACCCTGAGCCATGGCTGCTGGATTGGTCGGTTCGTTGCCGCCACGCTTCTTCGATCCCGACACAATGTCATCGATGCGCAGCAGCAGAATAGCAGTCTCCACTGCAGTCTTGTAGGTCTGCAGTTTGACGGCAAGTGGCTCCCAAATATTCTTCTCATTCATGTCGACAATCTCACCGGACTCGCCATCAATGCCCCAGGCACAGACTCCGTCGCCGGTGTGAGAGGCGTGCTTAGCACGCAGAGCGGTCAAGGCGCGAATGGTATTGGCGCCGCAATTTTGGGCCAGTGTGCGCGGTATAATCTCCAAGGCACGCGCCACGGCGGTGTACGGTCCTTTCACCTGCTTGCGGGTTAGTAACTGGGATGCTGCCATTTCAACAGCACCACCACCGGCCACCAGACGTGGTTCAAGCACTAGATTGCGTGCCACATGAAGGGCATCCTGCAGATTACGCTCCGTTTCATTGAGAATGTCCTTACTGGCACCACGCAGCAGTATAGTGCAGGCCTTGGGATCCTTGCACTGAGTGACAAATGTGAAGTACTCGTCACCAATTTTCTTTATCTCGAATAGTCCGGCACCAGTGCCAACATCCTTCTCTGTCAGCTCCTCAGTACGGTTCACAATGGTAGCACCGCAGGCGCGAGCAATGCGCAAATTGTCCGTCTTGCGTAGACGTCGAATGGCAGTGATGCCCGCCTTAAGCAGATAATGCTGTGCCAGATCAGAGACACCCTTTTCAGTGAATACCAGATCCGGTTTTACTGCAATAATATCAGCACAGACGCGCTGCACAAACTCTTCTTCAATTTGCAGCATGCGCGTAAAGTCCTGCTCGCCAATGATTTCAACATTGGTTTGGCTTTCGCCCTTTTTGTATTCAAGTGAGCAATCCAGCAGTACAATGCGTGGATTCTCAATGTACCGACGCATTTTAGGGTGTGTTACGTCCTTGTTGAGCATAACACCTTTCAGCACACAGGATTCTTCAATAGCGCCACCGGGAATCTTCTCCACTTTTGCATAGCTTTGTACATTATAAAATTAAGTTAATTTTCAGATCAGATATTTAAACTACCTACCGCTTAATGTCCACCTCCAATCGACCGTTTTCATTCAGCGTCACAGTCTCAACAGCATCTAAAGCAATCTTCACAGCCATGTCAGACCACTTGCCAATAAATTTGGTACCAACGCAGGCCTTGACCACATCAGCCATTTTGGCTTTATCCTTGACATCCAACTGGACACTCAAATCGGTCTGCAAATGATTGACAATGTCTTCGAGGGCTTCACGATAGGCTCGAATGATCACTGTTGGGTGGATTTGCTGCTGCAGGAATGGTTCGGCGGCGGCTAGCATTTCACCAGCCAGGACAATCACAGAGGTGGTACCATCACCAACCTCCTCATCCTGCGTACGTGCAATTTCAATCATGCTCTTTGCTGCTGGATGCTGCACAGTTATCTCACGCAATATTGCATTGCCATCGTTGGTCATCACAATGCCGCCCATGGGATCCATCAACATTTTCAGCATGGCCTGGGGGCCCAAGCAGGTGCGTATCACATCGGCAATAGCCTGAAATTATCCGTAATTTTACAATCTTGTAAACAGATGGCCAAATTTGCTCGATAGACGCAAAGAGACATGTGAGTCACAAGCATTACACACATACTAGCACACACACTCACACACATACCTTTCCGGCTTGAATATTCTCCAACTGCACTTTGCGGCCCGATTCTCTTTTTGTGTTTTGACCTAGACGACAATATTAAGATAGTAAATTGTCAGAATTCAATGAAATTTTATAACTTACTCAACACGAGTATTGGTTGCTGTCCACCAAACATGTTTCTTGTTATTTTTTATCAATTTCTATGTGAAAATAATAGAACTCGTGCCTCGCGATTCGCTGTTGCCGCTGTTCGAAAGAGAATGACGTTTGTTTTTGAGGTTAGAAATGCTGGCACACGGTTCCAGAAGATTCGATAACATATGTTTTAGTGGCTGTTAAATAATTATTTCGTGCTACAAGTAAATATTATTGTTCAGCGCACATCTACACAAAACTTGTATTACTTAAAATCAAAATTCTGCAAGATGAAAATAATTTAATTTCGCAGCGCCAATAAAGAGACTCGATATATCGATAGCTTATCGATATAATTTCAATCATTGGCCATAGAGTTATCACAGCTGTTTAATTTTTGTTTATAAACGTATGTAAAAGGTACGCCATGGATACTAAAAAGATATCTTTTGGCTTCACCAAGGTGTCGAAAAAGCCAAACATCTTGCCCAGCAAAGTTACAAAAGAAGAAAACAAAGTAGAGCTTATCAAATGTCTCGAAGGGAAGGAAATCAAACTGGTCACGTTAGTTAATTATTTTAATAAAAATTATTTAAGCAATATAAATCTAGTTTTATATTCTGTTTATAGAGAAAAACAAGAAGTTGCACCTCTTGTTATACAAATGCCTACTATTCAGAAAACATCCACAGCGCTGGCAAGTCTAATGAAACGACGAGCTGTTTTGTTGGGCGAAGAAGACGCCGACCCCGAAGAGTCCACTGCCGAGCCGCAATCTATCGCTGAAGTAACTGCTAATAGCGAGGGTGCCAGCTTGGAGCAACGCGCCGCACGCGAGCTACTTGCAGCCGCGAACGCCAACGGCAACGATATCATAGACAATGAAAAGCTTGTTTTACCGGCGCTGAAAGCTGATGAGCTGCCACTGGATGGCGCCAAAGAAGCAACCTTGGACGACTATGACTCAATACCAATACAACAGTTTGGTTTGGCGATGCTGCGCGGCATGGGCTGGGTGGATCCGCCCCCCAAGAAAAAAGGCGCAGCTCCAGTGGATGAGGCGCCTTTTTTGAGGCCCAAAGGAATGGGACTGGGCGCGGACAAAGCTTTGAAACCGAAGGCATTGCTGGTGCAGCCCGAGAAAAACGAAATATTGGAAATTAAAAAGCAAGCCTACGTGCGCATCTTGGGTGGCAAGCAAAAAGATCAGTATGGACAGATTGAGGGCTTTGACGATCATGCAGGTCGTGTGATTGTTAAAATGGCGATAGGAGGTAACAAGGAGGCATTTAATGAGTTTCTATGCCAGCCCGTCTCTCGCAAGGAATACTCGCAGTACGGAAAGTGCATAAGTAAGTGGCAATCACATACATAGTTATTAAGCACAAATTAAGTTTGATCAAATTTATTAATAGCTCCCATCGCTTACAGATACAGCGAAATACGAGGAGTTTAAGAAGCAGGAAAACGAGCACGGCCAAATTATTATCAAGCAGGAAAAGTCAACTGAGAGAACCAATATAAAGACAGAGAGTCGAGATAGATTGCGTGAGGATGAGCGTAAATCGTATAGAACAAAAGACGAAGAGAGGAAGCCTCATAAAACAGAGCATCGCAGTGTCAACCATGATGAGCGTCGAATTGAGAGCAGAGGCTACAAGGACGAACAAAGTACATCCCATAAAAGAGAGGAACGAAAACCTTATAAAGCAGAAGACCGAGGAAAAGATGAGAGCAGCAGAAGTAGTCGTTACCATGAACGTGATCAGGATGCTCTGAAGAGTAGTAGCACATCTAAATCAAGCAGTCGTAGGCGACAGCAAAGCAGTTCGGATGAAGCCGACGATACGGACGAATCAACAGAAAGCGATTGTGATTCCGCCTACGAGCGAAAGTCCAAAAAGAAGTCAAAAACTGGAAGCAGCAGCAGTAAATCCAAGAAAAGAAAGTCAAAGAAATCAAAAAGTAAATCACACCGACATCGGCGTTCTTCAACCACAAGTGAGGATTTCAATAGTAGCGCGGACGACAGAGCACGCCGACGTCATCAAAAAAAGAAAACAAAGAAAAGTAAACAAGATCGTTCCCGCACGCGTTCTCGGTCCCGTTCTCGTAATGGGCGTGCCAAGTAGTACAAAGACAGAAAATCAAATTACTCAATTGTTGATTCATTTGAAAACTTTATTTTATTTAAACATGTATCATCAGAAGACGCATAGTTTTCATATATATGCACGATTATCATTAAATTTCAATTAACTCAAAATCACAAATATGTCTTTCTTTGAGAATCTTTGGGGCCCATACAAACTTAGAATTAGAAATGTCGTGATCTATAGGTTTTCAAAATGCCTTAAGTTTATGATTTTCGCTAGTTATGTGAATGATAATACTTTTAATATGCCCACAGCATACTTATATTTTACGATATACTATATTTATTGATTAGGATGTATGAATGAGATGGCAAGTAAATGACTTAGTGTTATATATTCGAATGTGTTTTCTTATTTTTTGTTTTTTGTTTCCGTCGAATACGCTGGATTTTGTGTTTGTGTGTATGCACGTGAGTGATTGTGTATTGATGAGATTTATTTAATAGTCCATGTAATAATTTAATAAACATAAGTAGCGATTTACTGCAACTTCTTTTTGCCATATTGAATTTTATCATTGATTATCTTAGAAGCCTTCTGGGTAAGGGACTTGAACACATCTTTCTCATTCAACCCCGGCCACATGGCTACCAGAACAGTAGCACAATACATTAGCAAAAGATTGTTTATAATGGCACCGATCCAAGCTAGAGCCAGTAGGCCAAAACTTATAATGATCACAACCTGTGTGATAGAATTACAATTACATTTATTGTCAACTATATGCGCAAAGTGCTTACCATTGTTGGCTTGCGCTCCTTGAACAGATAATCATACCAATCAATGATACTTGATTTAATGTTATATATCTGTCCGCACACTTCCTCAAATTTAGCCTCTTGTTCACCATCCCAATTCCCACCATTGGAGACCAACCGCGACAGCATCGGAATGACAAAGTCCATGAAGAATGCCAATAAGGCCAGCAATGAGAATAGAGTTATGAAGGACAAATCCATGTACCATAGCAACAAATACATTATGCTGATGGCGCCAAAGACGACGCCGGCATAGTATTGCTTTTCCCAGGTAAGAACACCATATCCACTTACAATGGCGTTGCGAAAAGGTTCCAAGTCATGCTTTAACTTGATTAGGGCACGTTTCTGTAAAATAATGCAAAATTTTGCTTTTCATGATGGCGGCAATTTTTTTTTGTGCTTGTATGTATTACAAAAGTGCAAAGGAGTCACAGTTGAAATAACGGATCCTTGCTCACCTGGTCAACTTGCGATGTTGTCATCTTTGTTTGTCGTGTTTGATAAAATGCTTACACGCCTTAGTTTTGTTATATATTTATTTATTCGTTAGAGTGGAGCTACAGTTAGTTTGGGAGAAAAATCAATTTGTTTGTGCAAGCTTCCCAGTAAGGATGTAAAAAGCATCGATAACGATGTTTGCTAACGAAACTTATCGTTTTTAACAGACAGGTATGCCAGTACACTATATCGATATACGTGCGACAAATTGAATCACTACTTTATTTTACAAGTGTGTTGTTAAAGCTATAAAAATGTGTTAGAAAATAGGCGCAATTAGCTAATAAAAGTCGTGCTCTAAGATAAATACTTTCTGAACTCATGGTCCCTGTTACCGAGAAATATTAAATAGCAAGAGCAACTGCTACTTAAAAATACTTGTAGAGAATTAACGCCAACGAAGTAAGCTCATACGATACTTTTGAAAATGACTTGAATAAAATAGTCAACATTTAATTATTTTTCTGTAGAAACCCAATTTTGAATTTATTAAGAATACAATGAGTTGTCCAGGCTTTGGCGAAGTAAGAATACCCTCTTCCCGTGCGTTTTGGGATGATTGCGAGGAAGACGAATTCGAAAGCATTGAGCCGGCCACAAAGTGAGTTTGCAGTTTTGGTTTGTTTATAGCATACTCTCACTAATTTAATATGCGCCTTCAACAGAGCGCAGCTTAAATTTATGGATGGTTCGGATGAAGCTCCATTTGCCAGTGAACTGTTCGTGCTTATCGAAGGTCCATTCATAACAGAGTTTTGCCGTGGCGCGTTACTCGAAGATGCCAAGCTCGTTTGCGAGATACCAGCAAAAACTTCCACTTTGCATTGGAATGCCTCAAAGGGACATCTGATTGCTACTCTAGAAGAAGATCTGACCAGCAGTGGCGAAATTACAGAGTTGCTCATACCCTATGCAGAGCTGGCAAAACAAGTGCTCACCATCACCATAAAACCGAAGGTGGATTACAAGAGTGAGGAGATCGACAGATACAGCGAGTACGTGGCCATTGTTCACAGTGTGGGTGGCAAGGGATATGACAAAACAATAACCGAGCTGGAAGCACCCAACTTTATAGCTGGCGTGGCAGCAGGCAGTAAGTGTTAATTTAATTTTGTATAAGTTGAGTAATGCATTTAAATTGGTTCCATTTGCAGTTGCTAGCTGGCGTACTCAGATGGAGTTACCTGTCAGCTCTTATGTCATCTACACAGACAAACTGCCCCTGGATGTAATTGCTGCTCAGCCAGTCCTGCAGCTGCTGAAGAAGATGGGCGTACCGTGCATTCAACGGTATTTGCCGCCAGCCAAGGATAGCTCCTACTTGTACATGTAAAGGAAGTGCACATAAGTTTTGGATGGTTGTTTTTATTCAAATAAACGGTTGCGGTTGCAAATAAAATACAACCATCACTCAATTAATCTGCTAACGGTAGTGTAAAAGAGTATATTATTTTAATACTTCAAACATGCTTAAATTAAGATCTTTACTGCGCCGCTCCATATGCGCCTTCGAAATGGCAATGAACTGTGGCCGTGAGAGCAGAGAATAAGCAGGCATCAGTAGCGAGGAGGCCAGCATATGCAGCTCCTTGTGTCCACTACAAAACAGGTCGAGACCCAGCTCCAACGCAGTGCCAAAATCACATTCATCCATCGCAATGTTAGCCGCATTAGCCAATGGTTGCAATTTCTCAAGCACCTCCTGTTTGGCATTGTCTCTGTCGTTGAGATCATTGGGTTCGAGCAAAGCAAAAATTTTCTTTAGATCTGCATCGCTGACCAATAGAGGGCGATAGCCCTGCTGTGTCTTGCGCTCGTAGGGTACCACAATGCCAGCCCGATGCAATGTTTTGGTTACAACGTGCTTATCCCGTTCAGTCTTCAAACTTTCGAGCTGCGACAATTCCAGCGAGTTATCGCTTATATACTGCTTCACAGCTTTCTTGGTGGCTGCTACTTGGCCTGTGGTGAATGGTGTGGCTACATAGTCGTGCTGCAGATAGTGGAGGAACGCATCAAATATGTTGCCAGCCACGAACTCGAACTCACAGCTGCGTGTCGCATCGTTGCGGGCCAGCATCAGTCGCTCTTTGTCCTGCGGTATATCGCGCCAGTAGCCGTAGTGTATGCCTGTGCCCTGACGCACAAACACGGTTTGGAACTCGGGCGGATCATAATAGAAACGCCAATGTCGCAAATAATCGCCAGGCTCACCCATTTTGGCATTGTGAAATTTACCAGCCAAAAACTCGAAGGGACCAACCAGCTGCAGATGGAATACCGTTTCAATATGTTGAAGAGCTGCGTCTTTAGTGGTATTCTTTTTTAGAGTGTTAATGAATTTCCAGAATTCATAGAAATCTTCGGGCATCTCCACCAGAAATTTGTGCCTAATAAACTCATTGCTCTCACATAGATTATCGTACTCATGTTGCACCGACAAACGTATGCGTTTTTCTAATGTTTCCATATAATTTTTGCCAGCAATATTATTCATTGCCTCCTTGTGCAATTCCGCCGTCTCCGACTCATATTTACCCACATTTTTTTCCACATCTGATGTCTCCATTTTGCTGCTTGTATTTGGGCTACTTTTATCGTCCTCCTCAGTGGTTGCTCTGCGTTTTGGCGCCAATTTTTCCGATTCTGTTTGCTTGGGAGGGTGATTGTATTTTTCTAGATGTGCCTCATTTCGCTGATAGCATTTGTCCCAGTATTTACAATTTTCCTTTGGCATTTCGTACGTTGTTGAAATAGATTGATTTATTTATTAGGCGAATGCAGTGATAAAAAAAAAACACTGCCCAAAGCTTATTCTTCTTCTTATCTTCTAACCACCGAGAACATAAACAGGGCTGTAGCAGTTGCTTGGGGATTGATCGATAAGTCGATAGAATCGGTAAATTAGTTTAATCGTTGCTATGGCGGCAAAGCGATAGTAAATATTGATAGAACAGGTATTTAAATGGTGAGTTTGGTTTTAATTATTGTAGTTCATTCAATGAATACAAATGTTTGCAAAATATTGAATTTGAAGTTGGTTAGTTAGTATTACAATAAATGTTTGTATGTGGGTTGATGTTGTAAGAACAGAATAAACCTAAAATGCTTCTAATCTTCGACAGCACACATGACTGAGTAGACGCACTCCTCCTTGTTGATCAAATGGCATGTTTTGTTGACCAAGGACATCAGCTGATTCACATCGGTTGCCCAATTGTTTAATATATCCGAAGCACTCTTCTTTGTGGTGAAATAGATAATGCCAGCCGGTCTATCAATCTTCACGCGAATTGTGTCACTGTTCGCCAATTTTGAAAGATATTCCTCACAGCGATTAGTGGGTAAATTCAGCAGCTCACTCATTCGCGTCAAGTGCAATCGTGAGTAATACATCGCTATGATACGTATATTCTAAAAGACAGGAATAGTTAGAAAGCTGCATTTAAGACATTGTGAAAAAAACGTACGTGTTCTATCAATCGATCTTTTAGCTCAGTGATGCATTTCTTGCCATGCTTGCTGTTATCCTTGAACATTTCGTTCTCAGCCAAAATCATGCCAAAGTCTGCATTAAATGTATCGAAGTTTATAAGCTCCTTCGACATGAACAGACGCAGTATTTCTCTTTAAGATAAGAACATAAGTTAGTATTGTATTTTTTAATTAATTTTGGTAGGCACTCTTACTTATATGCCGGGACGTCCTCCAATTTCTTGTTCTTTGATAAGTGCGCCATCATATCGCTCTGCTCATTATCAAAGGGAGCCAGCACGCAATAGATCACAGCGCAGACCAGCTTGTCTGTGAGCTCCTTTTTCTGTGCATCTGTGAGTTCTATTTCTGGTTCTACAGCCACATCGGCCTCTGATTTCTTATCGTCCTCCTCCTTTGTCTTTTTATCGTCACCCTTTTTCTTCTCATCACTCGTGGAGGACTCTACGGCTGCTGGCTTCTTTTTACGTGGTGGCTCCGCAATGGCTTGATAGTGACGCGAGGTATTCAGAAATGATGTATCGCGATTCAGTTGTATCATCAGATTATAGAATTTAAGCTTAAGATCATGTTGTGCCGGATCATCAAAAAATTTGATACTGATTTTTTTTGCGATGATCTGGGTGGACACATAGTCCTCTTTTAGCAGACACAGACGCATTTGCTCCAATATGAGTTCGACTTTCTCACGCTTGTCCATCGAGCCATATGTTTCTACTTGTAGCTCTTCCATGACTGCAGCTGCACCTGCCACATCTCCGTCAGCTTCTTTAATGTCCGCTAAAGTTTTAGTTAAACGTGCACGTTCAATTTCTACATAGATTTTGCCTTCCGTTACAGAACGCAATGTATCGATCAGCTTCAGCTTGGTCTCCTTGTCGGGCGTCTTGTCCACATATGTGCAGCATTCCTGGATCATCTTGACCACCGCCTGTTTCAGTTGCGAACGGCGACGCACGAGCAACGAGACGTACTCGTTTAATGCATTCCAGTTGCCTGCCTGAAGGCATATCTGGCAGATGGCCACCAATACACGCGAGCAGGATACCATGTCAGCACCCAGACGTGTTTGTTTTTCCAGCTGGAGCATCATTTCGATTGCTTCATGAAAGGCGTCGGGATTCTTTTTGGCCAGCTCCATGGCCATGGGGATTTTCTCATTGCAAGCAGGTTCATAGTCCACCTCCATTTTGGTAATGCGACCGCCATCAAACAAATAGGTATCCATAATGAACTTCAAATAAAAATTTCAATAGTTCAAATTATTGTTGAAGTTGTTGTTGTAAATCGCAGGTATGACAAGGCAATTTTTTTTTGTGCCGATACTTACATTTTGTTACGTAGTACTAAAGCAAGGCGTATTTATGGTTGTTTAACGGAATAAACTTAACTATTTGCCGCCCTATTTGCGGTTGCTGTTATTCGAAAACTTTTTTCTGGGGCAGAAGCAAATAAATGCGGTGAATTTCGATCAAGACTCTGCAGAAATTTGCTTACAAATGATGTTAAGTTGGCTGCGCGTAATATCAGTGTTGAGCAGTGTCTAACAAACAATGCATTTTCAAATTGAAGCAAATTTCATAACTAGACTGATAGAAAAATTTGAAAATAAATAACAGAAAATTTAAAATTTTAGGATACAAAATGCCAAGTCATAAAAGAAGATGGGTATCAACAAGAAATAGCAAATGTACTAAAAAACCTAAAGCGCGCAAACGTACGGTAAGTTGTGCATCCCTGATGCTGCATTTTAGCTACACTGCACAACACTTGTAATTCAGCCTTTGTTAAGCCGCGAAAGAAATTCGCTAAATAAGTAAATTTATCAATTGTTTTATGAAAAGTGCATACAAATTCTTATTTTTGTCAAGAAACTACGTTACGCTATTCGAAAACTAACTCCTTGCACAGTGTCGCAAGCGTTTGCTATTTCGACGCTACAATTACAATCACATTTTGCGCGCCAATTTGCGGATCAGGCGAAAGATAATCAACAAAATGGCACAAATTCAGGAATATCAGGATCTGGTGCTCGATGCCCTTGAGGCGGTGGAGTTCAAGCTGAGTAAGTCGAGGATTGTATTATTTAATCGTGTCGCACTCAAGTTTTCAATTACCCGCCTGCAGTACGTGACAAGACGGACATTAACAACGATGCCTTGATATTTCACCCCGCCATGGCCCATCAGATTTTCGGTGAGTCGGAGACCATATTTGGCTATCAGGGACTGCACGTGCGAGTTCTGTATACGGCTGGTCCGTTGCATATCTATCTGGGCGTTGAGTACGAGAAACGAGTCAATGAAATATCTGGCGGAGAAATCAAAGCTGACGATGTGGTCGCCACAATTGCCCAAAGTCTCCCAGACGGTTGTTATTTCATTAATCTGGATGAGTTTCTCAAGACGCTTGACAAGGCCGACAAGTTTCAGCCATTTGGCGAGAAGCTCAGCGAATACACTCGGCGCGCCGACGATGGCAGCGAACGACTCTTCGAAATCTATCAATGTGACTACAAATCATCGTCGTTTATAAAGTTCTTCACGCGTCTGCAAACGTTTATACTATGGTTTGTTGACGCTGCATCCTATATCGACACCGATGATGCCCAGTGGTGTTACTTTATCTGGTAATTTAAATTTCGTATACGATATGCGATTTCTTTTCAAGTCCAATTAATTTGTTTTAGCTATGAAAAATATAAGAATAAGGATGGCGAATACCAGTATGCAACTGCTGGCTACACCACTGTCTATGAGTACTATGCATATCCGCAGAATAAGCGTCCGCGGATTAGCCAAATGCTAATTTTGCCGCCATTCCAGAAATTGGGTCTGGCCACACAGCTAGTAGAAACAATATACAAGTTCTATCAGAGCCAGAAGAATGTGGTGGACATAACCGTTGAGGATCCATCCGAGGACTTCCAAAGATTGCGTAACTTTGTGGACGCACGCCTGTGTCTGGAGCTGAAATGTTTTTCCCGTGATATAATCAAGAAGGGTTTCACCAAGGAAATGGTGCGAGAGGCACGCGAGACCTTAAAACTGAATCCACGCCAGGTGCGCAAGGTATATGAATTGTTGCGCCTATACTACACCAACGTGCATGATGAAAAGGAATATAAAGCCTATCGTCTGGAAGTTAAGAAACGTCTAAATGCCGTTTACTACAAACAGCTGAAGGATCTTCAAAAGATGGAACGCTATAAAATGGATACGGAGATGTTGCGGGCACGTTTGCCCAACGTTAAACAGCGCATGGAACAGCTGCAGGAGGAGTATGCGCTCATCGAGCAGGATTACAAGAATACAATTGATAAGCTACGGGCCTAGATCTACATAAATAAATATAATGCCGTTGGGTGTTTGATTAATTTATTACGTTTTTCCGTTCTAAATATGTTGATTACAAAATACAATTTGTTGCTATAAGCTTACAGTAGGATTCTGTCGAATAAATATGTATTAAAAAAAGTACACACGTTTCTATGTTTATGTGTATGTGCGTCCATGAAGAGCATAATTTGGGGAGTGTGGGCTCTTGAGCAATTAACTATATAGAAAACACATTTTTTTTTCTGTATATGGTTATATATCAGCGGTACATATAGTTTTTACAATAAATAAAATATTGCGTATTGGAAGTACATACGTATGGGTGTGCGGAGAGGGGGACTTTATAAATTTGGTGCTGCGACAGCACAAAGATCGTACAACTAGCAGGAGCCATACTCCTCCATCCACTTCTCGAAACGTGCCACATCGTCAGCCGAAACAGTTTTCTTGGTGCGCTGCTGTGCATCCTGAAAGTCTTTGAGTGTGATCGGCTGATCCACGTCCTCGCGGCGTATTTGCTTGATCTGCTGCGGCGTGCGGCCAGAGATGAGACGACGCATCGCCATCATGGAGGCATCGCGACACACATTACTAATATCGGAGCCGGAATAACCCTGTAGTTCGTCGCCAATCACTGTCGTATTGATATCTGATGAGAGCGATACATCCTTAAGGTAGAGCTTCAGCAGCGCCGCGCGTGTTTCCTCTGCGAAACAAAGGTAACAAAATGGTCAGTTTAGGTGTGAATGCCCCTGCTAGAGAGCTCTCACCATTCGGCAGCGGTATGTAGATGCGTTTCTCGAAACGTCGGCGAAAGGCCTCGTCAATGTCCCAGGGATGATTTGTCGCCGCCAGCACCATGATGATCTTATCATCCTGTAGGCCAGCATTCAGGCCATCCATTTGGATGAGCAGCTCTGCTTTAAAGCGTCGGCTAGCCTCGTGCTCCGAGTCGCTGCCGCGCGATGCGCAGAGGGCATCGATCTCATCAATGAAAATGGTGCTCGGCGCATAGAAACGGGCCATCTCGAAGAGCAGACGCACCAGCTTCTCGCTCTCGCCCCGGTACTTGGATGTTAGTGTGGAGGAGGACACATTGAAGAAGGTTGTGCCGCACTCGGTGGCCACGGCTTTGGCCAGCATCGTTTTGCCCGTGCCTGGCGGACCGACCATTAGCACGCCGCGCCATGGTCGGCGTATTCCCTTAAAGAACTCTGGCATTATAATGGGCAGCACCACGGCTTCCTGCAATCAGAAAATTCTTCTGGGTAAAATAACATTCGGAAGAAATTGGATTCTGGTTGGATACGAAAATCGAATATACTCAATCAATTTCACCTGCAATATAGTCTTGGCCTCGTTGAGACCCGCCACTTCAGTCCATTTGATGCACGGATGTCGCTGCAGTATGTCCTTCTCGAGCGTATCGACCAGGTGGCCCTCGTAGCCCAGCGGCGAGAAGTGCTTGATCTTGATCTTTGGTGAGCATCTGGGTGTATTGTGTGTGGTCGATTGGACATGCGAATTGTCCTCTATCGATGTGGTTGCATCCTGATCATCTGAATTGGAGTTGTCGTCCAACGAGTTCTTCTTAACCGGCCGTTGCTTCAGTGTCATCTGCGTGTTGGTGCTCAGCTTGCGGGCGCGCAATCGCTCCACGGATCGACTCTTGCGCACGGCTGCTGTAAGAGCGGAGGCCCTGCCGGGCCGACTCAGCCGTAGACCAATGCCCGTGGTGCTGCCCGAGTTGTTTGCCCCGAGGCCCACATTGCCAGCGCTGCCATGATGACTCTGGCTCAGGCTGTTGCTGTTCAGATTGCTGTTGATCGAGGGCAGCGTTGGCTGCAGCTCCGGATCGCGGCGCCGCAATGAGGATACCCAGCGCGTGTCCTGCTGCTGTTGCGAGGGAAACGGCATTGCTGTGTGGCTGGGACGCGGCTGCGGGGCAACCTCTGCATCATAGACTGTGTTTAATTGTTGGGTGAGCAGACAAAGGAACACTTCTGGCACAAACCTTGTGTGGGCAAACGCTGTTGCTTGCCGCGCGTCGGCATCGCACCTCCGATGCCCAGGCCATTGGGTGCATTGGCGCCCAGATTGTTAATGGGTCGATGAGGATTGACGCTGATGTGCTGCGTATGCTGCACATTCTCCGCCGCGGGCTTCTTCAAGCTGCTGCTACAATTGCTAGTGCGTGGGGGTCGGCTTGTGGTGGTGATTTTGGTGAAGGCGTACGGTGACAGCGAGTCCAGGATCAAGGAGTCCATCATACGCGCCATATGGGATAAGCTTGCTGGTGGCGTGGCTGAGCTGTGAAGTAGGAGAAGGGTTAAATAATATCAGCATGCATGATAAACGCTGCAGCACGCCATTGGCCCTGCACATTCAACTTGGCTAAGGTCATTTGTTTGGCTTATCAGCTGGCGACATCCAAGTCCCTTTGCGTGCGCCGCTTCAAGTCCAGTCAAACTTTGTCTAGTCTAGTCTAGTCTAGCAACATTTAGAGTCGTTTGCTTTAACCACCCCACACTCACAAACACAAACACACACACACACACACACGTGCACATGAGTTATTTCTAGGAAGTCTAGTTCGTGTGGCTAAAAACTGCGCCTGTCATACACATATACACACAGACATATATACATATGCAAAACAGTACGAGAGTTCATTAAACCTGGGCGATGGAATGCCACCCAGGTTATTGACGTGCCGGCTTCAATTGTTATTGTTGACATTCGCATGCGTCATCGTTCTTAACTCCAATTTAACAACTTATTTACCGAGTACATGTTGCCACATTTCGTTTTTGTTGCAGCCTTTATCAACGAAAATTCTCGCACGCTGAAAAGTATGCTACATATTTTCTACATCGTTCTGCCAGACTAATTAAGTTGGCTGCAGTCGGCCATTTTTCTCTGAACCGGATGTGTTCTTATTGCGCGCCCATAAACAATTGGGTTAATGTTTCTGATACGGCGGCCAACAGGCACCCACGTTCCAGAGCCAGAGATTTGTATGTGATTAGCTGCCTAACTGGGGCAACTTTTGCGCTTGTAGAGTCATTATAGCGGATGATCCGCATATTTGACCTATTTCTATATGTATGTATATGTATATATCAATAGAGCTTCGATACTCAGTACTCAGCTATATAAATATCACGCTTGATTGATGGCTGAAGTGGCCCAAGGCTAGAAATAATTGACAAAAACTGTAATCTAGATTATTTGACAGCTCAGCTCAGTTCTCATCCTCTCTAGTCGAGTCGCCTTCATTGTTTTTATGAGCCAGTTACGGCTCATGCATGGCACTGCAAAAGGTGTTTATGTTAATTTCAGTTCCACAAAAAGGCAACCCAAGGAACCGTCAATTTATGCAAATAACCACCAATGGCAATTATGACTGGTAGAAACGTCAAGTCGGGTCAGCGAGGCGTCTGACAGTAGGTGAAGGACTGGGAAACTTACGTCTTTGTGCGAATCAATTTATTATAGTGAAGTGACACAAACGTTTCTGTAGAAAATTGGTTGGAGTTCTGTTCAAGAAGTGTTCAGACTATAACCGCAAGCTGAACATTTTTTTTTTCCTATTACAGTCGTGGAAAAGACATGAAAATCGTTGGAAAAAAGAGTTTGAAACACCGGCAAATGGACAGAACTGTTGCTAAATATCCATTTAATTTTGAAGTTGGGGCCTGAAATGTTAACAAATTTCTAAGCTTTCACAATAATGAAAAGAAAAGAAAGAAAAAAACGACAATCAGACGTAAATGGCAGAGCCACTCAACAAAGTCATGCCTAAAGAATGTATTCGAGGAAAACCAAACGAGTCTCAAGATCGGACTATGGAGTACGCACTATATATGTATGTATATATTTACCACTGATGCAGATCCCAGAGCGAATGATATGGTGTGTGCCGGTAGCCAGACATAAAGGGCATGGCCACTTCATACTCCACTTGAACGTTGGGCGGAGATTGTGGGCGGACTACGAGCGCAGTGCGCTCCAATGCAGGATTGGAGCTGGCCAGTGTACGCTGACGCATAAAAGGTTGTGACTGTAGTCCATTGTTAATTTGATTGTTATTGTTGTTGTTGTTGTTGTTGCTATTATTGTTGTTGTTGAGCGATTGATTCATGTGGCCGCCAGTTGTTGGAGGTTCAGCAACCGATTGGCCCATGCCAAACCAATTTTGCGCATTCGTATTGAACATGGCTGTCGGTTGTCAGCAACAGCAATTGCTTCTTTATCAAGAACACTAGCAATTTAGAAGATTGACTATGAATTTTCGAATTATGCTCAAGTCTGACGGAAAACTCGAAAATAATGCGACGCTCGACGTGTGTCGGCCCCAAGGGTTGTAGCCCAACTGACCACAAAACTGGACAACGGACGACGCTTTCGTCCACAACAAAAGAAGCAAGCTCAGTATTTGTTTGGCGGGTAGTTTCTGGTTACCGGTGCATGTGTGTGTGTGAGTATGAAATGAGGTTAAAGGAAGTATTGCTTAGAGTTTTTGTTGCCTCAGTTATTGCCTCCACCTGAGCGTCCAATGGTCAACGCACGCTAGCCCAAGTGAACTCAAACTCAGCGAAAAGAAACCATCGATTTCTGCGACCAGCTCAATCATACACACACACGCTTACACACATACATATTCAAAGGGATTAGAATGTATTACAATAATTTTTATAATAATTAGTCGTTTGTTTATGCCGGCATTAATTGCGCGCTTGCATGCAGGCTTAGTAGCCAGTCCCGATGCCAACATATCATACAATATCAAGTCGTTATGTACATACATATATAAAATGTATATATGGCCCATTTGCTTGGAGTGTCTTGTCAACAATTTAACTCAAGCTCAGCAGCAGATCAGGCAAACGAAGGTCGCCTTTACATAGTACACATATCTACTTATAGACAAATCAGCTGCCAGAGATAAAAATCAATACGCAGTGAGAGGAAAAAGTGCAGTCAAGGCACGTTAAAGTGGCCCGGCACGCCTCTGGCAGGCGGATGGGGGAAAATTTGTGGTCTGCTTACTCACCCTGCACCCATCATAGGCAAATATGTGGAAGTGGAGTCCACGGTGCGTATGGTGGTATTGCCACGCAGAACAATCTTTTCGCGTGTGGTGCGTCTGTAGGTCTCCTCGCCGCGCATCTTTGAACTTGAATTTCACGTATTACCAGAAATGAATACTTCAATTTTCGATATTTTTATTTATTGGAATTTTTCTTTTTTTTTTTTTAAATTTCACTTGTTTACTTTTGGCCAAAAACTGTTGAAAAATGTTGGCGTCTGTTGTGTTCCTACAGGCGATGTCGAAATGTGCTGAGAGCGAACGGAAATGCTTGATGCTGCGGAAGCTGTGCGCCAGCAGCCATTGCTCTCATTTGTTGCGGCGGTCTCTATCTTTTTCCCTCTCCTTTATTTGGCTTTCTCTCTTCTCTCAGCTGTGCGAGTTGCGCAACTTGGCAATTGCAGCAAAGCGACGCGACGTCACGACGCGCTGCACAAACGGCCACTGACTGGACACAATGTTGGCTGGTCAGCAGCACTGCATGTTTGGGCCAAACTCAGCTGGTGAAAATGGTGAACATATTGGGGAGGTTTGCATGTTTGCCTGCTGCTGTTATGCATCTACAACACCATTGAATTTCACATGTAGCAACATGGCCTCTGTTGGTGCAACAGCCGCAGCTTTAAATGTAAAATTTCTGTTGCATACTTTGAGTGACCAATACATACATAAGTACATATGTATATGTATCCAATTTATATAGAATATAAATTATTCTTATCTATTTGAAATTATTGCTACAGATCTGTATACCTAATTTGATGTACTGCCTCCATTTAATAAATACACATTTATGGTTTAACCCACTCAGAAGAACAAATATATATGCATCTTTATTGATTGATTTTTAAAAACTACTTATAAATTCTGACAGTAAATGACCATTCGAAAAAACCGTTTTTAAATTCGTGAAATTTTTTCAATACATTTCACATTATTTCTTTTACAAATTTGTTATTTTTGTTGTTGAGAACATTGACTATATTTAAACAGTCAACTCGCAATTAAATAATCGTAAATCGTTAATTCGTACAATAAAAATATATATATTTTTGGGCAGTTTACAAAAACAATTGACACACATACATTAAACGACAAATGAATTTAACGCATGTGCATTTTAAAGTAATTAAAAACATAAACGCAATAAAAACATTTCGATAGTTTTGTTTAAAACCTAATAGTTTCAAATGTACTCCTTTATCGTATATATAGCAATATAAACGTAAGTACTTAATAATTATATATTAACCGTTTCTAACAAACACGAGGCACGTCGAAATGTAAGTAGACCACAAAAAAGAATATTAAGTTTATATCTTGTTGTTGTTTTGTTTCCTTTTTGCATTGGGAAATTTGGTGGCTTCAGTTGCATTGTTGTCGACTCGACTTTATAAGGTTGCATGTGTATTGTATGTATATATAGGTAATTCTTCATAGATTTATCATTTGTAATGTATGTAACGCTTGAACGTTTTAACTTTAACAATAACTTTAACGTTGGTAATTATTTGTATATATATTTTTTTTTTGTTGCAGAAACTATTATGTCTTGACTGTACTAAAAACGTGCGTTAATCTAACAGCTGCTTTAATATTATTTATGTTTTGCTTTTGTGCACTAGAGAGATAGTTTTTATTCCTTTTGTTTCAAATTATTTACAACTAGCACTACAGCTTCTTGCTTTGTCGTTTTACTAATTTGGCGAGTATATAGTTTAAATCTTTCCATGACCCAAGTGATTTACTGAAATTTACGTGTGGCTGTGCGTGCCTTCCAGGCCTTGACTAGATTGTACGCGAAGTACAATGTGAATCCGTGTATCTGAAAGCCTACAAAACAAAAGCCATACCAGAACACTCCATACGGAAAGCCCTAAAAGAGAAGATAATGTATTATTCGTTTATGGTACGTTTTTTTTTTTTTTTTTGCAAAGAGAGTTCACTTACGCGCCATAGAAAAATGTCTGTCTCATCGAGCTCCACAGACTTGTCCATGGTCAAAAACTCCCACACGTCACTCGAGTAATAGGCGAAACAATATAACAGCGGCAGCACAGCCATTACGAAAATTGCAATCATATACTTTTGCATGTCGCGCACCTTGTTGCCGCGGGACGCTGAGAGACCAAGAAATGAGGTGAGCAGCGAGGCAGCCCAAACGTACTCCCACCATAGCGGCGGCGGCACCTCCAGCTCTTCAATTTCTAGCACAAATATGTCCAAACGATCCAATATATCCGACGTCAACTTGGCCAGCATGACAAAGAATAGCAGGGCATGAAAGAAAATGCAGTACTTTAGGCGCGATTTGTTCAACAAGCTGCAAATAGAGAAAAAAATGTTTAATTTCTATATGTATTTGTCTCGTTTGTTGGATTCTTCGATTGTTTGGTAGGCTGCAGCCTTTGGCTATCCAAAATGTGTACACAAACAATGTTGTTGTTGCTGTTGTAAACAGGCACACATGCTGACTGTCTCGCTGGCACTTTGCCCACCCACTCTGCGGGTGCTGCCTGGCTGGCTGACTGTTTGTCTGGTTGGTGTAGCCCGTCTGCAGCAGGAGTTGCAAGGTGATTGCTGTCAATTGCGGTGTCATGACCTTTTGTGTTTTGGCAATGCAGCCGCTTAGCTACTTGCAAGTAATTAGATAATTTTGCCAAGATTTTAGAAAGTGTTATTAACCTAATTTGATATGTGTTGGCCACTTTCTGCCTAAACTCGAAGTCGTTGCCATCGGTGCCCGCGACCATTGGACCGCCGCGAGTTGCCATTTCGGTTCGTCAATTTGATGCCGTTTTTATGAAAAATTGTAACTACTTAAACAAAATTTAACTGTCTTCAAGCACTTCTCACAACATTAGCTCGGTAGATAGGTTGTGGCGGTGGGTCGATTGCAATGATGTTGATGACACAAAAGAAGTGCTGGCTAACGCGAAAAAGACATTTCACTGTGCCAGCACAGCTTGTAGTAAATTGTGGCGGTCGGCCAATAGCCGGTCCTAGTGCTGTAAATCATCCTCAGATTTAAAAATAAAACGCGAAATGCTCATTTAATATAATTTTTTGTATCTTTGTAGCTGTACAATTTGCATAATTAGGTACACTTTTGTATGCAAATGTATGCTTTATTGAGCTTAAATTTGGTAAGTGGATATCTTGTAACGTTAGACTTGGAACTAATTTGCTCAGGCAACTGCGTCACTACCACCTGTTGCTTTTTTGCATTTAAATCCATAAATCAATGCACGAATGGCCGAACAATGAAGAGTGCAACAAGCGCATATTTAAAAATAAAATACTACATCCAAAATACCTACTTATTTTTATATTCTGTGTTGTTGCTCTTTCAAGACAATTCGCTACAGTTCTATGCGCTCTTTGTCTGAGCTCTTCGCTCACTGGGGCTACAAAAGTCGATTCAGCCGTTAAAGTGACATCAGTTCCTCGGCGGTATTCTTTAGCACAACGTCTTGACGGGAGGCGCATGCGATCGGCAACGGAGTTTTCATTTACTATTGACAATAAGCGCAATCTATTGATGCCAGTTATTGACAACTATTGCCTAATATTTTTTGCTGAGATAGGCAGCTGAGTTGCCTACACTCTTTTGTGTTTTAGTGTCTATGTGCTGCGCCCAACGGTAAAAATATATGTATTTATATAATTTTCATTAAAATTCAAATGACGCCCTTAGCATATTTTGCATTTACAAAAATTAATGTGTGTGCATATTTTATAATATTTCTACTTGTGTGTTTGTGCTTAAAATCTCTGTTGATATTCTCGAATTCGAATTTATTTTTGTACAAAAATTTTGCAGCTGCCATCACATCCGCTTGTCATTGTTGTTAATGCGTTTTCATTGTTTCGATTTTTGGCAGCAACTATCGCTCTTTGTAAATAAGCTGAATATTAAATATTAATGCAATCGTCAAGCTATGCATGTTGGTATTTGTGTGCCTTACAAGCTTGTGAATGCCATCGATCATGTGATATAACTTAGATAACAGTAAACAAATAACTATTATGAATTGTGTTAAATAATTAAGTGCTTGCACTCTCTGCTTGTCTCATTGCAGCCGATCTTCGTGTATTGAGTTCAATTAAAATAATTTATAACGCATCGAGTCCAAAGATAGTGTATCCATACCTGTATCCAAGACCCAACCATGTCTGCCCTTGCCGCTGAGAAACGCGCCTCGTTTGCGCGCCGGGCTGAGAGTTTGGTGGAGAGGGTGAGAATTTTGAATACCATATATGAGGTAAACGGTATCAAGTGACCAAAATGCGTGAGATAAACCAATTTTGCTTTTTGCTCTATGCTCTTTTGTTTTTTTTGTTTTTTTTTTTTTTTTTTTTAATTTGCAGTTTGTTAATTAAACACGAGCTGCCCAATTATTGCGACCTCTACAATGAACTCTTTCTTACAATAACATTTCATATTTCGATAGAGCATAAATACAATGCTTTCTCGCTGCTATATTTGTTCACATATATATAGTTAGTTCTATGTACATATTTTTGATATCAATATTTATTTGATTAGACGTTGTGGGTGTGGGTGTAAAGCATTACGAATTTAGACTCGGGCAGACGTGCTTATTTGACTTGGCTCGCTGCCCTGGCTTTGGCATGCTCTGTCAATTAATCTCTTATATTATATGCGGAACCAAACAAACATTTAGATATATATATACATATATTGTGCATGTAGATATAATATATATGTGGTAGCACTTGGTTGCGATTTATTGCACTTACAATTAATGAAGCGCATTAAATGTATAACGATCAAGGACCCGACATGTTTACCAACAGGAAGAGTGTTGTTCTGTCTAATCGTTCTATTACGAAATGGGTTCGCCTTTTCAATTGACTCTTTGTTTCTTAATTACTCCAGGGCACTGTAAATTTGGCGCAACGTCAACGACAATGACTGTCTGTTTTTCTCTAATAGCCTGAGATGTCGATAATTATGCTTTGTGTGGGGTACAAAATAGTCGATGTACGCTTGAGCTAAAAATAAGTCTCTCAAATTAAGCAGTTCGCGAAATTGGCTCTCTAATTGTGCATAGCGAATGCGTCTTTATCGGGCTGAGAAGCTCTTGCAGTGACATCAATTGAATGAAGACAGTGCAATAAATAGTTACATCAATGTATTTACATATCTGTCCATACATGCATATATGTACACACATACAAAGCTGTAGCATTAATTAAGCGGGCGAAGCAAACACAATCACTGCTGCCAATTCAGCTTTTTTCCCGTCAAATCTGGCTTTTTCCGAAGACAAATTGCGGGAAATATTTAAGAATTGCGGGAAGCGGGAATTCTGGCTTTTTTTGAAAATGAATTAGGCTTTTTTCGATTTTTTTTAATACTTCGATTTTTTTTAATACTGAAAACATGTACTATGTATTAAATATTGTATATATTTTTTGTATATATCGAATGCTAATTGCCTTAGCCTAATATGTATATCGTTCGGATATGTAGCACTAACACACACTTAAGCTAAGTCTTGCACAAACCTCTGCGCGCACCATGGTTAACATGGCGGTTGCCACTTGTAAGAAAAGAGCATGTAGAATCCGATATGTACAAAGGGTATGATTTTGAAAAGAAAATCAAGTCTTTAAATATCGATGCAGGCCTCGAACAAGAAATTCGTGCTCGCTGCTCTTCTTTTGTTATTGAACTTATCAAGCAGCTAAAGCAGAGGTAACCAATTTTTCTGATTCTTCTACCGACCGTTAAATAATTTTGATTTTATCTGCAGTCTCCCCGACAATTTTAAAATCTTAAAAAACATTGACGTTTTTTCCGTTGATAAAATTGTGTCAACTAAAAAAAAAGTAATTACAGAATTGTTGGAACACCTCCAAGTAGACAGAATAGCCGACATTGAGCGGCAGTACTATGATATTAATCTAGTTACGTGGGAAAACGTTAATGACAGCTCCGAATTTTGGAATGAAGTCTCCAATTACAAGGATTCTGGCGGCAACCGCCGATTCCTTGACTTGGCAGCTGTTGCCCTGCAAATGTTTTCATTACCATGGTCCAACGCGGAGGTGGAACGCGTATTTAGCCAGCTTAACTTGGTAAAGTCCAAGTTAAGGAACTCAATGAGCCTAAGCACAATAAACAGTATTCTTAGCATAAGGTAATATTTTATTGAGAGTGAAAAGATGATACCGATATATATATTACTTTTTTATTTAATATAACACACAGATATGGTTTGCGAAGACTGGGCAAATGCTGCTATGAATACAAAGTTCAAATTATCTTCGCATGATAGGTACTAACAGGTCGTACGATTCTGAAACCGATGCTAGTCGCGAAGAATTAGATAGCATGCTAAAAATCTTGTAAATTAAAAAAAAAAAAAAAAAAAAAAAAACAATCAAACTATAATAACCGCTTTTTTTTAGGCTTTTTTGTAAAAATTTTCAGCTTTTTTTTCCGTTTCTTCCATCTAAAAACAGCTTTTTATTCTGGTAAAAAGTTGGCAGCACTGAACACAATCCATTTACGAGCATACACATACATTCATAAACACACATACACACATATATACTAATACACATGCAAACACAGTTGGCCATTGACCGACCGAACATATAATTTGTATTGTTGCAACAGCAATTTTAATTGAACGCCAAATGGTGTGTGTAATGCTTAGACGGACGAGGGCAGTTCTTATCGTTTTGTTAATATTATATATTGTTATTATTTATATTTATTACTATTTATTTATAAACTGTGGAGGGAACTAGACAAATATTTAAATTTAAATGAAAATAATATAAATTCATATGTATCGAATTAAATTTATAAATTTGTTCTCCAAGTGTTTGTTCAAAGTATTTCCTCAAACTATTTCCCTTTAAATGTGTCTTAGAAGAATTTCCTCGAAGAATTTCCCCTTTGATGCTTCGCTGAACGATTACTGAAGATTTTCACTTTTTCTTTTTCTTTCTGTTACTTTACTTCACTTCACTTTACTGCACTGTACGATTGACCCCCACCGGGCCTGGGCGACTGAAGAAATGCTGCAACTGCTGCCCTATATATAGGGCAACTTTCACTCAAAGCCTAAGACGTGCTCAATTGTTAAGCCTGTCGATGTCTAAGTGACCAATTGGAACAGCCTCTGCTGCGTCAAGCATTCGTTAGCTTCGTAGGAGTCGTAGCAGTCGATCGTTAAGTGTCCAATGAGAACGCTCTCTGCTGCTCATTAGAGCTTCGTTTGACTTAAATACTGCTGCAAACTACATAATGAAAACTGTATGCTCGAATGACAAACGATCTTCTGTAGCTTCTCTTTGTCCCTTACTTTTATTGAGCAGAGAGACAGACGAATATATATATATATATATATATATATATATATATAGACAGACATACGAACAGAATATAGAAAACAAACAAACACGCATTGTTAAATCGGATTACCTCATTAGCTTATGTATATCAATATTTATAATTAATAGAGGGCGTAGACAGCCGTTTCTGCTCTTCTCTTTAAGGACTTTGACTTAAGTACCTCGATAGGTATTGATATTCTATCCCATGCCCATTCTACCCTGAATTCATTGATGGGAAGTTAAGTCGCTAATTGCTGTCAACAATAATAATTCAACTACGATTATCAGAATCCGCAAAATACCATTACATTAGATTCAACTAACATCATAAATATTAGGAAAGTCTTACGATTGCGGTTTACGATTAAATGGTGCTAATAGAAAAGCCAGCATTAGCTGTCGTAAGGCGAAAGCGTCTCTTATTCGAATATGCTAAAAGGTATCAATCAATTTGCATTAACTGGGCTCAGATTTATTCGAACGGTGCTGGCGTTCTTATCATGACATGATGATGGTAATGTCTTTATCGGTACTGGCATATTTGCCTTATCGAAAAGAGCGAAGCAAATAATGAAAGAGTGGGATGAGAAACCGAGGCATTTAGCCAAGCGAAAAGAAGAATGTGAGGAACAAAATAAATGAACGATAAAAAGCTAATAAAGTGCAACATAAATAAATGCGTGCGTAAACATTGTTTGAAAACATCGAAAGAGAGAGAGAGAGAGAGAGAGAGAGAGTGAGAAAGAGGCATAGAGAACGCCAGAGAGGTAAAGAGATAAAGAAAGAGAAAGAGGGCTCGTAACTTGATTGCCTGCCAGAAAAATATTTGCAGCAAAGTCGGAGAGTTTGTACTTGAAATTTCATTGCTCTTTTGTTTTTGGTTTGTATATATACAAACATATATTCTTCGCTGTCCTGGCACGTGTGTTTGTATTGTCGCTAGGGCTTAAAGTGTCCTCTGTTGTTTTCCCGACTGCTTTTTTGCTTTTGTGTGGCTGAGAATTTGCCTTGCTTGTTTGTAAGTAATTTCGCATTGAAAGCCAAGCACTTGATTCTGTCCTGGGCTCGCATTTAAAGCGCCCTCAGCTCAATTCATTCTAGCGCCGAACGTCTCGATTTTAAAGAGACCGCTGATGCTTGACTACGTTTATCCAGGATGTCAGGTATTTCGATTAAATTAAAATGAGGATTAAATTTCATGAGCAGCCGATATCAATCGTTCAGTCGAGCCTTGAACGAATTTCAAATATTTATATTAGGAAATACAAATTTATTTTGATTGAAATTCTATAAACAGAATTAAACATGCAAATCAAATTATTCTATGCTGTGTGTGACCTGCTTTCAGAAGTTTTTTATTCTCATAGCAAAGTAATGTGATTATGTGCTCAAATTTGAGCCTGTCACACAATATTTGTTTTGGGTTTGTTTATAATTCATTTAAGCTGCATATTAATTTTTAATTGCCTTGTTTGCAATGTTGTCAACAAATTATGTTCCAATTTTATTTGCAATTCGAGCTTTTGTTGCTATCGCCGCTGGCATCGTTAAAGCTCAAAGAGAATGTAAATCACGTAACAATGTGTGAATGAGAAAGTGGATTACACGAACGCGTTGCGTATACGCCTCGTTGTTGGCCATTTATTGCACAACATTTTTATCAGCTATGGAAAATAGCAGAGGCAACGAGTTAAGGCGCGAATGTAATGTCTTAATTTCAATTTAATTAAAGCAACAGAATGGAATAAAAAAAAACGAAAGTGATTAATGAGCAGAGGCGAGAGGTGAGGCAGATGAGGTATTTTAAAGCGTGCAAAAGCGAGACAGACAAAGAATGGAAAAAACAACAGAGGATGTTGAGAATGAATAAAACGTAAATACTGTGTATAAGAAGTAATTAAATAATTGAATACATTACTTCTGCTGCTGCTTTTGAATGTAGTTTTTAATTCAATTACCTCTCAATACATATTCAATTCCGAACCGATTGAAATGAGTTATATGCATATATAATAGAAACTCTATATCGATTAGACCCTCAGCTCTGCGTTGACTCTTAGACAGAAATGCACAGACTTGGCCTAATCTATTTACCTCTGGCTTATCAAAGAATGTGTATTAAGGTCAAGAGCATTGCACTTTATTGCAATACTTTTGCTCGATATACCCCGTTTTGATACTCTTGCTATGTGTACAGGGTATATAAAAAGTGAAAGCACAACCACACAACAATAACAACAACAAACGCCTAAGCATACAAATAAACAATATACTAACAACAGCGACGTCAACAGCAACAACAAAAACAATGTCAGCTACAATTACCCAGGCAGGTGCGCAAAGCAAATAAACAAGAACAACTGCGAGTAGAACAACTGCAAAACAAACTACATAGAAAAGACGCGTTACTTAAGCGTAGGGCGTTTCATGGGCTTGTCGGAGGCGTGACAATAAGTAAACCCAACAAAAAGCCAACAAACAATGGCAAAAAAAAGTTTGCCATGCGCTCAGTGCGGTGCATACTCGAAGGCGCAAAAGCTGCCAAGCAATTGAAAAGCCCGTAAGCCTCTTGCCAAAGTCAACCAGCTGTGTCAACGGGGGCGTGGCACAATGTCTGTACTCCTTGAATGGCTATGTAAATAAGTGCCAGATAATACAAAAGTGTTAAACAAAGCCATTTAAAAGAAAAGAATGCTGCCTAAGTTCAGCCAAATGAGATTGTGATTGAGTTTCGCTTGATTGACTCAAGTTGAAGGCAAAACAAAAACAACTTGAAAGTGAGCGAACGATTAAGGATTTGATCAGCTTAAGACGTAGCACTTGATGAGACAATGAGTTTTGAGGTATGAGTTTGCTAAGAAAAATGTAGGAAAGTGCTCTAAATAGATTCGGGTTCGAAGTCATGTATTTTAATAGGGAGAATAGCTGTTTATTAATTCGAATAGCTAAGACTGTACATTTTGGTTTTTCTTATTTTCTATACAAAATACATATATAGAATTTCATTAATAAATTAAGTTTCTATTTATATTAAAATAAAATAGCTTGCCAACGAAGACCTACGGTCTAACTTTGTCCCCGGCAAATATTAAATAAAACTTAAATTTTCCTTAATCAAACCTCTTGTAAATACATGAGGTGGCAAGAAATATTTGTTGCTAAATATTCCCGTTAAAGTTTGCTGTCGTAATTTGAATTTCAACGAAACGCAACCCATGGATTATGCCATAGTGTCGCAGTTTTTATGCAGGTTTTTCCAACGACACTTTTTCTGCTGTGTCAGTGCGAAACGGAAAAAAATGGCCTGAAAAAGAGGAACTCATCAGACTTATGGCCGTGCTCATTGACAGCCGTGATATTCACGGGTGAACGTGAGCAGCATTTCACATTCACATATTCGCACTCGTATTCACTTCTTCATTATTTTCGCGCATTGTTTCACGGCTGGAGGGCTCGCTTTTCTTGTCGTCTATTTATTATTTATATATATATTAAATATGCATATGTTGATAGTTGAACTATTTTGCTATCTAGCAAATGCATTTTTAGCATACGACTGTCATTGTTGTGTTGCTCTGTGCCTGTGACAGACCCAGAGCTGCGTGGGAGTGAAGGGCGCTCTGCCTTTTGCTGGCTTGACCTACGCCACGTAAATATCAAATGCGCATATTTTGTGCGACTCTTTGGCGGAAATGGCATTTGGGTGGCTTTCGCTGCTAGCTGGATAAATGAATGGCGACGGCGGTTTTCTTCTTTTTCTGTCAGCTGGTAAATTAGCGCATCAAAACAAAAAGGCGCTTAGAACGGGCAACAACAATGGCGACGGCCTGCGCCATAAAGAGACGGCAAAAACAATGCATCTGAGAGCGAAAGCTAAAACAAAAGCAATCATATATATAACACGCACACACACTAGCATACACACACACTCACACACATTTACAGTGCGTGGGTGTTGAAAAGTGGATGGAGCTCGCAAGTAGGCAACGAAATTTCGCAATGTGCTTAAACACTTGGCGTGGGCGTCAACTGATGTTGCCAGATTGTTAAATAATAATAAATAAAGGCAACTGATTAAAGAGAATATTAATCAATGTGTACTTCAGTATAGTAAGTAGAAGTTTAGTTGATGACTACAAATTAAGTTTTAAAAGATACAATTAATGAGATTAGACGCTTTTACATTATTAACATATACTTTACCACAAAGTTTCTTATAGACAAAAAAAAAACATATATTTAGTACAATGAATTTAATCAAACATAATATTCAGATGTATTATAGATAAACATTTATAGAAAAGATAACTGATTCTGCTGTTTCATCTTATTTATGGCAAACCTATTAATTTTGTTACATAACTATCTGGCAACGCCTTAGGCTCTGACACAGCCCACCTGCCTGCCTGACTGCCCTACAGCCCTACAGCGGCGCTCTGACACCCCCGCACAACAAAATTTAATGCCTTATTTTGCGTTGCAACATCTTGGGATGCTGTACCATTACCATTACTCACACTCACTCACACACACAGACACACAAATTCACACATACACACATAGCAGCATCAACGACTCCTACCATTACCATAACATCTTTTGGGCATTTTGTTTTGCTAGCAGCTTCGTAGCGGTCGCAGCGACGCTTCGTGCCTGCCTCGTTGTCGTCGTCGTTGGCGCTTCGTGTCTCTTCCGGCGGCGTCAACGCATCCAAGCTGCGCTGATAAGGCAAATGCGGCAACAGCAGCAGCAGTCGTCGTCGAACCTTCGAATCGTTGAAATCGAAATACGTTTGCAGCGGCAGAGCTGCGGCCCGTTGAGAAAGGAACTGTTCATTTGGCGAATTCGCTGCCAACTGCGTCTGAGCGCCTGGTACAGGCAAATCCGAAAACGTTTGTGTGTTAGCCCCGTTGTTGTTCGTGTTTCGAAACAAGTGTGTTGTGAATTTCGATTGCAGGCTGACATGTCCAAGCCGGTTACACCCCAGCACCGAGCAGTGGGAACTGCCGAGAAGATTAGCGTAAGTTATGGGCCCCTTCGAGCAGCCAGCTCAGTGACTGACTGCTACGGCGGCTGCCATCTGTGTGCTTAATTATGTGTTAGCGATGCCATCTGCTCTGTCATATGCAATTTCTCGACCACCTGCAGTGGCAGACCGCCAAAACGTGACTAGTACGTGACTTTGAGGTTCATCTGGAATGCAATGGCGCGCATTTGTGATGCTCAACTCAAAGCCTGGGCTCAACTGCACACACACACGCTCACATGCAAAAGGGGACAAAAGTCCGCTCAAGCCAAATGACCTTGCATGCTGTTTGTGGGCGCGTATGTGTGTGTGGGTGTGTGTATGTTAGTCGCTTTGGTGTTTGCTGCGTGGTGCCTTTTGGTTGCTGTCATGTTGGCCCCACAAAGGGCACAGCATAATTTTTGTCCTGCGACTCATAAAAATTGCATAATTGTCGTTCTACATGCGTGTGTGTATCTGTGTGTGTGCGAGTCTAGCTGTAACTGTAATTGTAACTGTAACTGTTGTGTGCATTGTGTATGCTGTTGTGCGTCCATTACCGTTAACATAGTCATTTACGTGCCATTTGCGCTAGCATCTGGCAGACCAAATAAATTGAGGTGCCCAAATTGCCAACGAGCGTGGCTGCTGGCCGTTTATTAAGTTTCTTATTAACGGCCCGCCATAATTGTTGCAAGTCATCTCACACTGTTCAACAGGAATTGGAGACTGGGTAATTAGGCATAATACAAATTGATGATGCTGCATTTGTTTCATTGTCTCGTTGCGTATATGGGATGCGGGCAGCTAAATTTATCGCGGACTGCAAAAGGTTTTCCATGTTTTTATCTCTCCCTCACTCTCTCTGTCTCCCTCTCTCTCTTTCTCTGAATATAAGTTTTAAAATTATATATAGATTTTTCCAATTTCTCTTCAGCTCTATTTAGCATATGTCACTTCAGCCTTGCGTGCACACTGTTTGTCCACTTTAATGGCAGCCCCACTCAGTTCTGGCCCCTTCCTGCCGCCTCCTGTCGTGTTAGCTTAGTCTATGTTTAACTGAATCAGCAGCGAGAGAGTATGCAACGTATTTTTTTCTGTTGTTGGCTTAACCAAGCGCAAACGCTGCATGCCCCGTGGCGTGTGCGTCCGCATTCAATTTCAATTCCAAATATGCTGACAACCCAAACTTATATCCGTTTGCCTCATATAATAACATGCTACGAATTTCTCTTTTGCGTGCTCCAATTTTCTCAGATTCCATTTATATCTGTTTTTTTTTTTTTTTGCTTTCCTTTTTTTTCAGCTTGTTTCTTTCTGGCATTGTTTTCTCATTCCGTTGAGCTGTTGTTTTATTCAACTGCTGACTTTGACTCTTTTGTTCTTAGCCAACCGCGAAGAATGCAAAATTAATTAAACGAAACTCCACTTTTGACCCTGAATTCAGTTTTTCCCCTCAATCTCAATTCTGATCCAGATCCAGATTTAATTTATGTGGAATAATATAAAATTTTTATTGTATTCTATTTGGACATCTCTTCAGACTAATTCCAGTTTGCTAAATAAATTTATAATTTAATAGTTTTATTCTTTCCAGTATATTTATATTTTTAAATAAATTGAAGTATATAAATTTTTTGGTTTCGCACAAAATCTTCAAAATAATATAGGACATCTGTAGAGTTATTTATTTTGCAACTCTGATTATATTTTTTTCATTTATTTTTTATGCGTTTCGTAGAATATGTGCACAGTGCCTCGGGTTGCTATAGATGTATATGTACGCATACATATGTATATATTATATACGACTACACAAACACACATCACATCAGTGTTGCCAATTTGGCCTATTTCAGGCTAGAAAATGAGCACGGAGTGGGATAGCCAAAGATCTAGGCAGATTATGCACAAGTCTTAGTCCTTATCTAATAAAAATGTCATCTAATACTTAATTAATTAATAATTAAACGTTTTAGCATATCAATATTTATACAATATATACTTGAGCAGCGTAATAAGGTAAACCGATTTAAGTATGCGTGTTTTCTCGCATGTCCGTCTGTATATCTGTCTGCCTACCCAACAAAAGCAAGGGACGAAGAAGAAGTACAGAAGAAAATTTATGTGATCTATATGTATGCAACAGTATTAATTTCGTACGTATATGTAAGTCAAACGAAGCTCTAATAATTCCAGCAGCAGAGAGCGCTCTCATTTAACACACTCAAAGATCGACTGCAACGACTCCTACGAAGCTAGAATGCTTGACGCAGCAGAGGCTGTTCCCAATGGTCAATTAACGATCGACTGCAACGACTCCTACGAAGCTGACGAAGCTAGAATGCTTGACGGAGCAGAGAGTGTTCTCATTGGCTACTTAACGACCGACTGCAACGATCCCTACCTGACGTCGGGCAACATTTGAGCACGACTAAAGGGCTTTGGTGAAAGTCGCCCTATATATAGGGCAGCAGCTGAAGCATTGCTTCAGTCGCCCAGGGTCAGTCGTACAGTGCTGTATAGTGAAATAAAGTAAAGTGAAGTGAAGTGAAAGGTATGGTCGTTCAGCTAAGCAATAAATACTTAGAAGAAATACTTACAGGAAATATTAAGAGGAGATATTGAGAGGAGATATTAAGAGGAGATATTGAGAAGAAATATTAAGAGAAAAAAGAAAGTATTATGCTTAATGCTTTCATCTAGCCCGCTATTCCAGCCTGTCAGTTTAGCCACAATCAAACTTATTTCGGAGCTCAATAGCTGGCAACACTGATTCACATACACATACACATACGCACATGAACTACACTCGCATACACATAATCAAATATCTTCCATTTACATGCGTCTCGTTATTGCAGCAGCAAAAGAGAGTGAGAGAGTGAGAGAGAGAGAGATTGCAAGAGAGATTGTGTGTTTGGCGGAGAGAGAGGGACGTTGGGTAACATAATATATATTCTGCCAATTTTTGGGTGTAATTTGTGGACTTACACGGCAGCCAAATATGGTAGAGCGATCGGAGAGCAACCTCTTTATGGCCCGGCCCGCCCTTTAATCAGGCATTTCACTTGTTTGGCTGCCCTTTGGATTGTCTGTGGGGCATCAGTTGAGCAAGTTTATGGCCTTGGCATTGAATAAACTTTCATTACATCAAATTGCCAAAGCAATCTAAAAAATGCCATGCCTTTCCAGCATGTGGGTGTGTGTATATATGTGTGTGCATGTGTGTATGCATGGGTGTTATGCGAGACCTTCGC
Organism: Drosophila navojoa; assembly: GCF_054131105.1. Lineage (NCBI taxonomy): Eukaryota > Metazoa > Arthropoda > Insecta > Diptera > Drosophilidae > Drosophila > Drosophila navojoa. The sequence goes on from NC_142890.1 coordinate 20,459,233, forward strand.
TTAAGAGAATTTTCTTTATTTGTACGTGTACAAATAGTTTTGCTGGTGAAATGAACCCAAGACAATTTCTAAGCTATTATTTATTCGCTTTAAGTTTTCAAAGTTGTTTTATTTACTTATTTTTGTTTTATTTCTCAGCATTTGATATTCTTTGAACTCAAATCATAGCTTTAATTGCATTTTTAATGAACTTTTTAGTTCCATTAGAGTTGTCCTCCCAATAAACATTACACATACGCAGCGAGACTTTCGAGAGGAGGACCCAGCTGCTCCTAGCACGTTTCTGCTGCTGCTTTGTAGCATTCGCCAACAACATTGTGAATATTTTCATTTTAATGCCGACGTTAAACTTTTTGCCATTGGCAAAGTGTCAAAGTTTTCAAGGCAACGCAGCGCATACGCCGCATAAGACAAGCAGCCTTACAGCCCTTCAGCCATGCCATGCCATGCCATGCCTACAATCGTTTCCGTCAGGCTGACAGCTTGGCTGTCTGCATGATGCTTAAAAAACTTAAATAACCTTTAATTGGTGTTTTTTTTTCTCTCTCTCTCTCTCTTTCTCTCTCTCTCTCTTTCCCTCTCTCTTTTGTAAAAAACCTACCTATTGCGGCTTCTAAACTTTGCCTCTATTTGCCGGGTCAAAAGTTTTGCCGTCACTTTTTCGTTGTATGATTGACAAAAGTTTTTTCAAGCATGCTTCACGTACTTTTCGTATTCGCACGCCCTTTATTGCGCAGTTCCCGAAATCCCGACAAAGATTCAAATGCGCGTGTCGGAGCATATAAATACATATATCAGGTATTACGTGAGCTTGAACTTTGCGCTGCGTCGCCTATAATGCCATAATTCCTAATAGGATTTCCGAATCTCCAAGGCATAGCTGGCGAGGGATAATTTTCAATTAGCAGCTCGTTTGCGTGCCATTCTATGCCCGCCTCCATTATGGGCAGCTAAAGAGCGACCGTTAATGAAGATGATGGCAAAGACTTTTAAGTTAAACTTAATATCCGCCTTCGGGGAAGTAGGAGTGAAGTTTATGCGTTGATGCCAATGACGGTTTAGTGATCTGGAAGTGATTTACAAGCTGACAGTGTTAATGATGGCTTAAGTCACGCTCAGCTAAGTAGAAAACCAATTTAGCCATGGACTTGAGGAGGGGAGTGCATTACGCAGCTCTGCTTCAATGAGATTTTCATTTGCAAACGGTCAGATGAATAAATAGACTCGGCTTACCTGAGCGGGTGTATGCAAATTTTGTATTATAATTCGACGAAACATTCCTTTGCAAATATTAATGCAATTCGTTATTGAATTGTGAATACACGAAATGCTCGCCAATGCGTGAAATATCATTAAATCTGGGCTCAATGGCTTCACTTGACCGTTACGTAGTTGGCAGCCATTTTACAAGCAGAAATTGCTTAAATTAATATTTAATTATCGGCTCTGATAGTTTTGCGTGCTAGATAAGGTGAGATAAAACTTGGGAAGCTGATTTATATTTATATTTAATTAAATTAGGATCTATCAAAAAAGTGATTAAAATTAAATTTTGATATAACTTTATTTACGGCTGCTCATTTATTTATTTACTTAATTATAATTATTTGAATTTAAATGAGAATTTATGGTTTGAACTCGCATTCGCCACGGGAAATTCGTATGTAATTTCGATATGAAAGTTGATTAATGTGCCAATATTAAACCGTTCTGCGTGCACTGCGCGAATTATTTATTGGCAAATAGCAGCCGTAGGCCAATTAGAGCTCTGCCAATCTGAAATGTGCCGCATCATGGCAGCCACTTAAATATTAATCCCAACTAATGGCTGTCAGGCATCGATGAACTGAAATGTGCGAATTGCCATAAAAAAAAACAACTTTAAATTCGATTAAATGTATGCACATTTCATATATATTTATAATTTAATCAGTTCCACGTTTCACAGATGGAAAACCAAACGAATGAAGTGAACAACAAATATTGGTAATTATTGAATTTGCATTTTGCACACCTGCGGGACGCATCGGCAGACATTTATGCAATGCTTTCAGCCATATCAAACGTGTAACATCAATTTGATGAGCAAACAGACACATCCGGCTGGATGTCTGCGTATTGGCAGGCGACACATGACAGCACTTAACCACACAAATATGAGTGCCTACACATACACACATACATACATATGTATGTACGTATGTGTAGCAGCTGAGAGACGGTTGCCCTGTGAATGTGGATGTGGAATGTTATTATCTGAATGGGAGCGTAATGTCGGCAGAGACTTCATATAGTTCTACAACTTTTCTAAATGAAATAGTAGAGGCAAACTTTGTCGTTCGTTCTTCTTTGCACTCACTAAACAATTGTCAGTGGTATTCAATTACAGGGTATCAAATACTCGACCATCTAACTTTGAGTTATATTACTTGCTTTATTTTTCCGGATGTGGCAAGCGCTTTGGGATATCAACGAGCCCAGAAGTGTATCTGCCAACACAAGCATGTAGGCATCCTATGTGTGTGTGTGTGTGTGTGTGTGGGTCTGTGTTTGTGTCTATATGTGGTTATGAACCAAAAATCCATTTACGCTTGAATACATTTTGGTCATGATGAAGTGGACAAAAACGAACAAACTTTGGTGTTAGCCATAAACAAACAAACAGCATTTGTTAGCTCAGCTAGTTGGACGGAGCAGCGAATACAAACAAGGACAGCCAGAGAGAACAAACTGACGTTTAAATTATGAATGCAATAAATGTAACTTAATATAAGCTCAGGGATTGAGTTAGACCCAGCAAACGTTGATTAGGCCGGGCGTGCCGAGGAGCTGCCTGCTGGCAAGTGAGCGAGCACAGAAATGTGTCGAGAATTTAGTAACAAGCACTTGGTTAGATAAACTTGCCGCTTAAGTGTTACAGTTGCCGTTAGCTGTTAGCATTGCTTTTCCTAGAACAACCTAGAACGGTTGGGGTCTTGGCACAGCCTTTAGCATCGAACTGCAGGAAATGTCCTTGACTGCAGTGAACAGCCGCATAGAAACTTTTAACTAACCACTGTTATTTTTTCCGTTGAGTGCCACTGGGCAGTGCCTCGCAAACTATTTTCTATTCGCTTATCAATATCAATTTGCTGTCTGGAAATCAACAACTTTCTCCGTCAGTTTTCATAGCCAACGTAAAAGTTGCAGATCTTATAAATTTGCGTGTCAAGCTGAAGGCGACTACAATTTCATTGTATTCAGCTTGGTCAAGGTAAAGTTTATGCAACAGACAAAAGTATATATAGATATATATGTATATATACTACATACATATAGTATATGTACCGATTGCATTTTCTTGTTCCAAAAAGTTTAGAGTCTCGTTGTTGTTTCGCTTGTTTTGCTTGGGGATTTTTGTTCATTTTGAGCTGTCAACATGCAACAACGGTTGCCACTGTTACAGTTGCAACAGTTGCTGACACTGCACATGCATACACGTATACCTAGAACATGCATATGCATATGCATCTGAATCGCCATCTGCTTCTGCTTCAGCATATGTTATGCTGCACCACTAAACGTTGCTCTTTGTTGCCGTTGCGATGCTTGAATGCCTGGCAAACATGCATAAAACTATATCACTTGCCCAGGCGGTATGGCTGCCGGCAGTGTGGGCGGGGCAGCCCCACGCAGCCATAGTTGAGCCATTGCCCTTCAGCAAATATGCATATATATATGTATATATGTGTGTGTGTGCGTGAGAGTGTGTGTGTGTATGTGTTGTATACGTGTCAACTCATTGACCTCGTTGCTGATGGCTCGACTCTTCGCATCAAATACCTATGCAAGCTGGATGCTTGGCTGGCATGCTTAGCAATTTTTTCTCTATTTTTCTCCGTCTCCCTGTGAGCTTTGCCATCGCTCGTTTCCTGCCTACAGCAGCTCGCGCAGCCCTTTTCGCCTTTTGATTCTGTCGTGACTCTGCATCATTACCGGAGCAAGCCCCGACATTTAAATGTCGTAATCGGATAGCTCGACCTCCCTGGCTCATGTCATGTGAGTCGACAACGTGGTCAGGTTTCTGATTTAACTGGCAGCTATCTGACCAGAGGAGATTTCTGTCATGTAATGCATTACGAGCGCTTCGTGTATATACGTATACATGAACATAGTATATCCTCAGAGTGAGGTTAAATTGGATGTAACCTCGTGCCCCAAATATAGAGGAAGCTGTATTGGTAAAAGATAAAATTGATGATACAATTGTAAGTAAATTACAGTAATTATTTGATGTTTCGCTCTAAGGGACATCGGGGATAGCGTGGTTGGGGCATATAATTATACTTATTCACCAAGTGAAAGCTTTCTTTTCTTCAACAACAATTTTCCTCTCCATCTGCCAGTCCGTCTATTTGTCCGTTTTATTCCAGTTGTGAGCTATATGAAAAGTACGTCTATCGAGTATTCCCAACACATAAGGACACTGAATAGTTCAATTTCAAATTATTCTGCCAATGCAGCGAGCTGAAAGCTTTCCCACACCTACGCTCGATGCGTGGCATGCCCCAATTAACGACGATTTCGGCATTTAATGAAGCGTATGTCAATTAAGCGCGTTCCAGTTGAATTTAAAAACTCGTGTATCTCAATTGAATGAAGCACAAGTGCAAGGCAAACAATTTCAAAACATTGACCCACTGGAAAGTCAATTAAAATGCGCGCCCTACAGCAATGGGAATAAATGTTAACAAGCATTCGAAATTGTTTTTTATATTCCAAGCAGAAGGAAATATAAATCAAACGATTGAGCCAAGTGCTTTGCTATTCCTTTGTTGTAATTGATTGATATGAATGTTTAGTTGAGAAAAGCAATAGAGACCAAAATGCCCCGGGCAAAGCACAAAGCTGTGAGTGAGCAATTGCAATTCAGAAGCACAGACGTACATGGACGACAAAAAATCGAGCGACACCTCATTATGTCTCATATGCCAGCAAAAGCTTTGCACATTACGTATACGACATGTGCGGTTGAGCGGGTGCATAAAACTCCTTCACTTCAGTGCGATAGCCACTCAGCAGCCACAACATCAATCAATCAAGCAATGCGTCAACCCCAGCGATAACAACTAACGTCGTATTGACGTCTCGTGCCGTTTCGTGACGCGGCCAAGTCGGGGGCGACATTGGCAGGTCGTAAAGTGCAGTCAGTCGAGCGGCAGGTGCTCGCACATCAGAGCTCTGCACAATTTACTGTCAATTTCATTATTTATAAACGTTTTTTATGGCATTATCGAGCGGATGGGCATGCTTTATCTGAGCTTGATGCTGTGTCGTAAGATTATGCTGATCTGCAGACTAAATATTAGTTGCTCGCTTTACATGCCATATATATACATATGTATATGAATGTGGGCTCGGAGCATTGGTTAGTAGGTGTAATAGCAAGGAACACTCACAGATAAAATGAAATTATGTGATTGATGTTATAGCAGGCAGCTTTGTATTCTAAAAATCAGCATTGTATTATAGCAGACAGCTTTCGTTCTGTAGCATAAATACATATTCTTTACGTTAATATGTGATCAAAAAGCTTCAGAGCAAATATTGTTATTATTGTTAATATATCATTATTTTTTGTATTTTTATTCTTTATTTTGGCTCTTCTTTACAAAAAGAAAGAAACTAACGTGGCTATAGTAGTAGTAGTAATAGTAGAAGTATTGTGTCATAGCAGTCAGCTTCTGAATTGGTTGCCCTGCATCTTCTTATGTTACCTTCTTCTTCATCTCGCGTCTGAAACGGCCAATTAACTGCAATTGATTTGTGACGACAATGCGCGCAGTTTCCATGTTTTGCTTTGTTGATACAACAATAACTCTTGGCTGGCATTGCGGGCCTCGTCCCAAACGTCATTCGCAGAAGCTGTAATTCCATTTCGAGCTGCATAGTCAACGACAATATTTGCGTTGTATTTGTTTTGTTTGTTTGCCTAGCTCCCGGCGCTCTCGTCTGACCGTGTGTCTCAGGGGCGTGTCATGGCAGTGGCGTTATGCACAATGCTTTTTATGTTAACGTTCAGTTGCATTAAGCCAGCATCTGAGCCTGACTTTATGGGCGCCCTGGGCTCTGGCTTTTTTATTGGCCACCAGGCCGAGCAATTATGCAAATTTATTGCGGTAGTCTCGCTAGCGCCAACATCTACATGTTTTATTTATGTTTTTAATTTGCAAAACGCAACTTTTTTTTATTGGCATTCGGCGAACAGGATGTGCAGCAGCAGCCCTGTGGCTCGGTTTACCTCTACATTTTATAGCAAGTCCATCTATTTTTATACCATGTCCATGGATAGTTCTGCATGGGCAGGCTATTAAAAGTTGATGATGCTGCATTTGCATTTCCATTTGTTTACCAACCTCACTGTCTATTTGCATGCTCTACACAAATACACTTTGGACCACATTAGGGAGCTTAGGCAAATTGTGCGGGGCCAAAACATATTGGACTAGAGAGACCCTAGAAACGAGTGATTGCTACAATGCTCTTTGCCCTAGTCTTTTGACACTTTTATAGTTTCACTCAATTTCAATAAGTGCTTGGCGGCCAAGACTGTGTGTCTCCCCGCCTCACTGCCTTCCTCTTTGGGCTGGATATCAATGTGTAAAGGACTCGACGCCCAGTTCAAGGTGTGGCCCTGGTGTATTTGTTTGCCATCAGCTTAAGTAATTTATAAATTGCGATCTCCATCAGTCGAGCTCAAGTGCGAAATTCTAACGACTATAAATAGTTGGTTGCAATTCCCAGTCAAGTTTGCCTCGGCTATAATTTTCCAACTTGTATATAATTATATTTAAGCAGTTAATTGCGAATTAGTAACTAGTTGACGCTTGCAGTTAGCGAGTTCACATAAAGGAATAGAAAAGTTCGTTCGCAACTCGCTTTCCTAATGAACCTAATTTGGTCAGTTAATTTTTGGTTTTTCCGCCGCTGCACAATTTCCGTTGCCTACTTCAAAGCGTCGGTTGCATGCGTTAATCTTTCTACTGAATAGCTAAGCTTTCATATTAAAATGCGCTTTACGCATTCGCCAAATTCATTTTGTAATTAGAATTCGCCATTTTACGTTTTACAAGAGTTAACGGAAACTGACGTGCACATACTCCACTCATATCAGAATTGATTTTCACTGAGATAAATCAAGGTGTCGTTTGTTTAATTTTTTTTGGTTATGAACGTTTCAGTAATAATTCAGATAAGAATAGTATAGCTTAAATATCTAGACACTTGAAATTCCTAATAAGTTAGTAAATTTGTAATCAGTTTTTCACTTTTCCGTGTATATACCTTTTTTACATAAACACACATGCAAATCCTCAACTATATAAAGTAATATTTCGCTAATTCCTGTAAAATATGAATTTACTCTAAGTAGAATATTTAGGCTTTATTCTCCTCTGACTCCTACGCTAAGGATCATATTATTTAGTCAGGGTATTTGGGGTTCAGTCTCCGCTGACCCTGCTCTCAGTTGCTTCTTTGGTCATTTCATGCCAGTCATATTTCACGCATGAGCTTGTTTTAATGGCGACGTGAATATGATTTTGCCTTTTAGTTTGCTTTTACGTTCTGCTTTGAATGATTTTGCTTAACGCATTAACAAAGCAGCGCCATTATTCAATTCACGTTTGATTCTCTACTTTCTGTTTCTCTTTTTCGGCCTGCAGAAATACAACATCAGCACGGAGAAATGCGGCGATTTGACGGTCATTGTGCAGGTAATTGATATATAAATTGATTATAGATAAATGCAGTTGATTAATAGCATTTCATTCCCAGGGCGATCTGTCGCAGCAGGAGAAACGCGCTGTCTTCATAACCGTGCACGATCTGGGCTGCAATCGTACGTAGTTCGCAAGAGGATAGAAATTATTTAGATTTGAGCTCCCTTACTTACCGCATGGGGCAGATAATTCATTTCAGGAATTCGTGAGCAGTCCATGCATGACGGAAATCAAGGAACGCTCTTGTTTCATACACGTCGATGTGCCCGGCCATGCCGACAACGCAGATGCTCTGCCCGACAATTTCCCCTTTCCATCGCTACAGGCGCTGGGCGAAGATTTGGTAACGGTGCTCGATTATCTACATGTGAAATATGTAATTGGTCTTGGCGAGGGGGCCGGCGCAAACGTGCTCGCCCGTTTCGGTCTCGCCCATCCCAGCCGGGCCTTGGGCCTTATCCTGATCAATGCCACGGGCAGTGCTGCAAGTGTCTTGCAGTCCTTCAAGAGCAAGGTGCGGGTTCTTGTCAGTGCCCTTGCTTCGATTGGCAATTAATTTATGTCATGCCCTTTCGCATTTACAGTTCATTAGCTGGAAGAGCGACGAGGTGGCCCAGTCGGCTGAAAGCTTTCTAATGTATCACAAATTTGGACATGTAAGTAATCGTTGTTGCAATTGCCACCCACTGCCACTAAGTGTGCCCCTAATTGTGTGTGTATTCAGTATGGGTATATATATACGTGTGTGTGTGTGTGTGTGTGTGTGCGAGAATGTGTCTGTTGTGGTTAATTAATATCTGTCTCCTATGTTGTATTTACTTTATATTATTTTTTGTCTATTTTATGTTGTGAACTGTTTTACTTGGCACTGCAGGTCATGGAGGTAAACAGTCTTACAGTGTACTTAAACCCCAGTCTTTCTCAGCTCTCCTTAGTAGCTGCTTATCTGAGATACTGCTCTCTTTATTACATAGATTTATTAAATTAGTCTCCAACTGTTTCAGCTTTATACAAATTCGCTCAAAAATCTATCAGCTTTAGGTCTTCTGACAACGCATGTTTATTAATGTTTGTTTCCCTTTTATTTTTTTATTATTTCTCTTTTAGACCACGGTACGTAGAACCTCAATCAAGAAATCGGCCAATATGAAAAAATCGAAATTCTTATTTACATTTACTATATATATTTTATAGTCCACCATATATGTATGCTTGCATGCTTTCTTGTTTTGCATGGCTTGAGTTTTGTAGCTGTCAGCTTTCTGTTGTAGCGTGGCGCCGCCAGGTTAAATATTTTCTAATGCAAACGTTCTGCTTATCCACACTGCACAACAATAATTAAACAATATGAATCGTAACAAATTAAACACATAGCAAATTGTTGGCGAGAATCCAGATAAGGACAAGATCGTATCCGAATATCAGAAGCGTTTGCATCGCTCATTGAACAGCAAGAACATCGGCCTCTATGTCAAGGCGTTCATGAAGTATGTGAACACGTACATATATTGAAATTGAATAATTATTTTACGCTTAATTTATGCTAACAATTCGCAGTCGAAAGGATCTGACACTGAAAGGTTGCAAAGTTGATGTCATTTTGATTACGGGCATGCTCAGTCCGTACGCCTCGATGGTGGAGAAGTTGCATCGCGACGTGGAGAAAGAGCGCGTAACCATTCTGAAAATTGAACGCGCTGGCGACGTATTGGCCGATGCTGTGAGTTACACATACACCATTCAATATTAAAATAACATCATGTCCCATCATACTATTGCAGCCTTCCAAGGTGGCTCAGTCGATACTATTATTCTGCAAGGGCCAAGGATTGCTAACATCGATCGTGATGCCCGGTGTGGATCGCGGCCGCTCCTACTCTACTGCCAGCTCTGGTTCCTTCGAGCGTCGTCTATCGCGTGGCGTTTCCATGGAGGACTACGACAAGCCAAACATACGCCGCCTAAGCATCATGAACAGTGAGTCGCCCAAAAAGGAGTAATCACCAAACCAAACACTGTTACACATAAGCGAGAAGGCACCAGCAACAGATCTAACGTATCGTCGTGTAACTATGTTAAACATTACGCATATTTAAATTAATTACTTAACTTAGTAAGTGAAAGTGTTAACTTTTGTCAAATGTAGAGGCCAAACAATCATTACATGATGCAATCGTATTACCTTTTAGCCAATTGAGCAACATGAATTTTAAGCCACATTTTAATTAGTAAATGTTTTAACTAACAAAAATATTGAAAACAAAAAACAATAAAAAAAAAGAAACAACAAAAGAAAATAATTAAATTATTTCTCAAAAGGCAATAGTTTAGTATTATGTAATCCCAATGTCCCACCTTTGAAACCAAATGTGTAACGGATCATATCTCTCTCAACTTGAATAATTCGTCTAAAATGTCTAATACACATATATATATACACACACATACACACGAGTACAAGCAATCATCTATTGTAATACCTCCGATTAGTATCGTACCTAAAAAAAGATAAACTCAAATGAGAAAAACTGCAGCACTCCCAAATTTTAAAATTTTTTCACAATATTTTCGAAACATGTATTTTCAACCAGTCAACAAATACTTTTTAAATAACGAACAAGAAGTATATATTTATATACACAATTGATATATAGTGTAAGTTCAAAGCACCACAGCATTATGCTGCTTATCGAAGGTATTTATGAATCCAATCGGGCACCGAAAGTAATAAATATATTTAATGTGTTTAATCAAGTTAATAAAGCAATGCAAAGCAAATCATGAAAACAGAAAATAGAGGATAGAAAATTGTTGTAGCTACGCTTGTAGAGATTTTGCGAAGCAATATTGGCTTTTTAGTGTGATGCAAATGCTTTAGACATCAAAATCAAAAATAATTCACGCACTTTAATATATGATGTAGCAATCATAAAACAATAAAGTTCAAAGTTCAAAACAACTCAACGTTCTAAATCGGGTTTCTTTTTATTAAAAATATAGTCGTCGGTTATTGCATTTTAATGGGACTATCAAATGGACTTATTCCGTTTGCAACATTTTCAAAAGTATATATTTCGATATTTATCGAAAATCTTGATCAACTCAGCGGGTAACCGACGCGTATGATTCAGCAGCATGTTGCTGTTAAATTTCGCAGAGCAACAAATTCACTACAAAAACACGTAAATCTCATGTACACGGTCACACTGACAGCCAGGGCTGCCACATTGGTGTATTTTTGCAGCTCATTTATTAAAAAATAAAACAATTGCTACACAAAATGTTATAAAAGAACAAAAAGTAAAATCAATTAATTTTGCAGTACGGAGATCGTTCTCGGCTAACTTTAAATTAAATCACATCTGTATGGACGCGCCGCCGCCAACAAAGCCACCCAGAGGCGTTAAATATGGAAAGGATGAGGTACATTTATTCAAGAAATCGCTAAAAAAAAAGTATTGGATATGAATGTGATAAAAGAAAACTGAGAAAACTGTGGGGTAAATCAATCAAGAGCTATACCAAGAACACGGTGCAACATAGCTTTCCCCAAAATACTGTTTGGCATTACCAAGCCGATGACGACACCTCTGTTGCGGACTCGTAATGCGGTTGTTGTGTTGTTTTTGTTGTTGTTGTTATGTTGCTGCTTTTGTTGTTTTACGCCCTTTTTGATAGTTGATAATAGCGAATTCGTGGATTGTAATTTAGCTGGGCGTGTGCGCTTTTTTAATTTTTATTTGGATTTTCAGTCCGCCGGCTGTGGCTTTCTCGTCAACGTCATCAAATCGCTGGGCTTCAGCGAGACGACCGAGGAGCGTCAAAAGGAGAAGGATAAAATCGAACAAGAATTCAAGCGATCGGATCTGCGATTGAACGAACTCGTCTCACGCCATGACCAACAGCTGACCCAAGTACTGCCACTATTCAGCCAAGTGTCCACCGAGGTGACTGCCAGTCGTGAGCGTATCCACGCAGTCAAAGAGAATCTGGGTGCCTGCAAGCGGCTTCTGCAATGCCGTCGCGATGAACTTAAAAAGATGTGGACGGATGCAGTACAGCACAAGTATGTGCTTGAGATGCTGGAGCAGATGTAAGTAACAAATATCTCAGTTATATTCAATTCTCACAACTCATTTTGTTTTGTAGCCAGGAGCTACGAAAAGTGCCTCAACGTGTGGTCAGTTTCACGGCGAAGCGTCAGTATTTGCATGCCAGCAAAGCGCTTACGGATGCTTTAGCCACGCTCAGCGGCCCCTTGGCGGGCGTCGAGGGATTGGCAGATCTCCGTACCGATTTGCAAACTCGCCGGCAACAACTCTATCATCGGCTACACGAGGAGCTAGTTACCCAAGTGTATAAGAACTCTGCTAATGAAGCGTTCCAACGCAGCAACTCGAGCCGCCTCAATTCCAGCTTTACGCGTGGCATTGGCGCCCGCCGGTCCACGGATCGAATTGAGGCCAATGCACGCGTGCGCAAAGCATTGAGCGAAATGGCACAGGGCTTTGATCTGGACAAGGCGGAGATCATAGAGGATGCGGATCTGATCGATCCAGAACTGAGCATGAATTACTTTATCGCCATTATTGTAGAATGTTTTGGCATGCTGCACAAGGTGCCCGATTCGTTGGAAACACTGCGAGTCCAAATTCAAACAGAGTTGCTTAATGTGGTACGACACACGACGCAACAATTGGCGGCTGATGGTGCATTACAGGGCGGTGCAGGAGATAGCAATCCGTTGCTTAATCTGCTGGATATCATATTCAAACAGTTCAAAGCTATTGCGAAGACGCATACGCTGCTGCTGAAGAACTACCTGGCCGTTGGTCAAAAATATGCGGTCGTGGGGCCACAGCCGTACGACCTGACGGACTTTTGGGCGCAGGCTCAGTCAGTGGTATGTGTATATGCCTTATATGCCGTAGACTTGTAATTAATATATAATTTACTTTTCAGTTGCAACTCTTGCTTACGGACTATTTGGATATCCAAAACGCATCGGCAGATGAGGGCACGCAAACGGGCTTTGTGGAACCCATAAACAATATTAACTCCTATTTCCTAAGGCGTAAAGTTCCAAGGTTAGTAATGATTTTAACTTAATAAGTAAAAAATAATTGTAAATTTTTGTTTCTCTTATTTGTCAGCACGAAAAAAGCCATGTTCAAGTTTGATAAGTCTTCGCACATAGCCGGAAATGTAGGCAGCAGCAACAGCAGTACTCAGGAGCCTTTCAAGGAGCATCGACGCAATGCCTCGGATGCTTCTGTTGATGACAATTTAGGTGTCAATCATCTAGGCAGCGGCAAGGGATCTGTGACAGGCCTGCTGCCGCATGAAAAGAAACAGCGGGAAAAGCTGTTGATATGTACGCCCGATCAGAACGTGATCACCAAAGTGTATTTGCCATTAATGGGCTACATACAGGAGATTGAGAACTTTATGAAGTGTAAACCAGGGTAAGCCCGTCAATAACAATATATCCAGTCCAAAAGCTCATATACTAATCATCTATTTAATAGTCAACCCTGCAGTCTGCACGATTTTGTGGATAATTATATAAAGGATACATTCCTATCAAAGGGTCATAATCGAAACTTGCAGTTGACTATTGAGTCGCTGTCCAAGAATCAGGACGCCTGGCGGGCCATTGTAACGCCCGAGGAAATGAAAGCGTTAAATTTAAGTCGACCCCTATTGCAGTCCACCGTCATGGTGGAACGTCGCTTGGTTGAGACTAAGAATTTAATTCAGGATTTGCCCTGCTACTCGGAAGAGCTGCTAAAGATGGTGTGTGCGCTGCTCAAGGCGTATCGCGAGATATGCCAGACAGCCTACAGGGGCATTGTGCAGCCGGATTCAGAAGATAAGCGCATATATAGTGTTGCTTGGCTAAAGGATGAGGACATAAGTCGCTTCTTAAAGTAAGAGATTACTATTGGGCTTACAGACCATGAAGTACATTATTACCTTTCATTGTAGAACTCTGCCCAATTGGACCGATTTGAAGACCTCAAGTCAACGCGCAAAGCACACGCGTAAACTTCAACGTGGCAACTTTGAACCGTCTGAGGAAGAAAGTCCACTCCAGGTCCAGCAACGAAATATTCGTGAGGCCGAAATGCTAACAAGCAATTTAGGTGAAGGCGGCATAACGCAGCAGGAAATTCTGGCTGACATAAGCGTCCTTAAGGAGTTAGCTATATTGCAGGAGAGCATGGAATGGTTTTCGTGCCGTGTCTCAGAGTTTGCCAATGAGCTGAGGCGTCCGTTGGTCAATGGCATGACCACAGCAACGCCCGAATGTGCGGCAAATGTGGCCATCAAGGATGGCACCATCAAGGTGATGACTAATTTGGCATTGGAATTTGATGAGCTCGCAAATACGTGTCTGCTAGTACTGCATCTGGAGGTTCGAGTGCAATGCTTCCACTACTTGCGATCTAAAACGAGCGTAAGAACCAATAGCTATGTGGGATCCAAGGATGATATACTAGAGCCAGATCGTCAAGTCCTGGTACTAACGAAACGTTTGTCCGAAATGGATGAGGCATTCAGCGCCACTCTGCACCCACGCAAAACAAGGGTAACTATACTGAACATACAGTAAACAGCTGTTTTTTTCAACCATATTTTCTTTCCAGTACATTTTCGAGGGATTGGCTCATCTGGCAGCGCGCATTCTTATACAGGCTTCCAATTACTTGGAGAACATCGATCAAATTACAGTGCAACGCATGTGTCGCAATTCGATTGCACTGCAGCAAACGTTAAGCAACATTACGGCATCTAGGGAAATTGCCTTGGATCAGGCGAAACATTTCTATGAGCTGCTCTGCATGCAACCAGATGTAAGAGTTTATGTAGTAGTTATATAGATAAAGTATGAATGTTAATTTTTATTTATAGGAAATACTGAATGCTTTGCTGGAACGCGGCACACAATTCTCAGAGATGCAATTGCTGAATGCATTGCAATTATCCTGCAAAGCGTGTGGGATAACTGACGTCAATTCATTGGCTAGCTATCAGCAAAAACTATCCGATATATTGGGCGCAAAGCCCTCCAAGGGTGTTGTTGTATAATAGACAAAGTTTTCTTTTTTTATATACTTGCGCCTTGTTTGCCCACTCACACATATAACAATAATAATTTTTAATGTGTAAGTGCAGAGTATGCTTAGTGTTAAGTCCAAATTGATTATAAATGTTTTGAACATGTTGGTATGCACTTGGTGTTGCGATGTAGTCCTTTATATACTTATATTCTAAAGTTCATGAACAATATTGTAATATGGCTTATACGCAATAAAATGCAAATGTTACAACGAACTTTTAAGTCGGCAAGTCGGCAAAGCAATTAGCAAACACCTGCTTGGGTCTAGTTACATGTGTATGTATATTAATTTAACATTGGCAGATTTAAAGAGCTCTGTTAAGCTCAAAATTAACAGAACAAGTGTCAACTGAACACTGCGGCTAAATGGAATTCAAAGCCAGATGACTTCAAGTTTAAATGTAATTTCAGTTAATATTGATTTGTAAATACATTTCTTTAATTTCATTTGGGCTGGAAACCACATGACAATATATTTCACATGTCATATACACAATATTAATATTGCATAATATTCGTTATTATTTTTATTGAAAAAGTATCATATTTTACTTATAATGTAATGTATATTAAAGAAATAATAATTCCATCAAAAAGTAAATACAATGTATAGTTTTTACACTGACGAATTTAAAAAATTGTTTTTAATTTTAGCCATACGAATATCGATAACAAAAGTCACGCTGCCATATGGGAACAGACTTTTGTGATTTTTGCCTAAGATGACAACTCTTCACGACTTTATTAACATAAACATTAAATAGTTAAGTCTATCTCTAATTATTTGAACAGTAGGCGCGCAGCGCTCTGTGCAGTTACACACATATACACACACAGCCACACTTATACAAACCAGAGCTGAAGAGCTTACAAACCGGTCGTGCATTATCAAAATTGGACGTACCAATCAGTAACAGTGAAGCCAGCCTCTCGCGCGGAACAATTGCTCAATTGTTTACACTTCAATTGCCTAAAGTGTAAATTGTACAGATTGTGCAAATTGTACACTAGTTTCATAGTTTGCTTTTGTGTGCAAGGCAAAGAAATTCACTCGACGGCGTCCAGTAGTTACTGACGCGTCTGCAAGTGCATGTGAGAAATGTGGCATTGTTAAATAACTTTCTCTTTTGTGGGCTGTTGTATAATTGTATCGATGATGTCTGCTTTACTTTGATTTCAACTATTTCAGTGGCACGTACACACAAAATCGACAACATGTCGAATGGCAGTAAAGAACGTGCTGAGAATTACTTAGAGAATCTTTTAACAAATGGTAGCCAAGAGGGCGACAGCGAGGCAGAGTTGGACCTACCGCCATGGTACGATGAGCAACTATTCAAGCGGTGAGTGGTGCTACGATACAAATCAATCAAACTTTGTGTGCATAACTAATTATAAACTATCTATGGATAGCGGCCAGAGGTATTTCAGCAAATATCGTTTTGTGATGACTTCAGGCATGTTGGCTGGTTTAATTGCGGTTCTTGCCATTCCATCTATATTGCGCGTTCTTATCTGTACGGGCCAATCATCGAATGCTCTCACTGCCTATCGCCGTTATTTGCGCACTATTTTCCATGTACACGCCTGGTATTTCCAGCCGATTGAGGACAGGCGAAGCAAACTGTGGACGAGCATTGCGGCCGTGAGGCGGGCACATTCTCGCTCGAGTCGAGCTTGCCAGCGACGTGGTGCCGGTCAGATAACACAGAAGGATTTGGCACTGACACAGTTTGGATTCATCGGCTTTATAACGTTGGGCGCGCATCGCATATCACTGAAAGATGATGATTTTCTTGAGGCCACATCGCATATGTGGCGGGTGCTGGGCTACTTACTGGGCATTAAGGATGAGTACAATATATGTGGAAGCAATTGGGCAGAATCCAGGGAACGTTTAGACATTGTTATGCGTAATGTCTATAGGCCGGCGCTGGAGCAAACAAATGAGGAATTTTATCATATGACCAAAGCATTAGTTCATGGGCTTTGGCATGTAAATACAATGCTCTCAGTCAATGCAAATATTTTCTTTACCAAGCGTCTGGCGTACGTTAAAGGTTATGAATACTACACCTTTGATTATCTTGAAGGAGAAAAACCTGATCCACAGCAAACGTCTCACTACTATGATCTGAGCTTGTGGGATCGCTTTATTGTTAGTTATGGTTTGTTTATTGTTACATACTTGCACAAGTATTCAATTGTACGCTGGTATTTCAATTTTCGAGTTTGGATAATGGATCTCTTTATGTACTACTTGCCAACCGTAGCCATTTGGAAATTTGGATTTAAATCGGCCTATGTGCGCATCTTCCGGCCAGGAGGTACGGCACATGAGCTGCAATTAAGTCTGAAGGAAGAGTAGTTGAGCGTTATCAGTTTATGTGTTAAGCAATTTTTGTGATGGGAACTTAGAAGTTATTATTTATTGTGCCTGTAATGTGTTGTGTTTAGTTAAAAATCTAATTAATAATTGGAACAGCCTAGGAACAGTCCTATAAATGTTAAAGACTTTTTAAATATATTTATGCAATATGTAGAAATTAAAAACTGTTGTTTTTTATTTTCATTGAGATTTTAGCAATCGTTTTGAAAAATATTGCCAGCTATTAAGGTGTCTGTGTGCGTAAAATATTTTTCTCCATTTTAGTTTTAATGTGTTCGTTACAATTAGGATAATTAAATAAAATTATATATTTATGTATATACTTTTAAAATATATGGACTACTTTATTATTTAAAAACCCCGCCTATTTAAAGCTGGCTTCAGTTTTCAGCACTGGTACTATATCGATAGCGATAGCTGATATAAGGAAATGTAATGCCGGTAATACCAATTAATTATCGATAACAGTTTGTGTTTTGTTGCTTGCGTCTTTTTCTCGGCGTTCCCGAATTTCTTTAATTATTGCTAAAAACAATAATAATAATGTTTTATCACGTAAGTTACATTGTAAAGTAGACGTAGCTGCATTTATAACGTATATACATATAGATATCGCTCGAGCACGAGATTTTGCTACATCCACGCTACTTTGGGCCCCAATTGCTGGAAACGGTGAAGCAGAAGCTCTACTCGGAGGTGGAAGGAACGTGTACGGGCAAATATGGTTTCGTGATTGCAGTTACAACAATAGACCTCATTGGCTCTGGAGTGATACAGCCTGGTCAAGGTTTTGTTGTATATCCAGTGAAATATAAGGCTATTGTGTTCCGGCCATTCAAAGGAGAAGTCCTCGATGCCGTTGTTAAGCAGATAAACAAAGTCGGAATGTTTGCGGAAATCGGACCATTGTCGTGCTTTATTTCACACCATGTAAGCTGTTTCAGTTTGTTTGCATTGCAAATGTGAATAACTGTACATTTTTTTTTTCAGTCCATTCCCGCTGATATGCAATTCTGTCCAAATGGAAACCCGCCTTGCTACAAGTCTAAAGACGAAGACGTTGTCATCTCTGGTGAGGATAAAATTCGTCTAAAGATTGTGGGTACGCGTGTGGACGCTACTGGCATTGTAAGTTAATTGAAACTCATTATCGTCTAACTGTGATATCTAATCACTTTTTAACAGTTTGCTATAGGAACATTGATGGATGATTATTTGGGTCTGGTCTGCAATTAGGAAGTCAATTAGTGTACAATTTCTATATATATGTATATATATATATATTTATATTAAACTTTAATGAAATGCATTTAAGATTTTTAAATATTTATGTGTATATATATCATAAATACTTATAAGATTTGATTTAAATTCAAAGGTACATTATTTTGTAATTTAGTACAATTCTGTGTGCTGTTTTCTCTTTTTGTGTGGGAGCTAAAAATATGGATGGATATAATTTTAAGTAATTAAATAGCAAGAACTACATTTATATTTATAAGCAAATATACCTTAACTTAATGATAAGCGTACAACAAAGAAGTTTATAACAAGCTAATTTTATATCCTTGCAACGCATATTTGTTAGATGTTATTTACACTGAATCTGCAAGGATATGATGCTTCGGCTAGCCGAAGATGAAAGTTTCTTAAAAAAGATTGCACAATAGCTAATATAATGAGATATTAAAGCATATTTCCTGCTTAGATTTTTTGTTCAGATTAAATACTTAGGAGGCTTAGGCAGCGTGCATGATTGTACATACTTAATGAAGAGCACTATGCAAATTTATATAAAAATTATGTAGAAAGCAACGTATTTCCTCAGATCAACCGGATTCATAGGTCCCAAGAGAATAAATGATGCTTAACAAGCATGTCGCGTACACCATCTTTAAGTGGTTGTGATTCCTTGCCACGTTTTGGTGGCAACTCCCAGTCGGGATTAAGATTAAAGGCAAACTGTGAGAGTATGCGCAATTCGCATTTAATTTGCACCCAGCCTGGCGAATCGATAAAACTCCAGGAGTGATACCACTTCTGCACAACCTCCTGGCATGCGCAGAGCACCTCTAGCCACAGATGTAGAACCTGCTCATTGAGGCCTAAGCAAATGAGGGAGCGCAGTTTGACATCCATTTGGGCATGTGCATTGTCGTGAGATTGATTGATCGCTTGTACGCAGCGATAGAGCAATTCCTCGGGAGTCAACACCTTGCCGTCTTCATCAAGGCGATACGTTTTACAGAGAACCAAGCGGCTGTACACAGACTTAAAATCCTTTTCCACCTCCAGGGAGGAAACTTCTTCAATGAACAGCCACGGGTGTATTGGGCCACCAAGGAATGTGGGTCGCTTCATGCCATGTTCAAGGAATGCCTTAATAGCTGGTGCCAGAGTACCACGGACAAGATCCGTAACCGTCTCCGAGATAGCATCATCGCCAGCAGAGGTATACAGCTTGCTGCGCTCATCCAGCAGCTGCACGAACTTCGCTGGAAACCAGCCACGCAGTCCATTTAGCTCACCCACCCAACAATGCTCGTCCTTCTGGCTGATGATGGTGATTATATCGTTTCGCCTGAAGCCCAGCTCATCGTCATCATGCCGCTCAAAGTCATGCAAAGCCTTAGCCCGACGCTTACGTGTGCGAGCAACATTAATGAAGTTCTCGTGATCCTTGGCATGGGACTCGCTGCTGTAGTTCGCCGTTAGTTGAATGTGTCCTGCCAGTTTTGGTTCGATGGTGATGAAGTGACGACCCACCTTTAGGATTGCCTCGCGCAGATCTACAAGTATTTCGGTCTGACGTATATTTTTGTTTTTTAGTTGATCAGATTCGGGATCGCCGCGAAACAGAAATGCTTCCAGTATGGATTTACTTTTCCGCACTTGTCGCCTGGATAGATGCTGCTTGGGCAAATTGGCTGCAGCCTCTGGATTGCCTATCTGATGACCCTGATCCGCCATTAAATAGGCCAGATGGCGACGTCGATGCGTGTCGATTACGGTCTGGCTCAAAGAGCCACCCACCTCGAGAGCTTGCCGGAACAGCACTTCAACGTCATCCACTTCGCAGCACATTGAGAGCGAATTAAAGATTTGCGCAGAGTTTTCTAGATGCTTGAGATCCTGTTCTTTCACTTTTAGCATACCGAGCGTCAGCTGGAATAGTACAATAGAGCCCTCGTAAAAGAACCAGTCCCAAATGCGCACCAATATCTTCATATGCACCACATTCGCGAACAGGGTTAGGAACCAGTGAAGTGTTATTAACGACAGATCGATATCGTGACGCTTGAGCGTATCATCCACGCTGGATAAGTAGTTGGCTATTAATGTTTGCATCACACGCTGATCCGCTTGAATTCCAAGTAATGTTGAGCTGTAGTACGATGCCGGGAGAAGATCCTCAACAATAGTGACCATCATCCAAAATGCATTCTCCTCCTCCATGAACAGCAGCAAGCAGGCAACAATAACTCCAGTGCCCTGGCAGTAACCAATGTCCGGAAAAAGCCACGCAATACCGCGCAGGATGCGACGCAAGCGTGGAATACCCGTTCCGTTTGGATGACTAAAGCACGCATTTGTAGGCAGGATGCGCAGTAGATCCTTTTCAATTTGCTTCGAAGTCATTAACTGATCGTTGCTGGAAGCTGTGAAGTTGGAGAGCATACATTAAGCTGTTTACTTGTCTTGCGCATTGCATTCTTACCCTTTACAATTTCCTGATAGCTAGTTTCGCTTTTCTGCTTTTTGGATAGCGCACCGGATAGTCGCATCCACATTTGTGGCCGCAGACTGTGTGGAATTCCATTCTGCACCATTTTGCGCAGCTTTTCAGTGCGTTGCAATAATTGGTCAACATGCTCCCAGCTCAGTTCGTTGATCTCCTTGTTGTGGGCAAACTCGAGGTGAGCGATCCACTGCAACCGTTGCTGTGCATCTTCTACAAACGGTATGCTAAGCAGTTTATTTGAGCTTTGTTCGGGGCCATCCTCTTCCTCGACGCGAAAGCCGAATTCATCAAATCGGTAATCGGGCTGATCGTTGGGCCCCGCCGCTGCCAGTTCCGATTCGCCACCCAGCTTAGCGAGTAGTTCCTGTGGCCACATTGAAGGTGTCAAGGCTGAAAAGGGTCCACCAGGACTTGGACGCAAGCCATCTGCGATACTCAGTTCTTCCATCATGACTGGCAGCTCACCTACATCGTCGTCAGAGCTCAAGGTCTGTATTTTACGCTGTGTTGGTAGCGTGGAAAATGAGCAATTTTAATTAGATTGATAAGCAATCTATCATCTCAATTGAATTGTTACCGTATGTTCTTCACGGCCCACGTAACCCTCGTGGTCTCGACCAAAAATGCTTCTGGCCATATCCATATTCCGTATATGTTAATTGTCTGTACACTTAAACATTCAGCTATCTAAATAAATATGGTATTTTTTATTGTTTACTTGTAAAACTCAATTGTCTTTCTTAATTAGCACAGCATTGTTTCTAGCAACACCTCAGCTTTCGCCCGCTTTCAGCTGTTCGATGAATTTTTACTATCGATATATTGCTGCTATGTGGCTGTTATACATTCCTGTTAAAAAGCAACTGTTAGTCAAAATTCGTCAATTTTCGTTCCTATTTAGTTGTGTAAAAATATTGTTTTTAATCTGCCCATACTTATATATTGTATTTCTAAACGAAAAAAATGCTCTTCTGCCTCTATTGGCTGTAAGTAACATTGTGAATAACATAAAGCGAAATGTTAAATTTCATGCCAAAAACATATGTTGCATTTGCAGCGATGTCAGCTGTTATCGTGTTGTACGTTGACTGTTTGCTTTGTGCTATCCCCAAATGAAAATAACTATTAATAAATTGAGTTAAGAATGCAGATAAAGCCTATTATAACATGTAAGTAGAGTTCTTTAATCATACAGTTGGTTAATTTTATAAAAATTTTGAATGTTTTCAGATTCTGGCTCATTTCCGCTTTTTCGATCGCTTGAAGCGCAAATACTAAATGCAATCCCATTGGATACCTGCGAATGGCGACGTACCTTCCAAAGACCAACCAAACATGTACGCTTGGAGGCTCAGACCCAGCAGTTCAGTGTCGAGCCACTGGAGCGATATAAAAAGGGCGATTGGAGCATACTTGAACATCCCATACTGCACATATTTGTGACCGAATGTAATGTAAGTGGATATGTGGGTGTGAGTGTGTGCATTGGGGATGTTAATGGGGCGGAAAAATAAGTACAACAGCAGTAAACACTTATGTATATTTTTATCTTAGGACATTGACACATACAAAGCAACGATAAGAGAGGAAATAGACTCGTGGCTTAAACTGTTGTCCAGCTATGGCGTATCTGATTGGATGATCCTGTTGGTGGAGACGTTGGATATGCGGAAAACGAAGAATTTACTGCCTCGAACAACGGTACTGGATAAAATACGTTTGGATTTCGGCAGTAAAAACGATGATCGTTGCATTTCCGTATTGAATCCAGCTAAATTTGAGCAAAAATCAACGGAATCATTTCGCTGTTTGGTGCAGCGCATCCGTTTTCTAATGCTCACCAGTTACAATCGCAACATTGCCAAATACGAGGAGTTAATACGGAGCAAACGGGAGAAACGTAATCATGATGATTGGGACTTTCGTCAATATTTCTTTATGCAAGAGGATCTGGCACTCATTTTTGAGAAATTGGAGCTACCAACAGAGGCACTAATACAATATGATGAGCTGGATGCCATGTTCTCACAGTTTATCACGCACACGGGATTCAATGAGAAGCAACAATGGCTAGCATACTTTAAGCGTCCGCTTACAGCTTTCCATGGCATATGCCTGAGCCGCGTGGACAAATTTGAGATGCGCCAAAAAATACGAAATGAAGGAGTCTCTCTTTTAGAGTTCCGCAACTATTTGTTTGAGCGACAAGCTTACCTATTGCTCACTTGCAATGAAATACCCGAGATAGCGAAACGTTTATTAGGGTTTCTTTTCTCCACGTTACGTGAGGTAGAATTTATCAAGTTGGACTGCCAGGAGGGCGCGTTGAGCTGCTGGGAGTTTGTCTGCGCTCTCGAAGTGCTACAGCTCTGCGAACAGGCGATGGAACCTAATGAAGTGACGTGCTTCCAGCACTGCGCTCCAATTTGGAATCTGGCTAAGGACAAGCTATATGAGCTGGGTAAACTTTGCGGCTTATTGCCAGGCTGTACACCCAGTTCGGAGCAATTGCACATTGTGGTGCAACTTTCATCGGGCATTGGTGATGCACCACCACAACAGCAGCAACAATTTCTGCAGGCGATGCCACAACTGCGTGATCGTTCACCGAATCGAAAGCCTAAGCTGTCGGCGGCACAACAGCTCAAAGAGGCTTTAGGCTCTAATCAAACCTTCCAAAAGCTCTACCTGGAGTTGGCGGAGCTTGCAATCAGCACCTATAAACACGTGACGCGCCTAAGATCTGCGCGGTTGGTTGGTCTCGATCTGGGTAAATTCTACTGCGCTTTGAATGAACCCCACAAAGCGGTGGGTTTCTTTACGGATTTGTTACGGGAATTGAAGGCAGAGAACTGGCATATGCTTAGCTCCCAGACGCTGCTAGAGCTGGCCAACTGTTATCGTAAGATGGGCGATTCGCTGGCTTATACCAAAACCTGCAGTTCCATATCCTGCTGTGCCGAACTGGAGATTCTCGTGCGCACCTTCTACTTTGATGAGTTCCTGAAGTCATTGAAATCGCTGGACACCACATTATCGGCCCAGCCATCAATTGAGAATGCAAACTTCTGTGTGCTGGAGGACCATTTTCGCATGCTGGACATCGAAGTGCTTAATGCGAAGCCAATTATACAAGATGACCACCTGCTGGTGCAACTGAGGCTGGAAAGTCTGTATCCTCGAGAGATCGTAGTTGAGTGCATGAAGCTTTGCTATGAGCTGCATCTGAGTAACGATTTGGAGACAGGCATGCAGGAAGTGGCTCTCGTGAAGGATTGTGCATCGCGGCTGAAGGTCTCTTTGCAGCTCTTCCATAAGCAGGACAGTACGCTAAACTGTGCCTCGGTCGTATGTGACACGCCAAAGACGAAACAGCCTGTGCGACGGACCAGCAGCACCAAGCGTAAACTGTCGCCCAGTGTTCAGGCGGACTTCACCAACGTCGTGCAGACTACGAATATTGCCCTCCAGCCGGGCATTAATCTCGTCGAGCTTAAGGGCAAGGCAACGCGCGTCGGACGTTGGCAATTTAAGCAATTGTGTATTACCATGTCTAGTCTAGAGTTTCTCTCGGAGCAGTTGCCGTTGAATTTGCAGCCGCCGAGTTTTGAGATTTGCACCAAGCCAGCAAGCGCCTCGCTAGAATTCAAGACACTAATTGCGGGTATTGTCCAGCCCATTTATTTGAATGTATCTGGCGGCAGTTTCATTTTTCCACCAGATGCACATATTACTTTGCGCTGCTCGAAGAATCTACGCATACGCCAAGCTCTCAAGTCCGATGAGACGACGCAGAGTAATAGTGACGCCGGCTTCGAGAATGTTTTGCAATTGCCTTTGCTTCAATTCAAATCTTTCGAGGAGCGTCGCATACCGCTCGAGGTGCTTACCGATATGCCTGGCCGCAAACTATCCAAGCATCATGAACATCACATAACGCTCAGTTGCCCTTGGTCGCGTACCGATCTACAAATCCCGATTGACTTTCAGCCCGCCATGGAAGCGACTTGCCGGCTTCACACGTGCGGCACGCAAAAGTTCCTACAGGTCATTATGAAGGGCCTGGATGCGCGGCTATTGTTGCAGCATGCTAAGGTGAAGTGTGACGTGGCTGGTGTGCGTCTCATCGATCTCAATCCTGAATCGCAAGCACCAATCGTAAGTCGATAGAACACTTGTAGAGATTTGTATTGACCTTATCTGACACTTGTAGGAAATTTATAAATCTTTGACGGTTACCTATCTATATGAGATACAAGTAGAGCCCTTGAAAGCGGAACACGAACTGCCCATTGTCAAGGTGCACTTTGTGGTCAAGTATGCAACTCCAGCACAGCCACAAATCTGGCGTAATTATGGCTGTGCCTTCGATCTGGTCGACTATTCAACGCTCTTCAAGCTGCAGGCACAGCTGGAGCCGAACGAACTCTGTCGCCTGCGCACTGTTTGCAACCTGAATATAAAGATAACCAAGATCAATGAGAATCCATATGTCGATCTCATGTACGAGGTGCTCAACGATCAGAATCTGTGGGCCGTATGTGGTCGATCAGCTGGTAAGTCGCTTTAACTGGAATATCCCATTTGTTTATTATTTAATTCTAATTTCTTGACACGTAAAATACACTTTTTAATGCATATAAAGACATGGGTAAGTTTTTGGTTTATGTACACTAGTAGTTGCAAACAACATATCCAAAAATATTCAAGCATCTAATGGCATTTATAGAAACATTTTAAAATCATTTCATTATAAGCAATAAAAGTTCGAATTCTATTAAGAAACTTTAAAATTATGATTCTCTTGTACTAGAATACATTTGCTGAATCTGTTACCTAAGACCTAACTGTAAAAGCTAACTGACAATATAAAAAAATGATTAAAAATAATTGTTAATATGTTATATAAAGGCTTTTAGATGTTCTTCGTACTTCGGTTTTGTTCTTCGCTCTGACCGAATTTTGTTGTTCAAGTAGCTAGGCAATTAATTGGTTCATTTGAAAGACTACAAATTTATGCTTACATATCTTTATTTATTTTTTGTGGATTTAATTCCATTCTAATGAATTGTGCAATTTTACAGGCGTTGTATCCATGAAGGATGTGGACTGTCATTCGATATCACTGGATGTTATGCCACTGAGTACTGGCTTTCTGCCCATGCCCAGCATACGACTGTCCAAGTATACAGCGGGTGGCAAGAATAAATCCGATTCCCATTCCAGGGTGCATCCCTTTCCACCCGGCCAGGTGTACAACTCAACCAAAAGCATGCAGATCCATGTCATAGCCAGTGTCAGCGGTGACCAGTGAATAGCCAAATGAATTTAGCAAAGTATTATTTATTGTTAATAAGGCCAACATAATAGACAGATCAAAGAACTTCCAACTCGTTAACTGTTTAATTCTTCAGCTAGCTTGGCCAATTGTTGCTCCTCTACGCGGTAAAATTGCCAACTTTCCGACTGGGTTAAATTCGTTGCGCCTAGACGATTATAGAATCCGCATGCCGGATTCCAGCTGAGCACATGGAAGTCCAATCGCCGACAGCCCTGTCGAACCGCAATGGCTGCTACCTCCCGAAAGATTCGCGCACCGGTGCCCTGCTTACGATAAGCCGGACGTACATAGAGATCCTCAAGAAATAGAGAACGTCCTTGCCAGGTGGAGTACGAGTAGAAGCAGATCGCATAGCCAATGCTGGCGCTGTTGAGAGAAATATTGATATGTTGATTTAATGCCGTCAAAATCTTTTCCGTTTGCCGAGTAGAGCAGCAACCGCAAATGTTTGCCAAACAGATTTCCCAATTGACCGTTTGGTCGGTTTGATCAGCAAACATTTGCGTAGCGTCTTTGAATTTGACGCCTGGCTAGCCAATGATCTCATGTCTTATCAGGTATTTGTCCTCATTTACTTTGTAGCATTGTCTGTGAGCACATAGACTTGACAATACTCGTGTCCGCCATCCAAGCCCGAATCACGTATCAGATCTGCATGTGGACAAATGATCAACAAGGTGACAAACTGTTCTATACTTCTCTACTCACCCTGCTCGCTCAGCTGCGGGCCGTCGCTCATGCGCTCAAAGTCGGCCAGTTCCTTGAGAAAAGTTTAGTTTACTATGTATCATTGTGTATATCTAATACATATACATTATACTTTACTTGTATCATTTCTATCACGACTTTCATATCCGTCTTTTCGGCCCTACGAAACGTAAAATTATCCTTCTGCGACATTTTGCTTTGGCTTCACTGACTGAATCGCAATGTGGTTCTATAAAAACTAATCAGTTTTTCTATTCGGATGTATTGCCGGCGAATGAGCTTATCTAAAATCTCAAGTGTAGCGACCTTATCATATGGTTTATATACATATACGGAGTTGCCGCCTTTTGCAAATGTAGTGTTCATGGAACTAGTTCAAGATGTGCTATAAAAATGTAAATCAAATTACTAGTGCTATAAAAATAAATGAATATTAAATAACTACTTGTTTTAAAAAGTTTTTTTTTTTTCACTGGAAAATACATTTTTGTATATACGTTTTAAAAGATGAAAAAAAAAGTGTATGACTATAATATATAGTTAAAGCATGTAAACCTTTCCGTCTTGCTCAGGAATTATTAAATATGTTGAGTAATGTGAACATTTTTTCATTTCGAAATAATTATAATATAGAGAAAGCACACATTTTCAAAAGCAATTTTAATATTGAATAATTCTATAAAATATTCAAAGGAATAGCTGCCTAAAAATCAAAGGGAACAATTTAAATGAGGAGTCCGTGAAAATGCACTATTCTAGCTGAGCTCAGCACAGCTCATAACACAATTTCAATCTATTTGACTTTACATTTTAGTTGCCTGCTGCTCTTCACAGAGCTGACTACTAGCTCTGTCTTATCAGCAGTCGAACATTACTTATGAGCATGGAGCACAGCTAATAAACACAATTGACCCCAAAGCAAGCCTCTAGAGGCGTTTTACACATTCAATAATTTATTTCTGCTTTTTTCAATTCTTTTTAGGAGTTCGTTTGATTTTTATTTTTTAAACGGCACCGTTCCGATGATGCGGCTAAAGATTGTATATATAAATATCTATGTATATATAGATGTTTATTTGTCCATATGTATATTTATATATATGCAGTTATATATATAGTGGGTGAGTCTTCAAGCTATAGCCTCTGCTCATTTTTCAATTTCATTGGTGTTTTTTTTTTTATAACAGATTTGTTGTTGTGGTTGAATAGCTCGGCTTATCTGGTTGGCGTTTCGCTTATTGTAATTCCCGCTTTTAAATGACCATTAATATTTTATATTTAAATTAAATTATCGCTGGGCACCCGAAAGGAAAACAATGCAACAAAGCCAAACAAAAGAAACAAAACGCTGATAAACCAAGTCTCTGGGCATTTGCTTCGGGAGAAGCCATGTTCTTGGCTCTGGGATATATACATATATATGTATGTATATGCATTTATATTTATATACATACAGTTTTATATGTATTTATATATTTTATACATGTATGACTTCTCAATGGCTGTACTGTATGACCTTTATGTTGTCCGAGTCTTAAGTCGGGAGTCTGGCGTCTGGCGTCTACAGCATTTGGTTTTTATCTTTTGCCCGTACTACGTCTTCCGGGCTTTGGTCGTTGTTATTGCCGCCCATTCTCGTCGATAGGGCGCAGCCACACCCACACATTATTATCGGCTTACGATCCGGGCCCTTTCTCTCTCTCTCTCTCTCTCTCTCTCTCTCTCTCTCTCTCTCTCTCTCTCTCTCTCTCTCTCTCTGGGCTGACCACGGCGCCTGCTTAAAGTTTTTGCATGCAGGTTGTTTACCTTCTTATCTGACTTTTCTACCCATTGTTTGACAATCTCGGCTACTCTCTGGCCCTTATCAGTTTGCAATATGTGTGTGTTTGTGTGCGTGTTTCTTTCATTTTATCAGTTATTGTGACGTCACTGCGAGCCGGCCTTTTGTATATAGCTAAGTAGTTTCCCTTTCTTATATCGTTTATCGTTCTATTCATATTGTTATCTTATTTATTTTGTATTCTTTTAAATTTTTGCAGACACCCAACCAGACAGTCTGGAGTATTTCTTTATTTTTATCAAAGTTAATCTACAAATAACAAATGTGAAATTACTCATCATAAGTGTTTGGGTATTCCATGTATATATAGTTTCCACATTGATTATCTAATAAAATCTTGAGGAGAATTCGTGATATGCTTTTGTTTTATTGTTATTTATATTATTTAATTTATTATTTAAATTACGCTCACATAATATAAACAAAACATGTGACTTATTTAAATACATATTTTATATTTTCTAATTATTAAAAATGTTAAAAGTCAAAACATGATCGGATGCCGGATCCTATATATATATATACCCGTCTTAGAGGCCAGACTTTTAATTAATCATAATACAAAATTTGATGGTGTTATACACAAACAATACTATTTTAAATATACTATATACATACATATACAATATATTATTAGATGATTGCTACACGTTTATTAAGCTGATTATTGAGCAGATAGCTGATTAAACCTGCATACAAATTATTTATTAAGTTGATAAAACTATTCACAATTAAATATACCTTCCGTAAATGCTGCAACTTTTTGACGTGCTATTAATTTTTTTTTTTTTTTTTTACATGAACATCTCAGATAGCGGCAATCAGTGCTGGCGGTGTTTCCCAAGTTTCCGTAGTCATCGTCACCAAAACAAAACCTTTCCAAACGTATAGAAATATTGATAAGGATATATGGAGGCATAATCGCGCACAAATACATGACTTATGTATATGTGTACGTATATAGGCAGAGACATACAGTTGGTCCGATAAGTATAGTCGCGCGACCGACGCGTGATGCAACTTAATCAAATCGTATTTGGTTCCCATTTTTCTCTCTCTCTCTCTCTTTCTCACTCTGTGGCGTCTGTGGGGCTGGGTGGTACACTGTGCCGACTCAGATAGCCATATCTTGCGGTCGTCCAATCCGAGAGGCAGCCAAACTACACACACCGGGGCAGCAGGGTATGGTAAGTGGGAAATCGAGGAATCGGGGAACGGGAAACGAGGTACGGAGAACGAGTTCGACTGTTTGCTCCGATAATAAAGTAGCTACCGAGCTGACGAGCGTTACTCATTGGGTGTTGACTGTGGCTTGTTGTTGTTATTTGTTGCGTTTTTGAAAAGGTGATATGAAATGTGCTCTGATAAGTTTTAATCAAGAATATTTTACTCGTGTTGCTTTGGTGGAACCGGGTCTCAGTCTCACGAGTAGCATTTGAAAAGTTGTAGTAGTAAGTCGCCGCTCGGATCGTTTCAGCTCCGATCGCTCAGACAGATGCGGGTGCCGTCTTCCATATTCCGTCTCCGGTTTCCTGTGGGCCGTGCCGGGTGATAATCACACCGATTGTCGGTGGGCGTGCAACAAGGCAAACATTTTTAGCGCGAAATCTCGTTATGGAAAATTGTTGCGCCGGCGCATGGAAAATCCTTTGGTAAAAATATTTGACCACAAAACGTGACGAAGTTTAAACAACAGCCCAAGGGGCGCCCGGAATACCCCAAAAGAGTTGACTGTGACACATTTATGTGGTCGCATAAACAAGGTTGACGCCTACGAAAATGTCGAACGAGCCCAAATGCAAACGCGCTAACAAATTATAAATTTAACGCTTGCTTAGCATGCGACTCAGCGATCGTATGTGTATGTGTATTTGTGTGTGTGTGTGAATGCCAGATGCCCGATCTGTGA
Organism: Drosophila navojoa; assembly: GCF_054131105.1. NCBI lineage: Eukaryota > Metazoa > Arthropoda > Insecta > Diptera > Drosophilidae > Drosophila > Drosophila navojoa. Next base: position 20,490,045 of record NC_142890.1, read on the forward strand.
TCTACGGTCCTCGCTCTACGATCTCATCATCAGCCATAGACCACATGTGTCTCGTGGAACGCCCCTCATAATGAGCGCAACGGATCTGATCGAAACTGTGGATTACTATCCAATCGATCGAGTTATTCCCAACTGAGCTTTGCACGCGTCAGAATGACGCACGTGTTGCATGGTGAGTGCTTCAATGGTCGTTGCCTTACTAAACTATATACTATATATATTAAAAACTTATTCTGAAGAAAACTATTGTTTTTATAAGCAATTGATAAGGTAATTTTTCTTTTCTCACAATTGTTTTCCCTCGTAAGTGTTTTCTTGAAAAGTAAGCAGTTATATTTATTAATGGCTTATTGATATGGATATGGCTTATTAATAGATGAGTGATATTCTTATTACAAATCCTGCCAATCCCAATCCCCGAGCTCATGACATTTACTTAGAATGAATTATTTGTATTCAATTTTATTTATATGCATGTACACATATTAACATCGGCTGTTTAGCCAAAGCCAAGGATTTCGTAAAATACTTTATAGGAATGTATTATATCGTTTTCCTATATGTCGACTACACTTTCATGTTTAGAAGTTACTATCCAGTGGCCTAAAGTAAGTAGCATATAGACTATGAGTACTGCGCAACTATGAGTATATAGCTACAAATTCGATAAAGAAGAAGAAATACGACCATCACATGAAACCAGCATGACGAACAACGAACTCAAACTCGTAGCTACAAATACTTCCAACGTCGCTGTGGAGCAAGCGCATGCAGTGGCAGATGCAGAGGCAGAGGCGCATGCGCAGGCTAAGGCAGAGCCAGAGTCGTAGCCTAAGGCAGAGGTAGAGGCGCAGACAAGGGCAACTATGGAGGCGGTTGCGTTGCTTGCTAGAGGGGCCCGTGACTACATTGTGTATGGGTACGGGGGTAGGTTTTGGGGTCGCTGTTCACCGAACAAGTGCTCCACAAATGTATGAGCACGGCATATACGTATGTACATGTATACATACATATGTGTATTCCTATGTCTATGTATGTACGCTATATACGATGTGTGGGTATGCGTAAGTGTTCAGAGCAAAGCTGCGCCATAACACCATAGCAAAAACTGCGGTTCGTTCGTATGTATGTCACATTATGTGTGTGTGAGCGCACGTGTGTGTGCGGGTGTGTATGTGTGTGTGCGGTCGACGGGCAATGACGGGCCTTATCAATAGGCCCCTACAGTAACAGCAACAGCAACAGTAAAATATACATTACGAGTATGTACATACATACATATGTATGAAAAAAAAAAAAAAAAACGAAAAACAAAATAACAATATACATATGTATGTATATAGAAAATAACAAGAAAAAAAAGCAACGTTTCCTCACAAGACTTTAAAAACAAAAGAAATATAATTACGTATGTATATGTATTCATATATATATGTGTATATCTACCCACATTTAGTCATACAGACTCAAGTCATAGAACTTTTTGTCAAGGCTCAGCTCATGCCATATTGCCATATTTAAAAAGAAATATATATTTTATGCATTGCATTTTTCTTATAAGTAAGTATTGAGGATCATCATAATATTTTAATAATTCTACGTTTTTTACCAAAAGTAGATTAATACAAAAAAAAATTGAATACGTAATGAAAAATATAGAAGATAGTTATGGGATCCTGGTGATATATTCAATAATAATAAAATAAGATGTCATTAAGCATAAAAAAAATGTATAAAAACCATTTTATATAAAGGAAAACCAATTTATCAACAGATATTTCCATAGAGCTGTTTATTTATTTGAATAAATGAATAAATAATAAATAATAATAAATATATAACTAGCTAGTTTCAGTTTATTAAAATTTTTGGGACATAGTTGACATTGACTATACAAATCAGTTCATAGAACAACTACAAAGTTCCTGCAGGACAGACCAGAATCACTTGAGCTCTGTGCAAAGAGCAACACGTGCAGTTGCTTGATGACATATTCTTGTAAAATGCATTGCAAACACAAGAGCCGCATAAAATGCGTTTGTTTAAGAACAATGGAGAAAACCGCGACAACAAATACCGCAAAAAAACAACAACAACAACAACAAAAACAGAATGAATAAGTAAAAGAAATAAGTAAATAAAAAAGCCCAAACCGAAACCGAATCACGGAAAGAGGAACGAAGACACATGTTCGTGTACACACTTAGATTAAACATAAAAATTGTAGCATATAAAAGGAATTTTGTGAAATTCCGAAAGACAAACAACAAGCAAACAAACAACAGAACACAGACAAGATACAAAGATACATTTCTGCTTGCGAGTATTTGCGTTGATTGCCACAAGCACTCACATAGAGCACTCAATCCACAATTCCAGCCAATATCTAGGATCCATGGCCAGTCAGAGATATAGACCCATTGGCCCTACCTTTGCAACCGCACCCACAGCCAACAATTGCTGCTCTATTTGGAGGCAACAGCGCGTGTCTCTGCTCTGGACTGAAGTACCTGTTGGACTCTACCTGTTCGTAATGTGTTTAACAGGATATGACCAAGACGTTGACGAACACCAAGTCTCAGTACCAGTCCCAGTCCCAGACCCAGACACAGACCCAGCGAACGACCAGACAATCTGCATTGTGTACCGAGTTTAATTACCCAACCTAACTTACTTTCACTGCCAAATGGTAGTCGCATAAAAATTAATGAGCTTGAGCCGAGTTTTAGGACCAATTTTCTGGTTTTCATTCATAAATTTCACTTGGGAATTTCCTGCCAGCCGATGAATGAATTTTTTATTTCAGTTTCCTTACACTTTACTAATTGGTTTTTAATGTGGAAATTCGAAAAGTCGGGCTACGCGTATGACTATATGGCACGTGGCAAGAAACTCAAGAAAAAATATTTGTGTATAGCATTTTCAATATTTATATCATTTTTTATTCACTAAAATCGAATATGCGAAATAGATCGTAACACTTTCAGTAAAGTTTACACCCCACAACAAAATTGTTTTAAATTAAATTTATATAAATTAAATTCTTCTTCTTAGCTTCCATATTACATTTATTATTTATTCACATTGAAAAGAGTATTACAAAATCATTTTATAAACAAAATACATGGTTATGTAGACGCCCTAATTAGACAGCGCCAGCGCCAGGGACAGGGACAACGAAAGAAAATATGTTTTCAAAATTATATAACCTAACATAGGAGCAGCAATTGTGTTTGACGCTGTGAGCCAAAGAAAATTTATGACCATTTTGTTTATTTGCTTTGGCTGGCAGAAGCGCAGAAAATCCTTCTATATGGTATATTAGGTACCTAGATCTGTTGGCCATCCATAGCACACGCATAACAAACAACAATTGGACGACGATCTTGGCAATGTCGTCCTTTTCTTGTCACGATCAATTTTGATCCTGTCGGCGCGTGTTTCCATTTTCGTTTGTTTATCGTTCGACAAATTGTCGGTTGTCTACCTGAGACACGGCTTGTCTACCTGGTCCTACCTTGACCCATGACAATGGCCGCTCGATTAGCGCTGATCAGTCGGTTTGATCGTGGCTTTTCGACAGTTTTTAGTATGACGTCTATTTAAATAGGTTCAAGTGCTGTTTACTTAGACTGTGGGAAAAACTCCTCAGAGGCGAAATGTGCATTAAATATGTGTGTTGACTGTCAAACTAAGTAATATTGCATAAAGTCTCAGAGTGTTTATTTGTATTTATTAGTGATCAGCGCAGAGACCTGGATTTCGTTGTTTGTCTTATAAATTAGCCAAATAGATGGGGTAATTTGTTAAAATTTGCTTTCTTAGTTGGCTCACAATATTTATTCAAATGCTTGACAACCATATGGGAACCAGAAATGGAAATAGCATAGAAACATCCTTAGAGAAGTATGTTATGTTATTTTTGATGGGAAAATAGAATTAGAAGTATATTATATGATATATTATTATTAATTTATGTTCATATTATTATAGCGTGAAGAGAACAACACAAACATCATTCAGATATCTTCAGCTCTTCAAAGGGTATTCTTATCAGAACTAAAGGCAAGCCGCAAAGAAGCGCTACAATTAAAAAGCGTGTTAAGGACATTTCTTGCGGGTCATAAAATGGACCAGATAAAAGATCAATTGTGCACTCACAGCAGCTACACCGCAGGCCACTTGACTGAGAACGCTTTAATTGATATTATCAAAGGGCATATACCAGTAGAGTTAATGGCCATTATATTCCTACCAGATAACGATGCTGATAATGGGCGCGGATCTAAGCAGTTGCCACGGCTCAAGTGCGAAATGGGATATTCGATTACCAGGGCACGCTAGGATAATATTTATGAGGAGACTCCATGAATGTTGCCTATGCCCGAAATATTAAAAATGCATAAATACATCAGCGGCGATGATATGTGAGATACTTTCCTTTTTGTTGCTGGCTGAGTCTGTCTAGTTGGCACTTGTTAGTGCTCCAGGCAAACCCATTTTTGGGCACCATAAATATGTCAAAATAATGTTAAGCCAAGGGCTTAAGTGTGCGCCACACATACATAAATATACATATATGTGGATATTCTCTTTCAGAATATTTACAGAGTCTCGTGGGATACACAAACACATACGAACTACAAAAATGTATATTGCTGGCTTAATTTGAACCTTATAGAGGTTTTATATGCTGTGGTTATAAAAAACTCATTATATTTGTATTTCCAAGCTGATATACCCTTGCTGAAGGTATTACACTTTTGTTCACAAAATATGTAACGCTTATATGTTCATTTATGGGATTCACTATAATTGCAGCAGCTAAAAAAATTCTTCTTTTATTATTGTCACATATCTAATTTTCTACATATTGAATTAATATAAACATACAAATATTTTTTAAAAATCATTTTTACTATTCGATGGTCTTATTTAATTTAAATATATCTATAATGAAAAAATCTGTATAAAAATTTTGATTTTACGGTAACTTTTTAATTTGTATTTAAGTTGTTGCTCTGAAAGGGTATTTGATACTTGTATCTTTCTATCAAGTTTGTTTCACAATTTTATTGTTTTTCCAGTATATTTGGGGTATTTGATATTTTAAAGATGAACTGCTCCACGATGCGGCCCATTACCAGTTTCAATTCAAGTGTGAAACGCAGCACCTAAAACACACACACACACACACGTAGAGAGCAAATAGTATTATCCTTTAGGGATACAGCTCGCAGATCTGTAATAAATCACATCATTAGCATCTCGCACTTGTGCTGCCTGACATTTTCCATGGCTCATTGATGATTTATGGAAACTTGGAAACCACTCTGATCACAGATTTGTTTGTTGACACGCACCTCCTCTCGAGCCAGTCACAATTTACATAGTTTAAAATTTAGATACATACATACATATAGTAGTAGTAAATATCTTTAACCCTGACTTGTTGCTTGAGCTGTTGTGGTTACAGTTTACATGGCTCTAGTTCTTTTTAAGGTCATTTACCGTTATTAGCATTTGTACTCAATGCATTTAGTTTATAAGGCTTACCACACGTTATCAGAAGAAACAAAGCATGACGTTTGTCAGTTTGGCATACACCAAAGGGGGTCAAAAGTTCTTGTCAAATGTGAGAGCTTCCAGTGCAACATGTGGGTAAAGTTTATGCGTTATTGTACAGCTGAAAGAGACAGAACTGAAGATCAGTGAATTAAAAAATGCTTGTTTAATACACAATTATTAATATATAAGGTTTTTTAATTTTTTTTTATAGAATTAATGCTTAATATAATTAAAAATGATTTTCAGAAGAAAAATTTTAGACTGTTCCAGTTAATTTAAATTTGAGCCTGGACATGCTTGAAACGCGTGTTAAAAAATGTGACGTCTAGGCAAGGTTAAGGTTAAAGTTCCATATAAATCACATACACATGCAACACAGCGAGCTGAATATTGAAAATGAAAAAAGTCCGCGCAAATGTGACTTATAAAAAAATTGAAAATTTGTTAATGAGGCAGAACGAAAATATATTTACATATATACATATATTTAAATAATGGACATGAGTTATGTTTACGTATACATTTTAATATTTATGTGTATATAAAGAGTATATACTTATTGTAATTGGTAGCGTTCAGAGAACTGAGTGTAAACAAGAATCGGACGTCGGCCTGTGGCATGTGTTTCAGACCCTAGTGGGAGCCTAGCGATCAGTCTCATCTGTTATCAGTCTGAAATATTTCACTTTTTTCATTTTTATTCATGTATAAGTATGATTTTAAAATTGCCACAGAGGTTAACTGAAATCAGAGACAGCCGACGACCCACTTGAGAAGTCGCCTACTTTTTAGTTGAGCCTCGTAAAAATGTTGTCGAAATGTCCAAACAGATCGTTGGTGCCGCCTATTCAAATAACGATAAAAATGTCATTAAAAATTCGGAGATCTTTTACGACTCTCCTGGCCGTCCTGGTTCAAATATAACAATATTTTAATCAGCCATTAGGAATGGGCTCAAGTACATAGACGCATTGCCGTCATCCATAGTAGGTTTTATGAGTTTTCGACAATATTTTGGCGCGTCGTCTGGGGAATTGGCAAAAGAGTCCTACACAAGTGCAATGTAGGCTTTTCTTCAGTTTTCACTTTTCTTTCAATGTTTTCTTAATTTTCTCACGGCGCCTTTCGCGCCGGCTCCAGCCCCTCTTGTAGCATATCCTATGAAATTCAACACGCGTCTCGTACGTTACTCGATTTTATGTTTCTGTCCTGGTTGGGTATGGAAAATAGTCTATATACGCATGTTGTTTAAATTTTTACAAAATTTTCATTTTGAATTCTCGCCCTTGTTATACAAATTACAATTTTACGCACAATTTGAGGACGTTGCCATGAAACGTTTCGTGGTTATTATCCAGATCGAAATTAATGGCAATATGCTAAAGATTTCAATTTTGTCTAAGTATTCGATTTTGAGCACTCTATCTATAATATCTTAAGAATATAATTTTAATAATATAATAATTTTTTGAGCATAGCTAATCATTTTAGAATAATTTATAATATTGGGATCGAATGAGTCTGATCAATCTGGCTCATCTCTCTACTATCTGCAAAGTTATTATGCCAAGCGATATATCAGTTAGTGGAGTTGTATTTAAGACAAAATATTGTGTAAATAATTATTATGCCAATTAAATAATTATTATGCCAAGCCATATATCAGTTAGTGGAGTCGTATTTAAGACAAAATATTGTGTAAATAATTATTAAATGTTATTATATGTAAAAATAAGCCTTATTTATTCCTCTTTCTGGAATTTGTGTGTATGATGTGTACTTGTTATGACAGTTCAATTGGAATTATTATGATTATGGATGTAAAAACAAAACTCCTTCATATGTTATTTCTTCTATAAAATGTTATTGAGTTATTTTAACTATTATGAATAAATGACTGCTAAAATTTATATATGGAACAAGTTTATTAACCAAGCTTAGGTACTTTGATACGTAGGTAATTACAGCTAGCGAGCCCATAAATCTCTCCAAAATCTCTTTTAGAATTTTGTTTTCTTTTAAATGCTTACTTAACTTATACAAATCGAATGGTACAAATGCACTGCATATGTCCATGTATATAGTATTCTACATGCATATACATATGTACATATATATAAGTACATATTTATGTCCATATGTATTTATATGCATATGTATGTACGCTAGCAACAGCCAACCACAACAACGGCATTAAAAGCAACAACAACAAAAGAACCACACTTAAACAGCACAATAACAAATTTGCTTTAGCAGCAGGCCCGGCTTTGGTCTGCCTCCCTCGTGCGTTGTGTTGCGTTTGAGAGGCGTTGCTTAAAACTGCTGCTGGTCGAGCGAGAGAAAGAGAGAGAAAGACAGCTGAAACAAATGAAAAGCAGCCTACGGTATGGACGAATGTGCGATAAGGTCGGTTGTCAGCAGGCAGGCATCATTATTGCAGCCGACCCAACAACAATAACGATGTTCGAACTTCGAAGAGCGCGCGAACAAAAACTTTGAGCAAAGAGCGCGAGAGAGTTGGAGAGAGCGAGCCAGTGAGAGTGTCAAAGTGAGCGCCAAGTGTAGTTCGTAATTATTGTAGCTGGCGTAGCTGGTGTAGCTGTAGCTGCTGCTGCTGGTGTTGTTGTTGTTGTTGTTGCTGTCGGGCGCAGGCATTAGAGGCTGTACACAGAAACAGAAACATGCATAATGATTATGATTATAATATAACGGCATGTAGAGCAAAGGCAAAGTGCAAAGCACAAAATGTAATTGTATGAATGGAGGCAAAAACAAGTGTGAGGAGAGCACCCCAAAGGCGAGAGAGTTTGGGATTTGCTTTTGTGCTTATTCCATCTACATACTTTATATGAATGTATATATACATCTATACGTATTTATATATATATATATTTGTATGTATTTATGTATTTGAATTTGTGTAGTGTCGTTTTAAAAACACTTTTTGTATGATTTTTGTTCGTTCGAAATTAAGCGTGTGTCGAGCTCAGTTTGTATGAAAAACGCGCCGGACACGGACACGTACGTTTATCAGCGCGGATCATTGAAAACTTCTTGGCGAGTGCGCTTTCCAGGCAAAGTTTCTACAAACTGAACAAGGCTTGGCTTAGCTTGCGCTGCTTACACTCTCCTGTGTGTATTGTGGACGTTGGCTATCATGACAAAGACTAGCAAGTCCAAGGAGAAGGACAAGAACAGTGCGTTGCCTAGAGTGCCCAGCAATTTGTTGGCGAGTGCTGCCAAAATGAAGATCACCAAAGCGCTGTCAAATGCCAAGAAGCAATCTGTGCAAAAGGGCTCAGGGGGCGACCAGGCAACAGGATCAAATACTGCAGCAGCCACAGCCACAGCCACAGGCACGGGCACAGCCACGACCACAACTACAGCCATAGCATACGGCCAAGCGCAACAGGCGGTCGCTATGAAAGAGACGACAATATCGGCGCAGGAGAACGGCGACAGCGGCGAAGCGCACAAGCAGCAGCAGCAGCGTCAACAACAACAACAACAACAACAGCAGCAAGCAGCGACGTCGACGTCGCCGTTGTCGCCGCTTGCCACAGCGAATTTATCGTCGACATTTGAGTCGAAGGCTCACACATCAGTTGCCAGCGAAACAGCGAAGCAAACGGTTACTACCGCAACAACAGCAACAGCAACAGCTACAGCAGCCGTAACAACAACAATCGCAAATATTTTAGTTTATGATGAGAACAGCGTAAGGCAACAGCAACAGCAACAACAACAACAGCAGCAGCACGCCAGCAATTGTGACGTCACAAATACTAAAGTTGTTGCAGGCGAAACAGCTAATTGCAATCAAGATAAAGTCGAGCCTAAGACCGAAAGCGAAACGAAGCTAGACACATCATCAACAGCAGCAGCAATAACAATAACAACAAGCGATAAATATTACAAAATTGTTGATAAGTGCAAAAGTGAGATAAGTGATGAAAACGCAGCAACAACAAACGCTGAAATTTTGCCGGTAGTAGTGATAAATAGTAATCAGCAAAGCGACGCAAGTGAAAGTGTTGACAACAAAATCAAAAGTGAATCAAATGAGCAAGAACAAACTGCAACAGCAACATTGACAACAGCAACAACTGCCGAATTGCCGCTACATTATCGCGGCCTAAACAACTCGGTGATCATAGCCAACTATGCTCATCAGCAACAACAGCAGCAGCAGCAACAGCAACAGCAACAACAGCAAGCAGAGCAACAGCAAATCTACGAGCAGCAACAGTTTCTGCAACAGCAATTGCTAACCCAACAGCAACACCACCAGCAGCAACAGGAGCAACAGCTGCAACACGCCAATTGGTTAGCGTACAACAATTGTGCCTACGACTTAACTAGCAACAGTGCAACAGCAGCGGCAGCAGCAGCGGCGGCGGCAGCAGCAACACAACAGGATAAAAGCGAGTTTTATGCATTGGCGGCCTCACAGCAATTGCTCGCACATCTACCCTATCATCATACACATTTGTACGAGCAGCAGCTGCAGCAGCAGCAACATCACATTAGCAACAGCAGCAACAGCACGGATTCCATAATGCGCAACAATTTTACGCTTTACAGCGCTTATGGCGGCGGCGGAGGTGGTGGTGGTGGCGGTGGCGTTGGCAGTCCCACCACACACGAGCAACATCAGCTGCAGCAACACGTTGCTGCGGTGGCAGCAGCAGCCGCCAATTCGGTAATCGCGCACACAACACACACAACGCCAAATATTGACGAAGTTATACAGGATACGCTGAAGGACGAGTGCTTCGATGATAATCACAGCTCCAGCTACCACATGCTGACCGCTGTCTCCGATATTCACGTTCTCAAGGAGGGCAATCCAAATCTTTACTCTATGACGCACGACCAGTTGATGCAACAGCAACATCTGCATCAGCAACACCAGCATCTGCACCAGCAGCAGCATCATCAGCATCATCATCACAACAATTCGGCCAGTTCGGTGGGTGGCGATTCGCCGTCGCCCTCCCACACGCTCGCCACACATGCCAGCGATGTGGCAACGCTGCAAAGCTTCACACAACTAACGAGCGCGCAGCCCAGCAGCGGACTGCATCGCGATAGCTACGGCAGCCTCTCGCCGGAGCACGGCAACTACTTTACCACACAGCTCAGCCCGGTGCTGCAAAGCAGGTGAGTCCCAATCAATGTTAACCCCAACTCCCCGTGTCTCCCCCTCTCTCTCTCTCTCTTTCACTCCCGCAATGCCCCAAAGTGAGCTCATTATTCGCTGCCGCCTCGCACGTGCCTTTCGGCGAAAAACGCAGCGTCGCATCGACGACTCGCACAGCCAAAAGTCATGATCAACAATGATTGTTGTTATTGTTGTTGTTGTCATCGGCTTCTGATTCATGTTGTTTTTTTTTTTTTTTTTCGTTTTTTTGCTATTCTGACTTTGATTTTGTGTTACGTTTCTTTATACTCGTCATAGGTAATAATAACAAAAGCACAAATGTCACAATTGTTGCACTTGTTGTTTGCCTGCCTGCCCATAGACTTCACGCCAGATCCCCTTCCACTTCTACCAATATATATATGTTTATATGTATATACATATATATCAATATATCTATATATAGCTATAGCTAGAGACGACTTCTAATACATTCGCTTATGGCATTCTCAGGTGGTTTGCATTCTATGTATACAACTCAATATATAACATATATTTATTATATTTATTAATATGTATGTATATAGAGAGTCATGTATAGTATGTATAAAGAAATGTGCATTCCGTTGGGCCGGCGAAAAATCTGTTCCGTGTTGCATCTTACTGTGGGGCGTCTCACACCCAGCCGCCTGCTTTAACTGACTTTGGAATGTTTTTCTACATTTGTTTTTCTACAGTTGTTTTTCGTTTTTTTTTTTTTTTTTTTCATGCATATTTTCGCATTGCTACGCAGAACTCTTGAACCAACCCGAAGCCCAGACATACTTATATTTACATACATATAAACAGTTAGTTAGGGCAGGTTAAAGCTATTAAGTTGTATCTATCAAAAGGTATATGTATTAATATATAAGTAAAAATATTTGGCTTCAGAAAATAAATTTGTTTATTTGTTTTAGGCTCAAGCAAAAAATTAAATTTTTCCTTCATTGCCAAGATTATTCACACCCAAAGGTCGACTTTTATAAAATCAGCTGACGCAGGTTATTATAGACTATTATTATTCTGATGCGTTTTGATAAGGCTCTTAATAATATTTTAAATCCAACTTGAAATATTGTTATTTATTCATTTCAAAAATATTCAATGATACTCAGAATTATATTTAATCTTGGTTTTCAATTGATTTGAGTTTATTCTTAGTTAATTAGTTAATACGTTCATCCGAAATTGATTAATTTCATTGCCAACTTTTGAGTACTTTGGGATTTGTCTTTCTGAAGTACCTTCAGCACGATCAAAATAAACAAAGTCCGAGCAAAACTTTTTATTTGCACGTATTTTTATACAAATCCGTTTACAATTTCACATTGTGGATTTTTAGAGACGCGCCTTTCAGTCATTCAGAGCTTCCTTCAAAAATGAAAAAAAAGAAGCGAAACAACAAAATCCAAAGGCAAGCAAAATATTGTAAACGTTCGCTCCAATTTCATAAACAAAACCAAAAATATCATGCAGTGTGTTAATTGCGGTTATTACGGACGTTGGGGCAGCGTTTGAGCCGTATTGCTGACTCATGAGCCTGCCCCCGAGTTGCACACTCACATACATACACCCATCTTTGTCTCCCTTACGCGTCATGCATCTGTGTCTATCGATTGAATCATGATTTGGGGGTGTCACACACATGTTGGACTTTTGTCTAGGTTGACTAACTGAGGCCCACAGAATGTGGCCCACAAATAAAAAAAAGAAGAGCTTGGAGTCATGCTGGTTAGGTGCAACACGTGTGCGCACGTGCCACACACTTACCGAGTGTGGCATATGCCAAAGGGGGCATGACCCGCATTAGGTGGCAACAACAAACAAGCGTTTGACTAAAAACCTGCACTCAACAAATGCAACAAATATGCAATGAAAGCGCATTTTTCATTTTCAACTTGCTCTGCATATTCGGTTGCAAACTGTCTAAGTCTGCGTGTGCATGTGTGTGTGTGTGCTACAATGAGAGAGAAAGAGAGAGCGACAGAGAGGAGGATACCCAATGTGTAGCACCTCTATGTGGCTCTGAGACTTGCGACTTGGACTTGGACGGCGTAATTCAAAGCCGCCTTCTGACATAGAAAACTGTAAATGACACAGCTTCAAAACACACAAAAACACACTTGGCTCGACTTCGTAGGGTAGTCGTAGACGCGGCAGCCACTGAGTCAGCATAGTGTGCCCCACTCCGCTACGGCAGCAACCCTGCCGGCGAGCCTCTAATATTCGGCGGAGCTTAAAAAGAAACTCCCTAGACCCGCACAATGCGCTCGCCCGATTAACTTTGTTTTGTGTTTCTCAATATTTTTGCACTTTAGCATTTCTCTTTGCAAAGTTTTAATTGGAAAACGTGTTTTGCATACACACAATTACACGAAACTAGCCATAACAAATTGTACATGGCAATACTGTATACATATAATATTGTATATATACTATATTACTCTATGTAAGGTACCTTCTACTTAGTGCCCGTATACATGTCAAATTGTACACAAATTGTCAATAGAGCCAGGTTTATGCTTCCAAATGAAGGCTCTATTTACAACAAAATTGGCTATTTCTAGTTTCTAGACTGAAGCCCTGTTTAGACTTAAAAGCTTTGTCAAGAATCACTTATTATTAGGGAGCTAAGTAGAATTTTGTTTAAGGTAGCTTAACACAAACAAAGAGAGAACACAAACAAATATCATTTAAGTTGAAGTCTTTCATAAGATTATAATATTTTTTTAAAATAGTATCAGGAGTAGTTCTGTCATTATATTTTATTTCTTATTGAATTATATTTTGTCCAATTTTCAAAGACCGAAAAGAAAATACATTATTAATATTATTTGTTAAATTGAAAAATGTTCTCCTATGCCTGGTCATTTTCGTGTTTTTAAATTTGGTTTACTATAGAATAATAAACCTTTATAAATTTCGCTTATATAGCTGCTTGTTGTTTTGTGTATTTCCACTCCCTCTCTCTCTCTCTCAGATAGAGAGATCTCAGCATGTACCCCACATTAGCCCATTCTATTAGGTTCTGTATTGCGGTGCTAAATCTTCAAATATATTTAGCCTGAGTTCTCAATCTCTTAATTCTTGACGTTTTGGGCTGGCGGGAAAGACCGGACGGAGTAGAGCTGGGTGACGAGCGCACGTATGTGACTTTTGGTCAATTTGTTGCGGCAGAAACCAGAAGAAGATACGAGATACGGTGGCTAGCTCACATATTCCACATGGAAAACAAGAAGTCTGCGCAAAATACTCACCTGCAACAAACAGCCACCACAAGAACATATATACACACACATATATATAATATATATAGATATATGCAGCAACATTTAACTGAACACTGATAAAATAATATCGTGCATTTTTATTGTCTTGGCACTTCCTATGTACAGAGAACGTTTCCAAACAGCGTGCGACATCTCAAGCTTCTCATATATGCTTACATACATGTACACACATATATATAGCGGTATATGGGCAATTATAATTGTTATATTTAAAGATTTGTCATGCTTTTCAATATTGTATTATATTATAATATTTGTTATTGTTGTCGCTATCAGTGCGCGTGTGTATCTAGCTTTAAATGGCTTTGAACCAAACTGACTTTGATTTAAAATTACAGCATGTAGCCAATATTGGAAGAAATGCCAAGATTCTATACCATTAAGTAATACAACATGGGCTAAATATAATTATAAGCTTTTGTATATAGGTGACATGATATTATTATGATATGATATTAAAGCTAATAGAATAGAGTCGCAGCTTTGGCTATAATTGAATTTAATTCTAATAATATTCTGTACTATTTTGACGATACTTAGTTCTTAAATAGGCTTATATAAGAACAATTTTGAATGTAGGGCTTGGGTAGTAGTATCCGGGCTTACTTTCTTTAGTGATCTAATAATAACATGTTTAATAATATAGACGTAAATGCTTAAAACAACATATACATTAAAACTCTAACAAACTATTCAATAAAGGTATTCAATAATTTATCAAAGGAAACCAGGGAATTAAAGATAATTTAGGAAAATATATTATTAGGGACCACCTTCAAAAGCAACTTAGCCTTTTTAAACTTTGCATGCGTATCCTTATGAAATTGTATTTACAGTTAGAATTGTAATTTTACAAACAGTTTATATAGTATATGAAATAACGCTGTATAATATAAGTCAGCGGCATGTGTTACCAAAGCGTATTTCGTTTAGATATTTTTCACTGACTACTTGTTGGTTTAAGCAGCAACAAGAACAACAACAATTACAATAATAATAGTGCTTGGCAGCGACGCTGGCAGAGCGGAAAAAAGCGTCAACAGCAACTGGCATAAAACTAAACCCGACTCAATTCATTATGCAAACGCGCGTGCCCCGTTTCGGTTGTTGTATCGTCTGACCAGTTGAGTGTATTTTGGCTTTGCAAAATTTTCAAAAAATAAAAAATAAATTAAAACATGTGTGTGATTATGTGTCTTAAAAAAGTTTTCCTGTTGATACAAATCGAAATAATAATAATAATTATAGTATTTGATTTCTCAGTTCAAAGGGCCGTAAAAGACAATAGACAATACTATTATTGATTGATTTTCATTCATTTTTATGTTTGAAGACAACAAATCACCAAACATAAAATTTATGTAATTGCTTGTGTGTGTGCGTGTGTAAAGGATTGCCTTCTCGTTTACGATTTTCAGCTTCGGCTATTTTGTGTTGCTGCCACGCTTCTGCTACAAGAACTTCCGATCTGGCACAGAGACTTGCAAGTCAGGCCCGAAACGCATTTGTCCAGTTCGCAGTTTTGCCTGCCACACTGCTTTGTTTATGCCACAACAAACCCTAAAAATAAAAAAATAAAAAATTAAGGCGACACAAGCGGCCAAGTGCAGCGAAAATATTTGCACAGGCTACCGTTGGGGCAGAGTGTCGTAGGGAATTTGAGTTGCATAAACAAAAGCTGAAACTCTTTTATTTTTAATTAAAACTTTTATGGGTCCACCCGCACACACACACACAACTCCTTATAAACATGCAAAAAGTTAACTCCGGTGGTCTAGCAACAGCAGCAACAACAGTATTCTGTTATTTAAACAATGCAAAGGAATGTTATTAACAGTTTCATTTTACACAAGCCGCGCCTTAACAGTACTAGCCAGCAGTTAACTTAGCATTAACAGCAACTTAAAGATCGCCAGCTGTTAAAATCGCCCGCGAAACGCGCGCAAATGCAAACAGTGCGCTTTTAATCGCGCTGTACGAAACATTTCTTTTTAAATCTAAAAACGAAAATTAATTTAATCTGTCGCAAAATGTTTTTCTCCAACTACAATAATATGTATTTAAAGAACTACTGCTATAGGTAAAATCAAAATAATATGCATTAATTCAATTGTTTTGTATTTTTATATATTATTTATTTATTTATTTGTTGTTTATTATATATGTATACATCTTATTACAGCTCTGTCTATGCAAGTCCATTACTCGCTTCGGCCGCCAATGGCATGCAGTATGGCATGCAAACAATTTCCTCGCCCACTCACACACACGCCCAGCTGCAGCAACAACATCACCAACACCAGCAACAGCAGCATCAGCAACATCAGCAGCAGCAGCAGCAGCAGCAACAACAACAGCAACAACATCATCAACATCACAACTCATCGAGCAACAGTCCTGGTCCAGTGGGTCTGCACCACACTGGCAACTCCACGCTGCTGGACGATGGCTACGGCTCGCCCAAGAGTAGCCACAGCGGCAATGGCAACGGCGGCGGTGGTACTTTGCCCGCCTTTCAGCGCATTGCGCCGGCCAGCGGTGGTGCGGGCTATGGCAACGGCGTGGCCAATGGCTCTGGCAGTGGGGCCGAACGGGCTGGATACGCATCGCTAGGCAATTATCGCACACACGTAAGTGGCTAGCCTGAAGACGGCTGCTCCAACATTTGTTTAATACTCCCTACTTTGCTCTCTTTCGCTGATGCAGGGCGATGCCTGGAGTGGTCATTACGAACCAATTAGCTACGCGCCCACAACCGCCGGCCAGGGCCAGCTGGGTGGTGCAGCGGTGACCAATGTGATACGCAACGGACGCGCCGTTTCTGCCGCGGCGGCAGCAGCAGCCGCTGTCGATGGTGCTGCCAGCGCTGTTGATCCTGCGCGCTTCCTAGCCAATGCCACTCATCTGTCCGCCTCGGCATCGCTAACAGCAAGTAAGTCAGACCTCCACAAATAGCTATAGACATAGACATCTGTATGCCAAGCAATCCTAATATACCACATATTTGTCAGCCGTCTAGCCTTAGGTAGAATTTCACACTCAAACAGTTGCTTACAAGCTACACAGATATGTAAATATATATGTGCATGCATATATATAGGTCAGATATTTGCGTAGCCTGTGTAAATCCAATTCGGGCAAAGAAATTTGTTGCCAACTGTTCATCTTTTGGGCGAAATACTCAACACTCTTTCAGCCAGTAGATATTTCAAAATATATATGTATATATATTTGGTTTTTTTTTTGTCTTATTATTTAAAGTTATTAAAACTACATCGATTTAATTTTCAAATACATTTATATTTATAGAGAAATGACGAAAAAAAAATGAATTAGGTTAAAAATAACGAACAGTACTTGTTTTTAACTTTCAATAAAGTGATATTAAAAAAAATAAAAAATAATAAAATAGGCGAAATTTTAAAAATAATTTTTATTGATTATTTAGAGACAAAATACAGATATATAAATATTTAAAGAACATATCAATTTTAAAAAGAATAAATAAATTTACATGTATCAATAGATCGGTAACAGTTTTTTGCTTGGTTAGAAAAAAACAGGGATTTCTTTAGTTTATAAATTTTACTTTACTTTATTTAAGTTTTTTTTTATCACATACATTTCTATTGCTAAGTATAACGTATAATAAATTCAATTAATTTTTATCAACTCTTGAACAACAACAAATTAAATACAACACAAAAATAAACAACAACAGTATAAATCAAATATAATCATAAATACTAATTTTTTGTATAAAAACAATAAAATGCAATTCAAAGCGTTTCTCACACACCCACACATATTTACAACTACAACAAAAACAACATGAAAAGAAATACAAAAAAAAAAAAAAACACTTTCAATACAAATTTTCGATTTTTCTATACTTAAATTTCCAAAGCATTGCTCGATGCCGATTTTTTCACTGAGGGGCGAGAATGTGTGAATTGTGGTGCGATTTCGACCCCATTGTGGCGCCGCGATAACACGGGACACTATTTATGCAATGCGTGCGGCCTGTATCATAAAATGAACGGCATGAATCGGCCGTTAATTAAACAGCCTAGAAGATTGGTAAATGTCAACAACAGCAACTACAACTACTACATACAACAACAACAAAATCAATTACAAGTATTACTAACTCAAACAACAACTACAACAAACTGATTTTTTGCTTTTGTGTGGAACAAAATTTTTAATACCAACGAGAGCTTTTAAATAATGGGCTCTAAGAACTTATAGAAATCCGCCAGCCAGACTGCAGTTCTCGCTTCTATCATTGAACAAAATCCGAAAGCATAAATTAAAGAAATGGAACTAAGAAATGCATAAAGAGAAAATTAATTGAATTTATTATATTAGTCAAGCGCAAATTAGTTTTGTACGACTGAAACAAAATCAACAAATATTAAAAAAAAAAAAACAAAAAAAAAACTAAAACTTACAACAACAAACGCTTTTCTTCATTACAAACAAATTCTAATTGCCTTATTACAGTGGCCGCTGAATCAGGCGGGGATTTCTATAAGACCTTCCCATTTAATGTGACCGCCGGTAGCCGCAGTAAAAGCTCAACAAATGCCAACAGCGCTGCCGGCGTCGGCGCTGGCGTCGGCGCTAGCGCAGGCTCAACGTCGGCGACGACGTCCTCAGTGACTTCAACGGCGCTCGACGAGCAAGTTAGTCGCGCTAATTCGAGACGCTTGGTAGGTCGTCCATTAATTATGAATAGTCAAACCCAACCAAATCAAACCAACCAAACCAAAACAAACCAAACAAAACCAAACCAAGCCAATCAACTAAAACCTGCAACTAACATGTCAAATTGCAAATACTTCCAATCAAATAACTGACAATCCACAGAGAGTACAATAGTTCCCTACCCTGCCAAGACTAACAGTAATTCTTAGCCAAAAATTTGTAGCATGCTGAATATAGATATAATATAATACACATATGGATAGATAACAAATATGTGTATATTTTTTAATAATAATAAATAATACACAAATAACTCAGATATTGATTCATTGTTGTTATAATTTGTCATAGTCTCTGCTAACTTTTTATAATGCTTGAATTATTTACACTTACAAACGAATATCTTAGTTTACATTAAAAATTACCAATTTTGCCCTTTTTTTTACTTTTTGGTTTTATTTTTATAGTTTGGTTTATTTAGTTGGTTGAGAAAAAAATCCTTTTATTAAAAAAAAAATATTGTTCCACATCAAAAGCAATAAAAGTTCCACACCCCCAACAACTCATTAAACACACACACACACACAGGCACACGCACACACAATCACTAACCGGCTGATGTTTTTCCAAAAACTTTCACAGAGCGCCTCCCGAAGAGCTGGCATGTCCTGCTCCAATTGCCAGACGAGCTACACATCGCTATGGCGCCGTAATCCTGGCGGCGAGCCCGTCTGCAATGCCTGCGGCCTTTACTTCAAGTTGCACAGCGTGGTCCGTCCGTTGACCATGAAGAAGGACACCATACAGGTGAGTTGTTGTTATTGGATCTCGACAGAAAAGCCGAAAACTAATCTCGTGTCCTACTTCATCCCGTCAATAGAAACGCAAGCGCAAGCCGAAGGGTACTAAAAGCGAAAAGTCAAAGAAGATGAGAGCCTCGCAGGCAGCTGGATTGGTGGCTAGCAATGCCAATGCCTGTCACAACGTAAGCATGCAGCTGGAGGCGCATGGGCAGCAGCAAATGGATGTCACTGATGGAGGTGGGTTGAGATCTTTAATATGCATTTTCTCTCGCCTGCGCGTTCGCTGTCTATCGATCTCTCTTTCACTGTGTCTTACACGCATGCCTAATTTGTGATGTCTGCTTTCTCTCTCTCTCCCCTCTCTCGGTGAACTCATTAGAAATGAAATCAATTGCTTATATGTCATACGCATCGCAGCAACAGCTACAACAGCAGCAACAACTAAACACTGAGCTACATTCATCTGCGGCCAGCTCGCCGCAAAGCATGGCATCCTCCTCATTATCACCTAATGCTGCATCCCAACATCAACAACAACAGCAGCAGCAGCAGCAACAGCAGCAGCAGCAGCAGCTATGCTCTGGGCTGGACATGTCGCCCACATCATCCTATCAAATGTCGCCCATTAATATGCAGCAACAGCAGCAATCATGCAGCATGCAGCATTCACCTAGCACGCCTACATCAGCCATGTCTCAGTCCATTTACTCCACGCCATCGCCAACACAGCTTCATAATAGTAGCAACAGCAGCAACAACAACAACAACAACAGCAACAGCCACAACAATAACAACTCATTATTTAATCATAACAATAACAGCATTAATAGCAGCAATGAAAATAACAAACAAATTATTCAGAAATATCTGCAAGCTCAACAATTGAGCAACAGCAGCAGCGATCATCAATTGTTGGCACATCAGCAACTTATGCACCTGATGCCGAACTCCATTACGGCGGCAGCAGCAGCTGTAGCAGCAGCAACGGCGGCGGCGGCGGCAATCAGCACAGCGATCAAATCGGAGGCGGTCACCAACAGCACCACCAACACCACCACCAGCAGCAAGCAATTGGCTGCCACAACAACAACAACACAGACCACGGCATCGAACGCACTATCCTCTCTGAGCAACAGCAGCAGCAACATTATCAGCCTCCAAAATCCCTATCAACAGCAGGCGCTTGGTCAGACGGAGATGCCCTTGTGTAAGTCGGCACTGAGTGGTCGTACCACGTCGCCCTACTATATAGGTCACATAGCCGAGGAGGAGCAACCGACTATCATAAAACTGGAGCAGTTGGATCACCACCAGCAACAGCAACAGCAACAGCAACAGCAGCAACATCAACAACAGCAGCGGCAGCAACACGATGATATGTTGCTCAGCCGTTCAACGTCCATCGATGAGCATTATGAATTGGCCGCATATCATCGTCAGCAGCAGCAGCAACAGCAACAGCAACAGCAGCAGCAACAGCAGCAACAGCAGCACGCACAGCAGCAACATGTTGCACTTAGCCAGCACGAGCAACAGATTGCCAGCTATGCACTGCACGCAGCCGCACAACAGCAACTCCATGAATTTGGTCGTAAATATGGCGTTGAGCGCGAGACAATTGTTAAGATGGAATAATGCCAGCCGATTCCTATTAGACCTGACCAAAGATATTCTTGTTATACACACATCTCACAGCTCCCAAAGAAACTGAAATCCATTTTTAGGCTAGGCATTCGAATTGCGTATACCAAAAGTTCTCTAAGAATTTGCAACCAACAGCACAACACTGACACAGAACGCACACACACACAAGTTTTGTATATAATTTAAGCAAATCGATGCGACATTTCCCCAAGCTATGGAAATGCTCCAAACTACTCGAGTTCTGTTATTGTAAAATTTAGTTTAATTTTTTTTTAGCGAAATGTCGCCAGCAGCATAAACCTGAATTGTTGTTGGATTTTTGTTATTATATACCCCCAATACTATTCTCGATTATGAATATGAATAACTCTTGAGATTTCTTATCATCAAATTCCACATAGTCTTTAAGTTAATTTTATGCATCAGCAATAA
Organism: Drosophila navojoa; assembly: GCF_054131105.1. Lineage (NCBI taxonomy): Eukaryota > Metazoa > Arthropoda > Insecta > Diptera > Drosophilidae > Drosophila > Drosophila navojoa. Next base: position 20,511,677 of record NC_142890.1, read on the forward strand.
TGAAAATATATCAAAAATATAAATGATAATCTCATGCAATTTTAGTTAATAATTTATACGTTTTACACATACGATATATGCCAAATTAAGTTATAGTTTCGTTTAACTCTTTACTTCATTTTGCAATATTAATATTATTATTTTTGAACAAATAAACGACAAGTAAACAAACAATATTTTTTTTCTATATAAAGACAAATTTAAATATAATTATTATTCGTAAGAGGGAAAACTCAGCTAATACTGTATATACATATTTTATAAGCAAACGCAAGCTAAGGTGTTAGATATTTCAATTTCAAAACAAACTTATCGAAATTTGTGTTATCGACCAGCCACCATGTGCATAAAGAGCGCAATAAAGAGCTAACAGAATGTAAACGTACTAGATGGTTTCTGTTATCACACGAGATATTAAATAAAAATATGTTGCATACCTTTGGGCTGTATGAAAATGTTGACAATGCACTTGGAATTGACTTGCCAATTGGAATTTCAGATGATCTAATAAGCACACAGACACATCGTAATTCAGGATATTTCAATTTTCAAACTAAATATATTTGATATTATTTATTAAAACTACGGAAAGCAGATCATTTGTTTGATGTATATATTGTTTTTATATATCTTTAAACAATTTTGAGATTCTAACGCTAAAAATATGTAAAAAAAAATATCATATTTTGAAAACAAGATTATTTTATGTAGTAGATAAAAGATCTTTTATAAATATTATTTTCAATTAAACAAGAAAAACATATAAAAACGATTTTCTTCTGTTACTTCTGCTATGTAGAAAATATATTTAAATGCTAATTATATTTTGGTTAATTCGTTAAAAAGCGTTAACAAGCTTTTATTCTAATTTAGTAAAATTAAAGCCATAAGTTGAGCTGGCGATGAATTGTTCATATCAAAAATATTATTTTATCCAGTTGCAGTATATATACATAATTGGACGGGGACATATAATATTTGTTTTATACGCCACCATTTACGAAAGCGACATTTTTTTCTGATAAGATAAGCGTTGGCATTCTCGCTAGCTGTCGCTGCTCTCCTTTTATAGCGCTTTGTTTCGCTTTCCGTCTCTGTCGCTCTTGTTCTCTGTTTATATTTGATTTTTGCTCTATTTTCGTGATTATACTTTGAGTACATTTTGTTCATTTATTTTTTATTGAAGTCACGCGTTCCAAAGAGGCATTTCTGGGAGCTAGAGAGCGAGACCGAGAGAGAATACTGACTACGTGACTGTACTAAAGTCGCACATTTGGGGAAAACCTTTGAAACCACCAACGTTCAAGTGTGGGCTAAGAGAGTGAATATGGGAATGGGAGCGTTGCAGGCAGGCGGTGCAGAGTTTGATTGATAGCTGATAAGGTGTCACCTGGCTCCAGCGCTCTAATAAGTTTTTATTTATAAAATATTATGGGGCTAGAGTCAACATTGGCATAGGATGTTTGATAAGCATATTGCCTGGGCGCGGTCGAAAACATATTAACTAATTTGGGACTATTGCAGCTAATATTGTTATATTTCCCATTGAAATCAACTTAACTCGTTTCAGCCAACAACTTTAACTAAAAACTGGGGCTGGGTCATGGTCGCTATCAATGTTTTTGCTCAGATAATGGGATGATAATGTCAAATACATATGTGTATATGGAATGCAAGAAATCGTCTTACATGATATCATATATGTATATACATACGCACGATAAGATATAGTTTTAATGCTTTCATTTCAGCTTGCCGTGCGATGTTGTTGCAAGCCGATTGTTAATGCTGCCTCTATCTGTGCGTAGGGGCTTTAGTAACTGTTTAGCTTCGGGATCATTTAGTTGGACTGTTAGATCTCTTCAATGCGAGTTCCACTTCAATACCTGTGGCCACACTTGAGCAGCAGGGGAATACGCGTAATCAAGCAATAAAAAAGCGGCAGCAACAACAACGCCAGCGCGCACCAAGTACTGGAAAGCTTTATCGTTGTCGCCATCTTGATTTCAAAATGGCGGCGCAGTTGTTGCCGCACGCGCAAAACGAAAAGCAGCAACAACATAGCAACGGCCGTTGTACATAATGCAAGCATGATAAATTTATTGTGTATGTATGTATGTGTGTGCTTGAGTGTGTGCTTGCTTGTATGTGTAATGCAGCGTAATGCTGACAATTGCGGCCTTTTGTTTAACTGCTTCATAAAATGGAACAAGGGTGGTTCACACAGAACTTATAAAGCTTATAGCAAATACAATTCGTTTTTTTTTTTTTTATACAGATAACAAAGTCTTGTTGGATAATTTCCACTGACACATAACGTAGTATGATGATTTTAGCTTATGAAATATTACATTTTTGCCACACAAAAACTTGTTCAAGTCATCAAAAATTAGTAATTTCAGGCACTATTTAAACATTTATCTTTAGGACGGTGTGTTATGGACTATTTTAGGTTGATTTCTTTTTACTTTGGCATTTTTCGTAGAAACAGTCCATTCATATTTGGAGAGGAATAATTTCGGCAAGAGCTTGGCAACTATTTAGAAATAATTGCGCTGGCATTTTTTAATTAAAATTCTATGAATGTTTTTTTTTTTTTCAGAATTTTATGTCTTACAGCAACAATAGCTATTTTTCATTAAGTTTGAACATTTTTGCTGTCAGCGCAGCAAGTTGATATTTGCGCACTCGTTTAGGTGTGTACAGACACCGCAAATAGTATATGTACCGAAACACACAAAGTTCGTAATTTACGACATTCAACTTTTTATGGCACTGTTTATGCTTTATTTTGTTACTGTTTTTGTGTTTTATTAGAACGGCACATTTTCCTTCAGATTTGCGACTGTGGTGTCACTTTATGGTGTTGTAGTTGTTGGCATAGACACAGACACACGCACGCACACTTACACGCTATAATAATAATTATAAAATAATAATTATTATGTGGGTTAAGTGACGCCAGAGAGCTAGCTGGACGGAGGGACAAAACGCCGCGCGTTTAAATGGAAAGTGCAAAACTTACTGTGCGAGCAACGAAATAACCGCACGGTAAGATATTATTTTTTACATGCCCATTGCCATAGATAGGCAATCTGTATCTGCGCGGCAACGATAATGCTTATAAATAAGATAATATGATTTGATAATGTTATTTACCATATGCACAAAGTACAAGAAACGGGCATGGAGAACGCCTGCCACATAAAAAGTGCAGGTACATAAAAAGTATCTGACAAATACAGGAAAGCCAAGCTTACTTTCAATGCCTGCGGTGTGCCTAATTCAATGTTGACAACTGTTTGTTTTACTTCGTTCGGGATTCCTGGTAGAAAATGCACAACATTTGGCTGTCTGCGTTTCAGTTGAGTCTAGGTGGAAAAACAATTCCGGGTCTTTGAATGGAAATGCAAACAGTTTGCATTTAGAGCAACATTTCATTGCTCTGATTGTTGTTGCCTGTCTGATGTCTTTCTTGGCCTTATCGCCAACTGACGTTTGTACTTCAAATTGTGTACTTAAGATAATGAAATAAAGTAGAAGCAGTCGTAACAGCGAACGAGACTGTCGACGCAATGACAGAACGACGAGCTGACATGTCATCAGACACAGCTGGCATGAGGCAAGGGGCAGGCGAACGAAGTCATCGGACTCAAATGAAATGAAATATGTATGTAGACACGCCGAACTGTCATCAACGTCGTCTTGGCAGAATTTTTACTTAGCTGAAAGACTGGCGACATGAACAACATATTTCTTGGCTTAAATACTTTACTTACAGCAATTACGGCTCTAAATGTTATGTTGTTTTATTATAAACTCTTTTAACCATTAATGAAAGTTCTCGGGTGCCTTAGCATATTTATATTCTTATGTATAATAAATTATTAATATAAATTTATGTGTTTGAGAAATTATGTATTCAAATCTTGATCACAGTTGTCAAACGTTATGCAGTTGGCAGATTCATAGGTAACGCTGAAATTAAAAATGCTCGGCAATAAACAATAGAAATAAATAATAACATGTATAAACTATAAGCCATATATATAAGTCTAAGTCTTCTAAGTCATATCAATCTGATAATTATAAATATGTTAGCAAAAATACCCTTCTATTAAACCGCTGTTTTATCTTTTATGAAATGCATTGCTCTTTTATAAGTTATCCCCCATTTCGGACTTTTAAAAGGCTCTAAATTTATATCACTCTAGGAAATTGTTTAAGTTAATGCGTACTTTTATCTTATCGGCATGCCAAAAATTATTTATTTATTTCAACGGCTACCTTTGCGTTCAGTGCTACTCGAATACGATCTTTAAATATACATATGTATATAAGTATTTCTGTATGTAGACGTATTTTAATTGTTTCTCTTGAATTTGAACCTTATAATGCCAATTGAAAATTATAAATAACAAATTAATATTAAATTCGGAATTAGCTTTGATCATTTAAGGCCTCAGTTAGATGCATTTTAATGAAAATTAAATTATTTTTAAGTGTATTTACGATATTTCCGAAACTTCACTCTTGAATTTATTTTTAATTTATATACAACGATTTATCCATGCACTTTACTGAATTTAAATAAATATATAAATGTTAATAAATAACTTTAATGTAAATCACATTTGGCGGGCTTTTAATTGCAGCCACATTGAAAGCAAAAGATGTCACATTAATATACAGGATATATGGATATGTATATAGGTAGATCTTGTTTTTGTGTTCTATTTTAATATTGAGCGTGCGCGGTTCGAAAATAACAATGTTTCCATGTTGAAAATCCCAGTTACACTCACCAACTGTGATTAGATTCCATGCCGTTGGGCGTCCAAACTTAAGGAATTACTGAAAAATTCAAATTATTATCGCTTATTATCTTGGGACATTATCAGTTCAAACACTGATATACTGATACAGAGCAACAGGCGACAGAGACCAGCACCAGAGACCGAAGCCCAACCAGAACCAGAAGCACAGCCAGTCCAAGCCCAAAGCAATCAAAGGCCAGGCGATGGGGAAACCTAACAGATACCCAAAAAAAAAAAAAATTATTATACTGATACCGATATCCTACTACCAGCAGCAATAGCAGCAACAACAACTGCAGCGACAAATTGATAGCAAATCTTCATTATCTTATAAATACAGAGGCATATTATGTGCATGTGATTGTATTTATATGTATACAATATATAAATATATATATTGCTGAAAAGCCAAGATTAGATACTTTTATCTAGCTAGGTCACCGACGCAAGAAATTGGCAACGTCACGAGGCGCACGCATTATCGGTTAAGCAAATGAACTGCGATTACAGCTCACACCTGGTGGCCACCAGGTAAGCCCTAGATGTTGACACAGCCCAACCAGATATCGCACGGACTGACTCCCATTGGAGTAGGTTAAGGAGCAGCTGTCTCTGCATGGGCTTCTCTCTCCCTTACATATTTGGGGGCCTGTTGCCCCTCTCTGCGAGTGAGTGTGGCTCGAAATCTCTGTTAAGATACGTTAACTTATCTAAGGCCACTATCTATTCTCAGATATTCGATATGTTTACATATATATATATATTCTTTTATATATATATAGAGGTGTATTATATGCGACGACGATAGGAAAAATCACTTTGTTGATAGGAACAATCAGTGTGCACAATATGCCATTGGGGGTAACGAGCAAAGTTAACAGACTCGTAAAACACTTACTCAGGTTACGCGGAAAAGTGACACGGGCTCGTCGCTACGCTTACGGGTATCTTTCTTTAAGAAATTTATTGGTACCGCAGAGCGATTGGCGCTTTCAATTTTACGTCCATTATCGAATACTGAAGTGGTGGGCTCTCACATACAGTATCAAGTGCAAGTGAAGCTCTTATAAACAATTCTATAAATTTAATCGGTTTACACAAAACAAAGAAAAATATATATACATACATATGTATGTATATACATATATATACTTACTGATATATATCAATATTATGTGATTCTTTTTTGTTTTTGTTTTGGTCATAAGTAATTAATAATGTTCATCATATCTGAGGGACTGTCGGTGTCGCCTTGTTTGGCTACCAAAACAACCAACCCGCAACAGAAGCCCCTTTCAACCCCAGCAGCAGTAGCCATGATTGTTAATGGCGGCGCTGTCGTTGTTGAACCTTCGCCACAAAGGCCAACAGCAATGACAGCAGCAGCAGCAACAACAGTAAAGACAACGGATTATTATGGATTGTCAGTTATTATGATGAGTCATGCCTGGTCATATTGGTAAACAAAGGTGCGTATAAAGAAGGTGAACGGCAATTGGCGTTGCCAAGCCACAAACAAATGAAACAGAGGCAACTTTTTACTGGGTGTTGTCATTGGGTACATTTAGACTTTTTATATAACTTATCTATGTAGTAAATATAAGTATATTTTCTATATAGTAAATATAAGTATGATAAATAGACAATTTATGATTAATTTATTATTTTAAATTCACAATTATATGTATTATCTATATATAAAATCTGTAACAATATTTTCAGGCCATGGAAATGCGTATGAATAATAATTAATCAGTTGCTAACGCATACGTTACGGTTACACGACAATTACGAAGCCAATACTCGAATTTTTTCTTTAATCTCTAATATCTACAATTCTATAAGAACATAAAAATTTGGATGAGCAATAACGAAACTTAAAGACAAGATACACTTCTGATGCCTAAGTAATCTATATAAATACTTTTCTGTAAAAGGCTATTCTTTCTAATTCCCAATATTGATTTAATATTCGTAGCCAATATATGATACCATAATGTAACGAAATTTTTCCATTCGTATTGGAACGGAAAATCGAGCTTATAGTTAAAATTCATCTGTTGTTAAAGTGCAGTCAGCAGAACTAATGGATATACGGATATCCTTGAGCTGAAGATCTGTAACGTTTGCAAATATAAACTCAGTTTATAGCCTAGTTGACTAATTCTCGGTTAACTGAATACTGATAATGCCAATAAACTAAGCAAACTTTGCTCAACTTCTATTTAGCTTAGTGAGGCATCATTCCTAGCAGCTGAACGCAGATACAATCGTACATATATTCCAGCTAAGGGCTGGGGAGTCGGTAGCTCTGGGGATAACATTGCGTGCTTTCGATGATTAATGGGCAGAGAGAGTCGAGCAGGTTAATAGAAATTGCTTGAACTCAATTTACTTTCACCAAACCGAACACCGCCAACCACAAGAACAACCACAACAACAAGAAACGCCATTACAAAATTTTCATTTTTATTTGATTGAACCACGCCACCAGGCCTTGGCCATTATGGGTGGGTTGTTCTTCTTCAGTGGTGGTTGCAGCCCCGGACATGGATTTAATGAAAAAGTAAAAGAATGAACCGACATGTACATTTTGTTGCTGTTCCCAATTTTCAGTTATAAGTAATTAAAACTATGGCGCGCCTTTGTTGGCACTTTTGGCGTTTAATTTCCTTGGAGTTCTTTATCAGCCGTACCAAAAACAAAAACAACAAAAAGAAAACAATACTAGAAACGAATGGTAAAAACAAGTCAAGCAATTGCGTATGGCATATATATATATATATATATATATATATATATATATATATATATATATATATATATATATATATATATATATATGTATAAAATTTATAAATTAAGTTTCTCATAGTCTGATCGCCGATACTGTCAAAGTCGAAGAAGTGCTGATAACTGAGTTTTCGTTTTCATTTCGCTGAGCGCCAAGCACTTGAAACTGCATGGACAAGTTGAAGGGTGGCCAAGTGTGATTCGTGGAAAGATAGGAGCAAAAGTCTATACTTTATATATACTGTATATGTGCTGTGTACTATATACAGTGTTATGTATACATATTTGTAACTGCTTTCGGAGCTGTTGGTCAGAAAACCCCATGAAAGATTCGAGCACCATAAATTCCTTAGTTTGTGCCGCCAATAAGTCTTGTGTCTTATGGCCATAAATTTGGGCCTCAATATTTTAAGCTAGGCGGCTTGTGTCATCAATGTTGGGGTATTAATTGCACGACTTAACCATCGACTGGCTTGCCGGTCTCACCTCTCGGAACCAGAGTATGACAGAGTGTGGCGCTCGTTGAACCTCTGCAGTTTTTCCAAGAGTGGATCGTAATGTTGAATTCATGTTGCGCCATTTGTAACCACTTCAGAGTCGTAGGCCAAGGGGAGCAACGAATGAGGGCTGTCAGCTTGTCAGCTTTTGAGTTACATTTTGCATTTGTTATTAATCACCGTGTTGATATTCTGCGACACGCTCCAGCCACATATCTTGAATGTGCCTCAAGTGTGGCTACTTTAAACAGGCAAACTATTAGATACTTTTGTTACGGCTGTGGCTTTTAAGATTTACCCCGTGATTTATGTTAGCCCGAGTCGAAACAATTAAATTTTATCGGGCACTGCCAGTGTAGGCGATATGAGACTTATGCATTACCCACATAGAATTTCTATTGAGCATAAAGAAATTTGCAAGCAATTGAAGCGATATAAAAGCAGAAACCTCGCCAGTTCATTTTTCATCCAATTTAATTTATGTGTGCGCCCTTCCCTCGCTCTGCTCCGCTCTGCTCAACTCTCTAGTGGGCATGTTTAAGGCCGTCATATATCTGTTTGCTTTATGGCTGCAACTATAAACAATTTATGATATTGTCAAGACCCGGTTTTGGTAAATATACTTATGCACGTAAATTTACCTTACGCCAGGCATACAAAAGATCTTTCTATAGATACATTGTGCTGCTATGCGTGATTTAAGCAAGACTGCAAACTGGTTTCAAAATACTCCGGTTGGAGCCTGTAATAGACCAAAGGAAGAACATATGGAACTTTTCTTTTCACATAGCAAGTTTTAACAAGAAGGTATATTTTACAGGAAGTCTTTGTTAAAAGAACTAAATCATTAATAATAATCTAAATTAGGTAATACTATAATAGTAACTTATTAAAATTAAAAATATTTCCATTAAATTATGTAATGAAAGCTTGAATAAAATTTAATATATTCATTTCATCTTCGCTTTAAAGCCAATTTGGTTGGCATTTGTTTCTTCAATTATTTTTCCCAGCTTTTAGATTTAATTCATTCTATAAAGATTACTGTTTATCGGCAATTGGCTAGCAATAAATGTCTACCTATAATTAGTACATTCATATGGATTTCAAATCTGTTTCTCACTTTGCTAACAAATAATGTAAGTAGGAATATAAATTATTGTTAATATGGTTTACTGTTAGCTAAATCACACTTTTACCGACTTACAATAGATCTGGTTAACAAGCTCAGAAATGAATATGAAATGAATGATTGCAATTTATAATAATAATGGTGGGGGTTAGATATACATATATTTAAGAACATTAATGGTAATACTAAGCGGCTAACTTAGTTAAAAGCTATATTGTAATTCCATTAAGCCTGATACTCAACCACGTGTGTTGGTCGTGCGTACTACAGCACGAGCTTGTGTTTATGGTTGCTATAAAAATGGTATGTGCATGTGCTCATGTGCCCGACACACAGCGCTTGTTGTTGTTAGTCAATTGTCAGTTGTTACAACACTTGAGACATTCATGAAGTGGAGCAGAGCTGCCCACAACTCTGCCTGCGCCCCCATGCTGGGCAGGTGCCTACAGGCAGGCCAGCTTGTGGAGCCAAGTGTTTTACGACTGCAATTAGAAAATGGGCCCGAATTGCACAATCGACAGAAGGCTGCCTGCACTCAAATCGAAATACGAAATGGGCGGAAGGAGGAGCTGGAATTGGAGCCTTGTCCATTAAGTACCCATATTACAAGTGCCTGGGCTGGCTTTTAATTTGATTTTGGCTGAGCACGCATGCGCAATTTGTATCTATAAGATACTTATCGCTGACAACGCTGACGTTGTCGCCGTGGCCTGTTGTTGTTTGCTATATACACACACACACACACGCACGCTCTCACACAGGTACGCACACACATACACTTGCAGGCTTATCGCTCGGCGATAAGATAACCAATACCTGAGCACGAATACAACGATAGCTGTAACAAGAGCGCTGCAATGGTATAGAAATAAATCATAACTCATACGCACATACACAGCGACTCACACGCATACAGATATATAACCAAATATATGCTATATGCTATATACAACGCGGAGAAGCGCTGCAAACTGCGTCTGTGTGTGTTTTATAATTGGGCGCTGTGCTAGAGGTGCTAAACGGAGCAGGCACCGCAATGCGTTGCGTCCACGTCGAAGTCGACATCGGTGTTGGTATCGGTGCTGTCGGTGTCGCTGTCGTTGTCGGTGTTGTCGTCGCCATCAGCCCGGGTTCGAGTTGGTTTGGAAAAAGTAGCACTTATTATTATTATTAAATGCCGCGCGGGAAACAACGAAAAACGTTCTACGGATACCAAAAACCCGCACTTCTAATTTCACCCACACGACAATTGCGCAGAGTTTTTGACCGGAATCCGAACTGTGGTTAACACTTGATGGACACATTTTCCAGACGCGCGCGCTCTTCTAACAGGTGTTACTGCAACATAGAAAGAGAAAAGAGTACACTTACCCGTGTATGTGATAATTTTTTAAAAACAAAAAAATCAAGTGATAAAAACGCAACTTAGATAAAACTAAACAACAATCGACGAGAAAGCAAAAAGCAAAAACAACGAACATTTTGATGGTCTGCAACAGTGTTGATATAGTCGATATCAAGATGCAGCTGAAGGTTCGTATAAAGACGACAAATAAATATTTTAAAAATCAATTTTAAAAAATTGTATATATATAAAAAGAACAGCTACATAAATAATATATTTTCCCACACATAATTAAGTCCCCAAAGTGCACATCGGTCTCAACATGAAGATCAATTTTCTATATATTTTATTGCCAATTTCAATTCGAAATCTAGATTCAACTTTAAAAATTAAGTGAAATAAAATTTAATTTATAAAAAAAATTCAGCTCCACTTTCAATTTATCAATTTGTTTATCTAAAATCCGAATATACTTTAACAAGGCATCTAAAGACTTGAGAGCAGCCATAAAAAGATTCCACAGGTTTCTCACATCGGTTCGTTATATAGATAATCAACAGATGAGCCGCAGCATGAGCTATAAACTTTTTATGTCTTTGTCATAAATAAATTCAATTATGCGTTAAACCTAATGAGTCGAATGTAGCTCCCAAGTAGCTATTGTATATGTCCATCACAGTTTATAAAACTTGTTGGCCATACCAAATTAAATAAATAATAATTGAATATCATTAAGAAGTAATTTTTGTTCCTTATTTCAATCGAGTTTAACCATTTTGCTTACTTTATAACAGAAGCAGCAAAGGCAGACAGATTTTTTTTTGAATTTTTTTTATTTATTTAAGTTTTTTTTAGAGGCAGGCAGAGACAATTGTCAGTGCGATAAGCCAAATTGATTTATAATGAATGACTCATCAGGCTGCTTGCAGGCAGATCCACAAATGCGACATTTGGTATGCTCGTTCACAAAACGAAACGAGTTTATTGGTTAGGTGCAATGTATGTGATCATTAAAAGTTAATTTGAAAGATTTCTTAAAATTTTAAAGTGAAGAGTACACGAAGAACCGCTCTTAAAATCAGTACGTCAGTTAAATCGAGCCATCTAAGAAAGAGTTTAGGTATTATTATAAAGTGAGCGAGCATTACGTAGTCGGTTAAGCACGATGTGGACCTTTAAATAGTTTTTTCTTTTGTGTTTCGAAATGCATTTAAAAAGTCAACTGTGGAAAGATGTTTTATCTTTATGAGGCCAAGAGCGAAATTGGCGTTAAAATACCTTAAAAAAAACACGCACACATCGAGAAAAAAGGAGAGCGGAAAAGGGGACCTAGCTCCGAGTTCGGCACAGCACGCGCAGTTGTTTCATTCATGAAAAAGGTCAAACTTACATATATATATATTAGTTTTATACCTAAAGTAATGTGAAATTTATGTGAATCTTATCGCCTTGCATTGAGCTCGGAGCCAGACAAGGGATGAGCCCATCCTCAGATGTGGAAGTGAAATGCCTGATGAATGAAATAATTGTCAACCCTTAGTGCCATGGGGGTTGCCTCTAATCTGCAGCGGAAGTGCTGCAGAGTCAGCCAATCGCAATCGAGGACCAGTTAACAGTTGGTCAATGGCGGCATCGGCGGCAACAATTGATTGCGATAGTCGATGCAGGGCAGGGTTAGATACTCGCACTGAGATAGTTTTATTAGACACGCGTCGCCAGTTGACAGTTGACGTTGAGGTCTGATAAGCTCAAGGGTCAAAGCGGCTTACGCCATTTGCTACAGTTGACGGCATTTTAATGGAGTTGTAAATGCAGCTGGCATCAGCGTACATCTTATCGGCCGAACTAAATAAAAAGTCTTTATATTGAATTAGAAGCAGGCCCTTTAATTAATAGCTATTTACCTATACATACATACATATCACTCTCAAATTTATTGAAGCGCAAAGCTCATGTCTTTGCCACGCCTCTCGCCAACGAAAGCGAAAAGAGGTGCGACTATTCATAAAGCCAATATCTTTTGTTTATATAGATAAAAAAAAAGCATTGTAGGTGTGACTGCACAGATTTCATTCATAAATGCGTATCCACACCCATGACGAGCTCTTGACGAAAGCCAAGCAAATACTCGGCGATCCACATGCCACTTAAGTTATGTATCTCCATGTCCGTCCATGTCTATCGATGACGTAGCCAATCAAGGCAAGCTGACCTCTCAGTTCCAGCCGCAGCCGCAGCCGCAGCAGCAGCAGAAGCAGAAGCAGCAGTTGGAACAGCTGATTGTGTATGCTGATAGCAGTTAACGGATAAGATATTGTCGTTTGGTAGCAGTATCTTAACTAAACTTTCTGTTTCATATGTATGCACACACATTGTACTACATAAGCGCAAACATTGGCACGTGAATATAGCATATCGTATGCGGGTATCATATCGTACATCCTAGATTATACAAATCACGTTTCCATTATATTATCTCTACATAAGATTCATTGAACTTTTCGCTCATTTTCAATTACACATATGTACATAAACTCTCCCCTTCATTCATTAAACATAATATACTTTTTATTATTTTACATTGCGGGATTTTCTTTTAATAGGAAAGTATATATACGATTGTATGACACATATTTATTTAATATTCATTTTGAGAACTAATTTTTCACTTTAATAAGTCGACAATGAGACTTTGATACCCTGAACATTTTCGTTGACTGTGAGTCATGTTGGAAAACGACCTTAACTTAACCTAAATCGATCATGTCTGTCGCATAAAGCGGAATTCGTATTTATTTTTGTGGAATTTCTTAAATAAATTCGTTTAAAATATGATCGTTCGACGGCGTTTGCATATTTACTCAAGAAAGATTTATCACCCATTTTTAATCAATTTAATAAAAATGTCTCAGAAATGAAAAAATAAATAGAAATTGTCAAGATTAAACTTATTTATCTGTACTCAGTTATTAATCGTATCAAAAAACTCTATATTTACTCGCTGCAAATATTATTACAGGTTATATTGTTTGTATAATCCAAGAATATTATTTTACTTTTAATATACCTTTAAGATAAATACACAGTTGTTATAGTAATATACATTTATGTAAAACATATTTTGTATGAATAAATTAGACGTATACATATCACAGTAACTGTGAAATTATTAACAGTTTTTTGGACAATGACGTTTTTATTTGAATACCAATTTTATGTGCAGACAGCCCTAAATGATATTCATGTTCATGTATATAAATATATGTACATATATGTTTATATACTTATATTTAGTGTTCTTAGTGTTCAGTGTACTTGGGACTTTCCCCGAAGCGACATAAAAACGCGCCTAAAAGCTTTGAAATTTTATGGAACTCGTTAAGAGTGAGGAGCGAAGCACAGTGAGGCCCGCAAAGCACCGTCATGAATCAGGTGACAATGACGATCGCCAGGTGTTGACATATAGCTGCGCCACCCCCACCAAATGAGGTCATAAACCAAGTAAACTGACGTACGTTAAGATTCAAGCAAGTGGGTTTAATTTTTAATAGTTTTCATGTAAAACTAGGTTTTCTTTATTTTTTACTTTTGACGCGAAAATGTTAAATTTTATTTCCGGCCCAGACCAAAAACGAAACCGAGTTCTGGGAGTAAACAAAACAAAAAAAAAAAACCACAGTGTGTTGCACTGCAATTGGGAAAAGTGTGTGGCGTTTGCTGTGTTGTATGTGGTCTGCGTTGGCACAACACCGATGAGTAGGCAGACAACAAACAGAGAGGTTCAAGCGGAGGCCCGGGGAGTGCAAGTCGGTCCGCAGTTGTAGTCGGATTTTGTATTTTATGATTTGTAGGCGACAAATTGAGCTGTGAGCCGCAAGCGGAGCTGAGCTGAGCTGAGCTGGGCGGCACCTTTAAACATTTGCCATTGTTTGCTTTCGTTTGAGTTGGTGCTCTTGGGTCTTGGTTTTTTGCGCTTGTTTGACTTATTGTGGCGGAAATAGAGGCGGCCGGCCAAGTTCGCATTGTGTGGCCGGAACTGGAGCCACACTTTTGACAACAAGCTGTCAAGAGGTTGCTCATTGCTCATTCATCATTTGCTCTTTGGTCGTTGCAGATGGAAACGCAGGCAACGCCGCAGCAACAGCAACAGCAACAGCAACTACAGCAGCAACCGCAACAACTACTGAACAAACAACAGCTGCAATTGCTGGACAAAATCAAAATTGAGTCCAGTAACGGCAACGATCCGCAGACCAACAACGTGCTGGAGGATCAGCAAGAGCCTCAGCAACAGCCACCAACAAATGTTGGTGTTCTGGTACAGGCGAGCAGTCAATCTAGTGAATCGGATGAGCAGCAGCAACAGCAGCAGCAGCAGCAGCAACAACAACAACAACAACAACAACAGCAACAGCAGTATGTAGTAGCACCACGATCGCAACAACGACGCATCCTAACTACTGCCGGAACACTGTAAGTCAGCAATAGTTTATCATTTATGGGGCTTTGTAAAAGTGAGATTCCTATCCATCTGCAGCGAGTTGAACGAGACGCGGGAGAGCGAACACAGCACCAACAACAGCAACAGCGCCAGCTCGGAAACCCACATTGAGTATCAGCGCGGATCGCATCACTCACCTCATTATATTCAAATGGCACCACGGAATGTTGCCGAAATGGCCGAACAGGTGGCCAATGCGCCACCCGGCACGCTCTACGCCTATCCATCGGGCCAGATTATTTGCAGCAACGACGACGTGGCGCCGATCAAAATAGAGACCATCGACAAGAGCGATGTGTCCGGCGAGCAGCAGCAGCAGCAGCAGCAACAGCAACATGCGCACCAACAGCAGCAGCA
Source organism: Drosophila navojoa (assembly GCF_054131105.1). Lineage (NCBI taxonomy): Eukaryota > Metazoa > Arthropoda > Insecta > Diptera > Drosophilidae > Drosophila > Drosophila navojoa. The sequence continues at coordinate 20,527,119 of NC_142890.1, forward strand.
GCAATGCCCTACACCAAATGGAGTGATTTACGGCGATGGGATTAGTGTCAGCGAGGCTGCACTGCAGCATCATCATCAGCAGCAACAGCAACAACACCAGCAACAGCAGCAGCAGCATCAGCACCAGCATCAGCAAGCTGTGGCCGCTGCCGCGGCAGCTGCTGCAGTCGGACACTCACACGTGCGCTATGTGACGGAGGACGGACGCTTTGCCACCGCCAGCGGCGATGCAGAGGCGCCTGGTGCGAATCTGTACTATGATGCGCCCGTTGTGGATGCCAGCGTGCAGGCGAATGAATCCAAGACCTATGCGGATCTGGGCAGCGCCTATGCCTTTCCGCCAAACTCGACGTACGGCAGCAACAGCTACGCGGCTACACTGCAGCAGGGCAACACCATTTACAGTGTGCCGGGCACAGCGCAGTTCATAACCAAAGCCGATCCGAACTTGAATCCCTTGAGGCAAACGGCGGCCGGGCCGTATCAGACGATATCTTTCGTTGATGGCACGAACGCCACAGACGGTGGTCTTTGGACTACCACCGGCGCCGAGTACCAAAACGTATCATTTGTAAGTAGAGCACCTAGAAATAGACACAGAAGTTAGCTAAATACCCTGACCAACCCCCAGTCGAACTACCCTGCGCAGGTTATTGATGACTACACCACGGCCAACATGAGCGGTGGTCATTGGGCGCCAGCTGGCAGCATCAGCAACTACGACCCCACCATGTCGGCGAGCAGTGCCACGCCCCCCACATCGCTCGCTCTGCAGGAGATCAAGTGTGAGACCTGCCAGATACCATTCATTCGCAAGGGCTCCGACTGGCCCAATTGTCCGAATTGCACCAGCTATGGCCGAACGCAGCCGGTTCGCCATGTGCCACAGCGCCAAAAGCCAAAAGCAGCAGCCGCGCCAAACAATCGTCGAAGTGGCGTCATCTGCGCCAACTGCCAAACCAACTCAACGACGCTTTGGCGACGTAACAATGAAGGCAACCCCGTCTGCAATGCCTGCGGCCTCTATTACAAGCTGCACAATATGAATCGCCCGCTCTCCATGAAGAAGGAGGGCATACAGAAGCGCAAGCGAAAACCAAAGAACAATGGAGGCCCTCTGCCCCATCGAGCGCTGCCAAGTAAGTATATGCTGATCGGTTATTCTCATCCATCACAGTGTGGTGTGAGTTAAGCACAATAAGATTAATAATACAATAATTAATTGCTGGCTATAAATAAATGACTAATTAAATAAGTAGACTAGAGAGAGATATTGAGAGAGAGAAGGAGAGATGGGTCAATCTAATACATATGTATATATATATAGTAGAATCAGACATACCCTATATTATTAATTTAATTATAGTTGGCAATCTGAACAAATTTTTATTAAGCTACAATATTCCGACTTCAGTTTTTTTTAAACTATTAACAATCGTAATTAATTATGTAAATATATTATTTCATCAATTTATTTATTTTTTTATTTTACACAGGCATGCCACAGGGAGTTAGTCTAATGGTTAATGGCCCGCTCTATCCATCCCAGGTGGGCTTGTTGAATAGCCAACCGAATGGCAGCCCCGAGCTACATGATATGTCCACGACTGGACCCGCCAGCCGAGCGCATGTGGTGGCCATAGCGTTACCTCCAGTTTCGACATCGGATGGCACCTTGAACATGTCCCGTCACCAAGTGACCAGTGAGAGCCACTCGCCTTACAGCCAGCAGCAGCAGCAGCAGCAACAACAACAACAACAGCAGCAGCAACAACAGCAGCAGCAGCAACAGCCTCCGGCACAGAGCCAATCGCCTCATCTGCCAAATTCGAGCACATTGAACCGGCAGATAGCTCAGTCGTAAGTTAAATTGATACAAGTCCAGCTGATTTCTTATTCTTAAACAATATTATTCGTCTCACAGGGTTCCTCCAATTGAAAGTGGACGCAGCTCCAATAGCGAGCTGACTCCAAGTGTCATAACACGCACAGGTCTGCCGGAGCGCTCATCGAATAACTAAGCCATACAATTTAAGCTATAGTAAACTTTACCAAAATGTCAAAATTGACAATTTATTTATATAAGCCTAGTTTAGTGAAGAGATGCCCAAGTCCCAGTTCAAAGACATTGCAAATGGTGGATTCGATTCGAGAAAAGAAGTTTAGTTCTCAATATAGTTATATTCCAGATTCAGAATGAGCAGATCATTAAAAATACCCTTCGCGTAAGGATCCGTTAGATGATTGAGTTGATGTAAAATGCTTTTTCCTTTCTGTTTGAGTTCAAGAAGTACTCACGTACCTCACGTACTGTCATAGGCTACTAAGAAAATACCTCGCGTTCGCCCTTTAGATTTTGTATCAGCTCAATTTTGAGAAGTTTCTTGAAAAATAGTAGTTCAATCTAAATAATAACTATTTAGTTATATAAGACCACTAAAAATTGCTTTTCCGTTTGAGCTCAATTTTATAAAAGATTTAAAGCAGAAAACGAACTAGTTCCAACTCATTAAATGAACAAATGAACTTATAAATGAATGAACTTTACTTTCAGTCAGTTATAAACTCGTTATATTAACTTGTTTCTAATTGGAATGATCTCGCCATTTGTAAGGCAACAAGTCCTTTGTCTTCCGCCGCCTTAGCCAACTACTTTCTACAAATTATTCGAAATGATTTGTGGACACTACTTAGGGTGTAATACATGCCAACAATATTATATACATATGTACGTGTTTGAATGTAGCATAACACTGTAGAGAGTAATTTAGTACAGAACCATAAAAATGTCTTCGATTTTGTATATACCTAAGATTTACTTTTTACATTAATAAATAAGTTGTAAACGCAGGACACTCAAGAGTTTGATGACTCTACTCTTCGCTGGATAGACTGTTATTTTTCATTGTCAACAATTTGGCAGCTCGCCAAATTGATCCAAATTAATTTTAATGACCTCCACAGTGGTGCGGAGCACAGCGGACCATAAAATCTTAACAAGTAAAAAGGCTGCAAAGAAAGCCAAGCACTGAGCCCTCGCTCTGGCTCTGGCTGAGCCCCAGTCGCTCGGGCTCTCGGGCTCTCGGACTGTGTCTAAATAGCGATTTGGTGTCATCGCTTAAAAGCCTGTCCGCCGCGGAGTAACGCCACCGCCAAGTGGCGCTGCCTTTGAAGTGTCGTCAATGGTATGGCAAAAATTCCTGGCCGATTGCGAACCGAGCAAGCTTGGTATAATATTAACGCCTTGATGTGAACATGGACCGTGGATCGTGGATCGTGGATCGTTCTCAGTTGCAGTTCCAATTCCAGTTCCAGTTGTTCGTTGCCTTTGTCTGATTTTCTTTGGCCTTTGGTCGTCTTCGTTGCCTCGCCTCTCTGTTCCATTCTCATATCTTTTTTGTTTTTTTCTTTTTTGGCGTACGCTCGATCAATTAGGCAAACTTGTTTTACGACCGCTTTTATTAGCGTTCGCTGGCCGGCGCTCCAAGTATCTTAAGCCCCGACTCTGGCCGGAGCTGCACGACTGGGACTGGCGATCCGAGGGAAGACGGCGACTGTGTGCGAATGCGAGTGCTTGAATGAGTAATGAGACGGACGGAGAGACCGCAATGCGCAGTAGCGGCACCAGCACCGACTCTTGCAGCGACTCTTTCGGAATGTGTCTGCACAAATTATGCGCTTTGCAGTGTTGTGCAAGTGCAGCGGCCTGGTATTGGGGCCCGTGGGCCCGACAGAAGAAGCTATTTGTTACCCCTGAGTGGGAGTTGCGAAACACTTTGGTAAAGCAGTCAGAGGGTCTTCTATCGTAGCTCAGCTCTCTGATGTAACCAAGATAAGACTAAACACTTCAAGCAAAGACTAATGCTAATGTAATCAAACAAACGAAAACAAATGAGAATTACTTGACAGTCGGATGATGCACCTACAGAGGGTAGACTGAAGAAAATCAACTTATTAAGCCATTATTTCAGCATGTAATAAAGGTTTATCTTTCGGAGAAAAATCTATAGTGGGGCTGTCGTTGTCTATTTAATAATAAATAATAAGTTCCTTATAGAGTAGTATTCCCAGCCAATGGTCTCGGATGGATGCCACACCCGTTTAGACCCGATCCGCTCAGCTGCAACAAATTAAAACATTAGCGAGCTGCGGTAATGCGGCGGCTACCACCAGCGAACCAGTTCGGTTTCTTGGCCAATTGCAATTCTAGAACTGCAAAAAACGACCAAGCCGACCATAAAATAATAATTCAATGTGACAAGCGACAAGATACGGCTGCGGGGCGCCATTTTTCACACACCACCTCACCTTCCAGCACAGCCAGATACGCAGCCGCAGCCGCAGCCCCAACCACATGGCTGTCAAATGGGGAGCACATGGCGCACTTGTGCCTGGTGACACTATCGCAGAAATTATGACAGACGTACAACTGTTATACGGAGAGCCAATTGAGACCAGACGTCAGGAACAGACAGAGAAAGAGAGAGAGAGAGAGAGAGAGAGCAAGTGAGAGCGGGCTGGATAGCAACATTTTGCTAATCTCTGTGGCTGTGCATGCATTTGAATTTTTATTAAGCTAATTGCAATGCATTTCAAGCATTCGCTCATGTACACACACACAATTTTATAATAATAATAAATAGCTGATGCGTTTGTTTATTGTTTAGATAGACTTGGGCGAGATACCAGCTGTGGTGCATGGCGGCGATAAAAGCCAACATAAAGTGTCCAAACTGTCCGGCGAGCTGCATTTAATTAGCCAGATGAAACATGTTGAGCCATGTGCTGTTGGGCCGTTGTTGACCACCAACCAAGGCGGCCTTTTGAACCCGCCACGCACCAAGCGGGCTTCCAGGCGCCACTTAGGCAACTTCAAAGCGCCTAAGCCGCTGCCAAAAGAGCGAGAGCGAGAATGAGAGCGAGAGATAGAGAAGGAGAGAGTGAGAGCTTAGCTAGTTGGTGGTGGTGGTTGGTTGGTTTTGACCATGGTGGCTCAACTGCATCTCAGCTCCATCCCATCCCAGTTGCCAACATCGTTGCCCAGCATTACAAATCGACAAACGACACGAAAATGCGCTTTAACAACGCGCAGTTAAAATAGATAAAAGAAGATAGGCAGACGCCGCCGCCGACTTTTGAAGGCTGTCAGTTCAGAGAGGGAGAGGGCAATAGACTAACTGGGAAAAATAGAGAGAGACAGAGAGAGAGAGAGAGAGAGAGAGAGAGAGAGAGAGAGAGAGAAAGAGCGAGAGAGGGAAAGAGATAAATAGATCATGACCTGGAGACAGGAACTAAAAATCGGCCTAAGCTAAATTTTTAGACAAAAGGTTATTTATTAAAAGTTTATGTATATACTAAAAATGTATTTAATAAAATTATTTTATATACTTGCTAATTGCTACTAATTGTTACAAAAAATATATTTAAAATTTTTTACAACGTCCAAAAAAAAAAAAAAAAACAGATTAGTTTAACTGTCCCGTTGCTAATTAAAAGTAAAATATATGTAACTGTCATAAAATGAACATTCTCTATACAATACTTAGCTTTAACTATATCAAAAATATTTGACACTTCCGTTCAATCTGTGGATGATTTCCTATGCAAACTGTCTAGTTCAACATACAAATGACCATGTATAGAGCTTTCTACCTTAACAAGACGCCCACTTAGTCGGTCTAAACCAGCGTGGAGCCTAGCCAGCCTCTATGCCCATATGACGTCACAAAAGCCAAGTCAACTGAAACACACACGTAATCGTTCGAGTTCTAGGAAAAAGTATCGAAATTCCACGAATTCACACGGAATACAAAATGAGATTGGCTCAGAGCAAGCGTCGGACTGGGGAAGCGGGAACGATGAGCCAAGGTATTCCCTTGTCTCTGCTGCTTATCACAACTCACGCGCGTCTCGTTCCATTTCTCGTTCTTGGGTCGAACCCAAAATCACATTATCTGAGTTGCCCAATACCAGACGGCGACGGCGACGGCAACGGCAACGGCAACGGCGACTCAACTAATGGATACTCTGCGGCGTAAAGCATATCACTGATGATGATGATGGGCTCTTTGGGCAACGAAACGCAGACGCCGCCGCCGTCGTAGAGGAAGATTGAAGATGCGGCGCTTATCGAAACAGAAACACAAGGCAACAGAAAAAGAAGAAAAACTGAAAACTAAGAGACAAACGAACCCAAAAAGAGTTCAGCTGGCTTGCAGGATAGCGCACGGTCTCTGGAGCTCTATAGTCTGGAGGCTGCAGCACTCTGCGCATATTTCTGTGTCTCTGCTTATCGTCAGAGCCGCGGACTTTTTGTTTGCATCTCCGAAACGCACATGGGCAAAATGATCGCAGCTGAGAAAGGGTCCCATTCCACTTCCACAACAGAAATGTGGCGCCAAAGGAAGCGTTGAAAATGGTACTTGATATTGATCACGATGCCATGTGTGTATGCCTGTGTGTGTGTGTATATCTTTCTATCTGTGCGTGTGTGTTTGGCTGGCACTGTAATTTAGACGGCGCCTCGATCCTTGTTTCACACTAATGCACTTGCAGCTTTTAAATGTCACCTCAGCTGGTGCGGGGATGTGGTTAAGTGCAGAGGGGAGAGAGAGCCAACATCAGATCGGACGGCCGGACAGCCGGACTGGCCGGCTTGTCAGATATTGCCTCTAGGCCATTTGTGAGCTCCAAGTTTTATTTTGCTGCTGCAGATGGCAGAACATGCAAGGCGATTGTGTATCCAATTGGAATAATTAGTGGTATCAGTCGTAGGATTTTGTTTATATTGTCATGCCAGGGCACATATCGAAACGAAATACAATATGAAAATGCAATACATACTTTTACCATGAATGCTCGTAGTGCAAGCTTTAAATGATAGTTAAGCTAAATCCATTTACAGTAATCTGTAATGAAGGGATCATGCAATATTTTATTGATAGTAACTGTACTTTGTATTTTATTTACAAAGTTTTTTACACAACGATAATTCTAATTTTAGTAGTATATTTGAGTTTTTAATTGGTTTATAAATTTATTTATATTTTAATTTGTCTTCAACTTCAACTTATATATTTAAAGTTATTTATTAATATGCAAAAATATCTTCTCCTCATATGAATTACCCTTATCAAAATTTAATTGGGTTGGGAATTGACAAGTGATAAATCATATGATTTAGATAAAGCAGAATATAATGAAATCTGGAATCATCCCTTTACTAATCCAATTGTCCACAAATTTAATATAGTGCTGTTATAAGCTGTTTATAATTGGAGCATTTGCATGAGAAAACAGTCAAGTACAAAATTTTATGTCTTTCTGATACTGTTAGCTTGATGTATTAACTTTGATTCGTAGAGCTATATTATTGCAAGGCTTTAAGCATTTACTGCTACGCAAATAGCGACGGCCATTAAAAGGAAATTTAATTTGTATGCGAGCCAAGGCTGGACAAATTTAACAACTGCAATTTGTCAACAACAATTAAGGCTACAAAGTTGTTGAGTCGCAGATATGGTTACTTTGTACGGCACCCACTTCATGATTCAGATAACTCAACGCAATCCGAAGTGCCTGGACAAAATGTAGAGAGTGCAGCCATTCGAAATGCCGAAATCTATGACTGGGATGCTCTTCAATTAAGTGCTAGAGTATCTCGTTGGGCTTTTCATTAGTTTATCGACAGCATAAATTTTTCAAATGCTGCCGCGCTGACAAAGTTGTTAGACGAGTTATGGGCAGACTACAGGACTTGTCTTTGCCAGTAATTAAAAGGTCTCTGGGGTATGGGTATGGGAAGTGGCGCCACGCTGGCCAACTTTCGAAAGCCCTTTAACGTGAGAAAATTCCATTGCAAATGATATACACAAAATGTCTTATCAACCGTCAGCATACCTGAACAAAAAGTATTTGCGTATGCTTGAGATAGCGCCCAACAAAAAGCGTAAATGTCAAAATGCCAAAATTAATTGCAATGGCAGTGCCATGGATAAAGCCTAAAAAACTGTCATGCCGCACTGGCCTATGGGTCAAGAAACGACAACCTCTGAGGGGATCAGCGGAGCTCGAAGGGGGCTGGCTGGCTTAGCGGAGAGAACCAGTCAGCGACCAGCCCAGCACAGCCCATTTTTTTTTTATAGCTGGGCGCCATAAAGGCGACTGGATTGCCACCACAGGAGGCATGTTCACAAAAGACAGAGCTCGAACATTTTTAAGGGGATTAACAGCAAAAATTATAAAAAATAAAAAAGAAGAGAAGTAAAATAAGCTTATAGAATGATCTTTTGTATTGTTTATTGTTTATTTTAATTTTATTTTTTTTTTTTTGCATAGCCCATTCTGAAAATTATAATCTATACTTAGTTTATTTTAAATTGTATTTATTTGTATATTCGTGTAAATTAATAAACATTTTATATTATATGTATTTATATAGTTGTGACAAAAGTTTTAAAGTTCATTCATAATAATTCATCATAAAACCCACATTAATTAAATACATTTCTTTTTTAATTATCTATAAATGCTCTATATATCAAAAAGCCCCTTCTTCAGGCGCCGCCCCTGCTTCGCAAGTGAGCGTTGTGGTTGCTTGCCACACTGGCCACCATTACAAATTCTACCACTTTTGGCTCAGTTGCTTCTGCCACCTCCTCTGCTGTCTGGCGCAGTCACTCGATATCCAGTTCCTATTCGAGTCGGAGTCGGAGTCAGAGAGTCACAGGCAAATCCAGAGCCAGGAGCCAGGAGACCACAAGTTTGGTAACACGCGCTCGCGGCATTTATCGCGCCTGGCAATCAAGCAGGACGCCGCGACGTCCCTTTGTGGCACGGACCGCCTGCTTGCCACATGAGAAACTTGTTTCGTGCACTTCATCCCGTTGCGTGTGCGGGGCAATCTTTTAGAGTCCCCATTTTGAGGTGGAGTCATGCAACGCGACGCGTTCATTGGCCAGCCAAATATGTGTGAGTGCATGTATGTATATGTGTCTGTGTATGTAGTTGAGTGTGTGTTAGTATAATACATTACTCTCCATATGCGTTTCATTAAAGTTTCGCATAAATTTTGTTGCATGTTTGCGGCATTTTATGGCCAGCCGCGTATCGCACACGCACTTCGAGTCCATTTCATTTGGAGCTTGTTAGCTTTTCCTATATATAGTTTTCCCATAAAAATTATATATACACACAGTCGCGCCTGCTCTTCGAACAGGTAGCCGGATTGGTTGTCGTGTGGCGTTTGTCTCTTTTATGAGGCAGTTTTGTTTTATTTTGTTTTTCTCGGACATCTCGTTCCTTTTGTATTTGTCACATTTGTGGCGTCTCGCATTTTGGCTGCGCCTATAAATAATTGGGTTTTATCGTCACTTGGTTTCTTTGCATTTAATAAATTTAATTTGTGGTAATTGAACTCGTTGTAGACACTGTCAACTGTGCCCAGTGATTTCTCTTATCGCTTCGCCACTCATTTATCAATCTGTTGTATATAAAATTCTACATTTAATTGTACAATTTTTTAAGCGCACGGAACTATTAATTAAGCTTGAAGCATAATTTATTGTTGTCAAGGAGTGTGAGATGCTCTTTTTTACGGTTGAGAAGCTAAGCATATTTTTCACTAAATAAACACTTAGCGTCTGAATATGTGTTTAATTATTCAGAAAATTCAGCTTATTATTTGTTTGATAATATGCCTCTATTAATATACAAAAAAAATAACAATAATTGGATTTTACTAGTCTACTGTTTTTACTGTTAACATATAGTATGTATTAAAACGAAAATTACATAATTTATACAAGTAACTAACTAGATGATATCCAAAATTAACAATACTTAAAAATGCAATGCTGTAGAAGCACCAACTATCATAGATGCTAAATATACGATTTAAAACACAGCTTAGCAAAGCTTTTAACAAATTCACATGCAACGACATATTTACTTTTAAGACATCTTATATGACCCGAATTCCCATTTTAAATGGCTTTAATTTATAATTCAATTCATATAAAAACGTATGTTAATGAATAAGAATAAATGACAGATGAGCTAAGATGTTGTACCTACCTTATTTATCTTGTGCATTTGCATATCGTGAAGTTACCCATTTTAAATGTTGTGATGTTTTTACGTCAATCATATTAAAAACTATCAACAGATAGAATCAAGTATATTAAGCTACGACATGATCATTCATTTAAATGAGATTGCAATAAATTAATAATATAATAAATATGTGTTTACAGTGAATTTAATTATGGCTTAACTTTAATTTGCAATTGATAAGAAGGTGTGAGAATTATCAATTAGACGTACGAGTATATCAGAAGCTGGTAACTACAAATATAAATTGAAAGAAAAAAAAAAAATAATAATAATAATAATAATAATAAATGTTGTTTAAAGTGCACATAAAATACCCACGCATTTTTATTTGCAAGATATATGGTTAATTTACAGATTTTATTTTAATACTAATGATTATTATGGTGCGAGAGTGCAATATGATAAATGATTATAATTATGGCGAGCGCACATAATTCAAAATGTTGAGCATACGCCACGAGAGCCGCGAGACACGGAGCACGAAAGTGGGCAGTCCCAAGAGAGCACTACACACACACAGACAGAACTAACACTCTCACACATGCACACAGCTAACGACACTCATGTATACACAGCGCGCACACAAATATCTAAACAGCAAATCAAGCAAACTTTAATATGGCTACAATTTGATTACGAGCGCCAGCACGAGAGAGCGAGCGAGCAGGCGAGCAAACGAACACACAAGAAAGAGACCGAACGAACTCCACAAAGGCAACACCCACTGACACAGCGCGATAGCGTGCGCATGCATGTGTGTGTATACGTGCTTGTGTGTGTGTGCTCGTGTGTGACGTTAAAGGAAACTCGTTTGTTTGCCCACTGCGGCAGCCGCGGCGCGACAGTCGCGCTCACAGCGTACGTCCAACCGGAAGCTCAACACAAGCCTCGTTCGCTCGCTCGCTCGCTCGCTCCATCTTGTTGCCCTATGCGTGCTTCCCCATTCCAATCAGAAACCAACAGCAACAATAACAACAACAAGAGCGCGCTCTGGTGCCAAAACTTTGGCAATTCGAGTTGTGAATTCAGTTTAAACTTGAACGTTTATACGCGAAAATGCAGAATTGCCGTGTGCGGCGTAAAATTGTGAATGCGTTGAAAAGCCGTCGCCAATTGTGAATTGTGTGTCTATGATCTAAAATCTATTACAAAACCCATTAAATAATAACAGCAGCTCTCTGGATATTCACTATAGTTGCTGCTTGTTGCTAAACTCTATTCATCGAGATTTGCGTGTCGCCTTATCTGATAAATTTCTATTGTTAATTATGTGTTTAATGCGCATAAGCTGGTGTTTGTGCTTGTGTTAGTGTGTTAGTGTTATGCTAATTATTTTTTGCTTCCATCATTTTCGCCAGCGTTATGCAAATGATGTGTCTCTAAACTGTGCAGCGTATCTCTAAACACACTTGTATCTGTATCCGTTTATGCTGCGGTATCTGTATCTGTATCTCGATCGGTGTATCTGTAAGTGTCGTGTCATTTATGTCACAGCGCACGCACTGAAAAACGGAATTCGATTAAATTTATGTGCACTCGCATTTCAATATAAATCGCATAGTTTAGCAAAGCGAACAAAACGTTTGCTGTCGAACAATAAATGCGTTTTAAAAGCAATTAAAATTCGTATAACAAAAATACACAAAAAAGGCTATAAAGAATAATAACCCACTTGATATACGTTGGCTCATTTGAATACAACAAATAACAAATAAACGACATCCATTGGAACGAAGCTCGGCATTATCAAGCTACGTAAGTCGACAATATATTCATACAACTTTTATGACAGTCAAGCCCTTGATTAGATTTGGTATTGATGTATTCGGACAAGTTTGAGATATTTAAAATAAGACAAAATGATATGAGATAAATTAGATACGGATTCAATTAAGTTTATTAGCGACCCGGAAAAGTCATTTTTGCATTTAGTAATTGTAATAATGACAAAAATAATTTAAACTAATAATATTTAAATATGAATTACAATACATTACACTTAAATGTATTGTTTGGTTATTCAACTTATACGTAGCACATAGCTAATAAACTAATTCGTAATTGATATAGTCTCACATTTGATGTTGATCTAGTTTGCAAAACGATTCGCAATAACATTTATACATAGCTTGCGCTACGAGGCTAATGAAACAATTTAGCGTCAGCTAATATCATTGAATTAAGTTGCAATCTTTAAGCTGAGCAATTTCAATTAAATTTAAGTAACTCACTTTCGAATAAGCAACGAATAAATTTAGGCCTGAATGTTTATAGATCAACTCACTGAACAACTGAGGCTATACATAACGCTAAATGTTAAATACGATCCGGTGTGATAAAACAAGCTTGAATGATCAGGTAGTTTAGCAACAAAACTATAATTTATATATATAAAATAATATAATATAATATATATCATGCAAATATATTGAATTTTGTATGCCAGAAACCTGATTTGAATATCAATTCAATAGCCAGACTATTTTTAAGTATATAACAATAACTTACTAAACTGATTTCAAAACATATAATCTTCCATATTTATTTACACATTAAGTGATAACATTTTGAATACCTATTTTAAAACCGAAATGGGAACAAATACAAATATAAAATTAAAATCAATGAAATGCAGCCATAAATTGAAATTTTTGTTGAGAACAAAGCAATACAAATTGGAAGCCTCAAAAAACATCTAAAGCTAAATTAATTTCAATTATGACTTGTACAACAAATTAATTTAACTTTTTATTGGTTTTTTTATTGAATTTCAATCGTATATTTATGCAACTCGCTGGCTGGCAGCTATTGTATTTTGTGCAAAGTATGGATAAAACAATACAATAAATTCCCACGAGAATATTTGTAAGCAATACCATAAATTTGTCATCAATATTTCAGCGACACTTTGCATAGGGATCTCCATACGACAAAAGCCATTCATTGCCTGAAAGTCGGGGCCAATATCGCCAGTGCTGCAGAGATAACGAAGTACATTATTCCTTTGCCTTTTTTATGAGCAATTACTTGGGGACTACGGCCAAGTGCGAAGCAGCGTCAAACCGGAAAGTTGGCATGCAACTTTCATCACATTTGATTCAACAATTACATTCAATACACACAGTAGTTGGGCCACGTACATATACATATGTATTTATTCGCACAATTTCATTGCAGATAACCAGCAGTCAGTCAAACAATCAGCTAGAAGGCAACAAAAGACTTAAGCTCGAAACTTGGCGCATAGAAAACAATGATGATTATTCATCAAGCGTACATTAATGAGATGCACATAAATTAGAACAACGTGTAAGCTGCTGATAAGCTAGAGCTGTTGTTAAATGCGCTTCATAAATTATTTAGAGCTTATGCAGGTTAATTAGTTTTCTTTATTACAATTGTTATGTTGCTCATAATAAAGAAGAACTTGCCACTCGCTGCAATCGTTCAGCTGTAACCTTCAACTGGCTGAGTCCTATCTCAATGACACACCCGCTCTTAACTCTTGCTACACTTTCGCTCTTGTCTAGTGGCCGAATCTCGGCACATGAGCGACAAGTGCCATTTCTTTGGGCAATTAAATGCTGGCGCCACCGAGCACAAAAACAGACAGCCGACAACAATGCTGGCTCAATGGTTCCGTACTGCAGAACACTCTCGTAGGCCAACAATGACACAACATGACAGCAGTTTCCACTTCAAGTGCATTGCAAAAAGGCCAATAAAGTCATTAGCTGGAAGTATAAACGAGCTGGGCCAAGTGTATGTCTGTGTTTTGACCAGAAATACGGACCAAAAGGCAATGGAAACTGTGCCAGCAGAGCCAAAAAGAGAATCTAAAACGCTGCGTGTGACCAGTGGCACAGGTTGCACGATATGTATATGTATATGTATATCTCTCTCTATATATGTGAATGTTTCTGTGTGTGCGTGGCTAAGCGCCTTTTAATTTATGACACTTTTATGAGACCAAAAGGCAATAAAACTAAAATCGGTTTCTCGACAAAAAGGCAAGCCAAGCCAATAGTTTGCCTTTTGGACAATTGCATCATAAATCTTGACCAAAATCGTTTAGCAAGGTAACTGGAAAGGTCATTGGGTTGCGCATAGGGTTGCCACATATATGATACACAGCTGCAAATATTTTAATTATTGTCTTTACAAAAATTATATGTATACATTTGAAGTTAATGTAAATAAATATATAAATATTAAAACTAAATAATAATAAAGTCAAAGCTCCTTTTGTCTAAATGTTTATTAAGACATTTTTATATAATATATAAAAAAGTAATTTAATTATTTCAAGAGGTATTTTACTCTTTACATTTATTTTGGTAATATTCTTGAATTCTCTCTCTTGCTTGGCAACCCTGTCCAGGTCAACCCTCAGCAAAATGCAACAAACATAATTATGCAACTTTTAACACTCGGTCAAAACTACTGCAAGCCTACAGACGCACACATACACACACGTACACACACACTCACTCACTCACTAATGCAGGTAGCACAACCGAAACATTAAATATGAAGCACGCAATTCGAAAATAACAAGCAGAACATTGCAGCAGGCAATGATATATGTATGTGCGAATTGCACACTAAGCAGGTCAACGGGGCAGCGGGGAACATGGACTGCCAGCCCAATAGGAAATACGTAGAGGCCAAGACCCATTGACCCGATGAAGCCGGGAGTCAGGAGCAGAGCCAGGCCCAGGGACAGCGACAGGGGAAGTCAGAAGTCATGTCGTGCGTTACGCGGCGTTGCTTAATTGCACGAGAGGTTTTTGGTTGACAGACGGGAACTCGACCTGGACACGGACCTCAAGTATCGAGCTAATAGAAATTGTTTGGCGTCAGACGTCTGAGTGGCTTGCTGTGTGGCGGATAGTAGAGACACAAACTGATTTTCCAAGGAAAACATTGCATAATAACATTGGCTATACATATATGGTGAACTTTTTATCATACTCCCGCTCCAGCGTTACATTTATTAATAAATACAAATTTTATTTATATTGCACCCATATTTGAAAGTTGAAAGCCAGTGTCAATTTCGTTTATAAATTGATTTATGCTTTATGGTTTTTATTTCATATGCTAATAAAATTCAATAAAAGTGGCGGCAATAAATAAGCCCATATGTATATATTACATCGTTTATCGTAGCTGCTGCGATAACTTAGCATTATTCATAACGATTTCACAATATAGCACTTATCAGGCGAATAATTCCAAGTGGAACGTAAGAGCACAAAACAAAATCAGTTGCTTTATCGTTAGTAGAAAGGAAGCAGCTGGCCTATAAGCCTGACGATAAGGAAATGAGTAAATCGTGAGCTAAAATTTCATAACGACCGATAAAATAATCCAGAAGAGCAGAATTTCTTATCAGAGTATTCCCCATCTGAATACTGGCGCCAAAAGTCATAAAAATCGAAATCGTGGAAGCCGCGACTTTCAAGAGATTTCTACACCTTTTTTTAGTAAATTATTATGATTGTAGTTAATTAATTAAAGACAAGGGAAAATTAGGCGAGATCTTTTCACAGCCAGCGCCAAGCAATCAAATAAACGAATGTTGAGTTTTCCACAGCTATTAATTGTTACCGGGTCTGACAATGTCTCCGACAATGCTCTCACAAATGTAAATGTCACGAATGAAACGATGCCGAGAGACGAAGGCTGTGGTAGATACACAGACGGCATAAGCCGCGCCGACGCCAAGACACTTAAAAGCTTTGGGCATGGACAGCCGACAGACAGACAGACACACAGAAAGATGTATATATGCATATAGTCAAGCCACATTTGAATTCCTGTTGCAGCAAAGGCATGGAGTTGGAATTTGTCTGCCCGCGTGCCGAAAACTTGTCATTGGTGCTGCCGGTGTGGTCGAACGAGCCAGAGGAAGAGGAGAGTGTGTGTGAGAGAAAGAGGAAAGATAGCGTCTGAGATCAATCGTGCTGCCGGCACAGATCAAGCGAAAGAGTTGCTTAATATAGACGCCAGCAGAAGGGTCAGATCGAGATTTCAACGGATTTCGTGTGGAGCATCTACGCAGCTCACTGGGCTAGCAGCAAGGATATTGCCAGCAAGTTCGTTGCTTAAGTCTTTTGTTTCGCATGCCTTTCACACACGATGTACCAGCATAAAATTGGTCATTGTCACAACTCCCAATTAATTATAAAACAAAACGCATACAAATTAAAGCACTATCAGCAATTTCTAAACAAAAACCAGCAACAACAACAACAACCACAACCACAATAGAGCACCATTTCCGCCATCATTTCAGCAGTTGATAAGACATAAGTGCGCCGCTCCATAGAATAGCGTACCAGTACAAAGTATTCGAGCTATGAGCTATGAAATGAAATTATGGGCTAACACTGTTCTTCTCACAAAATCACCGATTGGAACAATCAGTTAAATGCTCAAGCATGCTTATATCATTCGTTGTTGTTTGAGGGAAGGCTCTTTGCTTATCACTTGAAATATTCAAATTGAGTTTTCGTTCAGTGTTGTTGCTGAATGTGTAGTAGCCGCGTTTCAATTGCGTTTTAGTTGTTGTCAAGTGCCTTTTGGATAGCGACTCAACTCCCCTGCAAGTGTGTGGGACATATGTAGCTTCAAGGCACTCATGTGTCACGGCGATGAGTAATTGTTTCAGCCACGGCGCACAGACAAAAGCCCTAATTGCATTGCGATAAGTCATGCAGATATACACATATTCACATAAGTAAAAGCACCTATTGCCATCAGGAAATTCTCAATTACTGTGTCTTATCGAATACATTCTACTACACTGAAATCTTGAATAGGTTGTCTCCTTTGAATACTCATTTGCCACAATGTCACTCACGTGGAAGCAGACAGAAGGCACCCTAAAAAAAATATGGTATGCAAAATATGGCTAAGATTTGTTTGTTAAAGAACGTTTTAGTGGGAAAATACGAATGATTATTTTACAGGCTTACTGCAGATTATGACTAGATGGTCCACAAGAATATAATAAATTACCTACATAAACTATATAAATATGATTTATTTATGCTAATTTTATTTTTAAAGATAATTTCAATTAAATCTAAGATAGAGTAGAGCATCAATAATTATTAATTATATTCATTGTGAATATGTTATAATGGACTATTTTTAATCATAACATAAACACATAATTATTGGAATTACTACTTTATATTTATATTTGAAATACAATTGTCAAGCAAAGCTACCCAGCTAAGCTTTTAGCACACACTCAGTTTAACACTTCTTTCATCACGAACACATATAACTCTTAATATGCATGTAAACTCCACAAATCGCTTGATACACTCTACGAATGCATTTGCTACATAAAAACGCTATAATTACAACTCTAAACTGCCTAAAACACTCAAGAGAGAGACGTCTGCATCTGAAAAGATTCTCATAATTACGCATCAGAAGAAATAAACATACAAATTTGAATAAAATCGATATAACCACCAAACATGGGTCTGAGAGCGGAGTAGAGTTGAAGGCGGATGAGAGCCGTTG
Organism: Drosophila navojoa; assembly: GCF_054131105.1. NCBI lineage: Eukaryota > Metazoa > Arthropoda > Insecta > Diptera > Drosophilidae > Drosophila > Drosophila navojoa. The sequence goes on from NC_142890.1 coordinate 20,544,777, forward strand.
ATGCTGCTGCGGCTGCGGCTGCTGCTGTTGCTGTTGCTGTTGTTGTTGATTTTGTGGCTGTGGCTGCTGCCGCTGGCGTACTTTGCCATTAAGAATCGAACCACAAATCCACTTAAAATCACTACAAAAACCAATAAAGATTTCTTTCATCTTTGCCGAAGGAGCGCGCGAGATGGCAACAGAAACAAAGAGCGAGAGAGAGGGAGAGATAGGGAGAAAGGGAAAGAGAGCACGTATTGATCAAGCGACAATGAGAGTGAAACAATCATGAGACGATCAATAGGCATTGTAATCAAATGCAATGCACTAGAGCGCTTAAGGGGACTTATAGAATACTTGGGATAGACTTTGGCGGTGGCGGTGACGCCACTTTGAAATTTCGGTGACATTTTCCAAAATGTTGGGTAGGGCAACTGAAAGGGTATACAGGATTAGTGGAGCCAGAGCAATTATCATTTGTCTGGCTGTTATCAGACAACTAATATGCATATCAATGATTTTTCAACCCACTCTCTCTATACAATTTTCTTAACTTACTTTACTTTCATTCAAATTTTTGATATCGAAGAATTTTCCATGGTGACTCGCTTAGTTCGTGGTTCCAGGAAAGCGCGTGCCATGTCTTGTGCTCGTATCGTTGCCTTTCCTTCAACGTATTCGCCTGATAAACGTCATAAAAGTTAATCACCGCAGCAGCTTCGGATCCAGCTACATATGGTGGCTGCGCCTCGTCAACAAGATCGTGTGGATGATCACATTAACGGGCCGGCGCATGATATATAAAGCTGTTCACAAATTAAGGTCCATTAGCGCAGCAGGATGTGTCAGCGTCGATTGAAATATGCGCTTGTCTGGCTTGCGGTTTTTTTGTTTTGACATCTTTCGTTCCTTCTGCTTCAGCAGACTCTCTATCTCGCTCCCTCTCTCTTACTCTCCCGCGTCTGCTTTGACTCAGTTTTCACTCGATCTGCTTGCTTTTTTGCATTTTAATGGAAAGAATTTGTTTAGCATCCAGCTGGGGAGGAAGGTTGCCAACGAACCTTTTTTGATGGGTGAATTATGTGATTCTCACTGAACAGCAACTGAGGCAAATCGTTTGATTAATGATCCACACCATGAGTTTTAACAATATTGTGAGTGCTATTGGCCCACTTGTGCTAATCTGTTGAACTGATGATTGCCAATGAATAAATGGCCAATAGAAGCCGAAAGCATTTGTCAAAGAACCTTTTTATGTTTGTGTATTGAATGACATAATTAGATAAAAATATAAAATTAAATTTTCTCTATACCTATAGAGATAGTCCTCGGTGGTATACGATCAAAAAATATATAAGGAAGACTGCAGGAAATAAATTGATATTTCCATTAAGCTGAAGTCATTCCTTTGCCTATGTTAATCTCTTGTTTTTTTAAATACTGATTATAATTGAATAATAAAACCAAAAACTAAATGATATACAGAACATAGGAGTGATTCATATTAATATATAAATGTGGCTTAATTATTAATTATTATATACGTTAGGTTATAATAATATTTAGAGCACTCCAAATCCCAACAAGGCTGATCTGAACCACCTATTGTCTCAGCTCTAAAAAGGTAATCGTAAATCTGATTATCTGTAATGTTTTTAGCTACCAAATTCATTCTTTTGAAATGCGCACATATATATCATTCAATGTGATTTTTTTTTTAAAAAAAGGCCTTCACATTTCTCTGAATCCCTTGCAATTAGCGACATCAGAGTAAATAGATCCTTATTAGGCGCTGGACATACACGCAACCGTCAATTAATTAAACTATATCCTTCGATCTTTGTCATGGCCTCTTTTTTATAGGGTCACTGTTTTGGGCACTTGCTCACGCCCACAGCACGATCTAACGACCTGGTGACACTACGGCCTCTGAGCAGCGGGGTCAGCCGGATCAGCGCTGCTAAGCCCGGTCGGCTATCGATCAAGCGGATTACTTTCACGCTGGCTCATGCAGTCGAGTTCCTACCGTTTCGCTAGGCGCAAGTAGCTCGAGTGTCGAACCTGTTTTCGGTTTCAAGTGCGGGGCAATATCTATTTCTTCAGACTTACATCAAATTGACTAATTTCGCTGCAGCAGCGCAGTCGACTGCGCAGTAGCTGCGTTTGAAATGCACCTACAAATTTTTACCTGTCACTCAGCCGACGGCATCTCCATCTCGCTCTCGTGTCTGGCATCTCGCTTGCACACTGCGTTTGTGTGAAGGCAACGCCTGCAAGTGACACTCGAAGAAAGGGAGTAGGCAGCAGCCAGACAGACAAACGGACGGACTGCCTTGCCTGCCCATTGATGAAATTGACTTTTTATGTTGTTGCCGTTGACTTCTCTTCGATTTGCGTGGCGCTGCTCTCGGTCACTGTCGCTGCTGCTGTCGCAGCCGATGTTGACGTCGGCATCGGCGTCGGCGTCAACTGAAACTGGATTTTTGGGATTAAGTTTTTGTTTACTTTGAGGCGTTTTTTAGTTTGTTTGCACGCCTCAAGGAAGTCGGTTCGTTGCGCTCGCGTTCCGCAACAGCAATCACAACAATTATAAAAAAAAAAATAAATAAATAAAAACAAAAGCAACAATTACTCAAATCTGTTAAGTGCTCGTAACTGGATTAATACGAAAATTTATTGGTCTCTTAGCCGCATTAATCAAAAGGCTTACAACAAAGCCCATTAAATGCTCAATCCAAACGATCGATCCGCATAAATATTAATAATAAATGTAACCAAATTCAACATTTCCAAGTCTGTTGCAATTAATTTCTTATTTTTGCATTTCTGTGATACAATTTGAACTTGAATTCCGCGTTACTATAAATCAATCCTTAAACAAGCTGCCACACAGAAAATCGCGCGAAAACATAAACCAATAAATTATGGGAATTTTGCTAAGTGATGGCGATGTAAGTTTAGATTTTATTTTTCATACCATTCATTCACTCCAACACACACGCTTAACTTCCCATCTATAAATCATATTTTAATTAAACTGGTATTTAAATATTTGAAATGTCTTTATACTTAGACTAATTGATATTGCTAGTTAGAGAAACTAATAGGCCTAACTATAAACTGGAACTATTTAGACTAATTGTTTTACGATTTTTCTAATCAATAGTCTTAGATAAATGCAAATTGAATCATATATTTCTCCCATTGACACTCTGTCTACAAATCGTAAATTTGAGCCTGTTCTATTCAAATACTCAAATACAAATACTCTTCGCTTCTTAGAGTATAAGCATATATCTTATATATATCAAAATTCAACGGAAAAATAGTAAATTAAATGCAATTTTTCATTTATTCAAATATTTAATTTCTGAATTTTTATATCACTAAAATATAAAGGCAATTTTATTCGAATTTCAATTAAATAATTATTTAATTACATTCATTAAAAAAGATTATTGTCTTTACTCATCATTGTAGCTTTCTAATCCTAACGAAATTACTAGGCAATTGGCGCACCTTTCGGTGCATAAATGACATCGAACAAACGTTTACAGGAAAACTAAACTCTATAATATTTAGTTGACATCCGCTAGCTAGAGTTGTGAGAGCGCAACGATCCATGAATGAGTCAAGTGTGTCTAACTGAAGTCAGCAGGAAGGGGGTGTGGAGAAGTAACTAAAACAGGATCCACTTGGCATAGACCTGGCTGGCGCTGTCGTCCACTGAGCGAGCGCACCCGGTTTCATCATAGCCTAAGCCGAGAGACTTATAAAAAACCACTTAAAGCGCCGCTTTAATCCTAAGTGTTCCCGAACCCCTCCTCGATGTTGTTGGCTTGTTTGTTTTTTTTTTTTTTTTTTCTTCTGTTATTTTTTTGTTCGGTTTTATTCATTCACTTGGCCGCCGCTCAAGTGGTTTTCTCTGTTTGTTTTTATTCCTTCATTTGCAGTGACAAATTATTAACGTTCTACTCATCGTCCTCATCAGCGTCGCGACCTGCTGATCCTCGATTTGTGGCTCGTCTTTAGTAAATTGATTTTTTATTGCTCTTTATTTTAATTCTCTCCACCTTCATTCTTCTGCTTCTTCTCCATCTCCATCTCCTTCTTCTTCTTGCTTTTCAGTTTTGTTTTTGTGCTCGCATTTTAATAAGCGCCTCTACAGTCACTTCGAAGTGCCTGCGATCGCGCACTGATCCCATTCGGATCTCGATCCTGGCTATTCGAGGCTGCAACATGTTGACAATTTTTCGTGTGGTCGCCGCTCCTTTGATGAAGCACCGCCTCGAGTATCGGCAATGGACGGTGCTCTCTTTGATCGACTGATCTTCTAAAGGGAGCGACGTCATTATGCACGCGTGGTCAACTCTTTGATGACTCGAATTCTCGTTGTTCTTGTTGTTGCTGTTATGCTGCTCCCCTTACCTCAAATGCGTTTGTGGAACGCTGCACATTTCGTTGGCATTTCGAGAATTGTGTTAAAATGTGCGTCAATTGATCTTCTGGCTAATGGGGAAAAGTGTTGCAAACGGCTTTCCTTGCCCACGTTTAATTAGATGGAAATTATCGAAACGCTAATTAGAAACCGGCTGCAGCTTTTTTTTGCATCCTACAATTCTTGTGGAGAATTGCTAAATCATTTATTTTATTCAGTTTCTGTTCTGAAATAAAACCGAAAGTGCCGCCGGCTAAGCGAAAGCTCTTCTCTTAAACAATATGCGCATTGCGCATAGTCAATTTTCCTGTATTGAGTAATATGCTGTATCGAGTCCAATTGAGCTGTTTGTTATAAAATATTTACCATATGCGTCTAAATTCTCATACCCCTCAGCGCAACAGTTGTATGTGCGTTTGATTTGTGGAATCAGCAGAGATTAAAAGCGCAAATTGAAATTAAAAATTTCATACATCATCGCATTAATATTCTGGGATAAGATAAAGACGTCAAATGTATTTTCGTACATATATTTCAATAATATATATGAATACAACAAATATATGGAATTGGCGCCTTAATTGATTTTGATGTGAAAAACAGATTTCTATATTTATATGCCTTTTGGTTATTGAACTTTTTGTAAAGGAGGAAAAGCAACAACAACAAAATCAAAAGACTATGCGGAAAATGTATTTAAAGTCAGCCGATGGCACTTGAAGACATTTCATGTGGTGCAAAAATGCTGAATGATACATTTATTTAAAGTAAACGGAAAATTATAAAAAAAAGTAACTTTCAAGCTTTCAAATGGTGAAAACAAATTTTAGCAATTTGGTTGAGAAGAGTAAGATTGTTTTTGGCTTTGAGAAGTAATTGAAATAAAATTATGATGGTTTGACATATCATGTTGTAAACCTGCAAATATTAAACTAAATTGGAGGATGGTCAAAATTATATATAAATATAGTAAATAGTAATGAAAACGTTTTTTTTTTTTTTCAAACTTCTTCAAACTCAGGAAAATTAGAATACATATATATGTATATAAGTTATGCTCATTAAGTTACTAGCTCATTGTAATATCATAACCAGCAATAAGCTGGATAAAAAGTAGAAATCTCAACATCTGTGTAGCTTCTATGTTTAGATATTGTAATTAATAGTAATTAGTTAGCAGTGCTAATTTACTTAAATAAAACTTACACTACTTTGCTTATATCGACTCTTAAAACCTCTACACCTATATGATGCAGACACACCTCAACAGGTTTTTGTGCCCGTAAAATTATGATTAATATTGTTGATAATGAATATAATGCATCCCATATAATAGTTATGACCATCATTAAAAAAGCTACGGCCAAGCCCACGTACATATAGCAAATATGTACATGTATATATGTATATGCAAAGAAAAAAGAGTGGAGCCTACGCAGGGCGAAAAGATGAAACTCAATTGTGAGTGCTGCAAATGCACAAAGATACAAAGACGAGTCACAAAAGATGCAGCGCGCCATTCATTTAAGATGGGATGGAATGGAAGGGCGCCGTTGGGAAAACGAGTTTTGAGAGGCAGAGAGAGGGTGAGATAGAGAGAGAGATAGAGAGAGAGAGCACATGTGTGTGTATGCGAGTGTATGGTGAGGGAGCCCAGCAGCTCTCAAGAACTGCAGCAAGAGGCAGCAACCAAAATGGCTACGCGCAACGGGGTGTCGCCCAATGGCAGCTGCACCTGGGATACCGAAAACTGAAGTGAGAAAAAGCCAGTTGGCAGTAGATAGAGAGTGACAGATAGAAAGGGGAGAGAGAGAGAAAGAGAGAGAGAGAGTGAGAGAAGGAGTATATGTTACTTTGATCTAATTAGTTGTGTTTTGTGGTCATCTCTTTTGCAGTCGACCTCGGATCAGCAGTCAACGCGTGACTATCCGCAGTTGAGCGGCGACTACCACAACGTGCAGCTGCAGGTGGCCGCCGTCGCTGCCAGCTCCAAGATGTACCATAGCAGCAGCGCCGCTGCGGCTGCCGCCTACACTGATTTGGCTGCAGCTGGAGGTGCCGCCGGCGTCTCTGGCTACCATCACCAACAGGCGGTGAACGCGCCAGTATATGTGCCCTCCAATCGCCAATATAATCACGTAGCGGCGCATTTTGGCAGCGCTGCAGCCGCCCAGAACGCGTGGACAACGGATAGCTTTGGATCGGCACATGCGCAGCTGCCGGCGCAGTTCTACACGCAAAACGCCGCCGTCATGATGGCGCCCTGGCGAAGTGCCTATGATCCAACTGGCTTTCAGCGCTCCTCTCCTTACGAGAGCGCCATGGACTTTCAGTTTGGCGAGGGGCGCGAGTGCGTCAACTGCGGCGCCATCTCCACTCCACTTTGGAGACGTGATGGCACCGGCCACTATCTCTGCAACGCTTGCGGCCTGTATCACAAGATGAACGGCATGAACCGGCCACTGATAAAGCCCAGCAAGCGACTGGTGAGTGCAGTGAGTAGCCACAGCTCCATTATCAGTCAATATCCATACTAATCCCTTTCCGACTCCTACAGACCGCCACACGTCGCCTAGGCCTTTGCTGCACAAATTGTGGCACTCGCACCACCACACTCTGGAGACGCAACAACGACGGGGAGCCCGTGTGCAATGCCTGTGGCCTCTACTTCAAACTGCACGGCGTCAATCGGCCGCTGGCGATGCGCAAGGATGGCATTCAGACGCGCAAGCGGAAGCCCAAGAAAACTGGCAGCGGCTCCACAGCGGGAACTAACTCGGGATCGGGCTCAACCACAGAGGCCATCAAGGAGTGCAAAGAGGAGCATGGTAAGCAAAGTGAAACTAATATTGTTGACTGAATCACAATGAGGATAATTTGATATAATATATATCGATATCAACTCGAGAGAAAAACGAAATAATGTATGTTCCTGTTTGCAGAGCCATTGCTAAATACCATAATATTTATATTAAGCCAGACATCTTTCAGTCTGTTCTTGTTATAGATATTGTACATTTATTATACTAACGTTCCCTTTTGAAGTTTTCTAATCTTATTTTTGTCGCTTTCTCTGTACCTTCTCCAACAGATCTCAAGCCCACGCTTAGCCTGGAACGCCACGGTCTGAACAAGCTGCATACGGAGTTGAAGAGCAGCAGCCTCATGGGCCAGCATCATAGCCAGCAGCCGCAGCAGCAGACGGTGCCGTCACATCAACAATGCTTTCCACACTATGCCCAGCAGCAACAGCAGCAGCAACAACAGCAGCAGCAACAGCAACAGCAACAGCAACAACACCAGCATCAGCAGCTCAGCCACCAATCACAGTTAAGTGCAAGGCAGTTGCATGCAGCCAGCTCGCAGCTGTATACGCCCGGCAGCAGCTCCGCGGCCTCTGCGTATACGACGCACAGCAGCAATGCGCCGGACACGCCCACACTGAGCAACGGCACGCCCTCGCCGCACTACCAACACCATCATTTGGCGAGCAGCTCGCACGGCCACCACGCCACGGCAGCCCATCATCATCTGCACGCGGCAGCAGCTGCTGCGGCGTATGGAGTGAAGACAGAGGCAAGTGCCACTAATTACGACTATGTGAACAATTGTTACTTTGGCGCTTCGTTTGGTGCTTTGGGCGGTGCTGCCTCGTCGGCAATGGCTGGTGGGGCGAGCGGCGATCTGGCCGGCTATCATCATCAGCACAATGTCATCCAGGCCGCCAAGCTGATGGCCACATCCTGAACGGAAGCGATCTCTGTGATCTCGTACCCACACAGCGCACAGCAGACACCATCGTTGGAGCTTCGTTGGAATCATATTGAAAAGACTTTGAATTAGTTTTAAATAAGTTGCAATTAGTTCTCTTATGTAATGCCTGTAAATAACTGCACGAAAGTTTTGTACAAATATTTGTTTATAGCTTCGTTCCGTTTCATTTAAGTACCCAAATAGGCTAAGGTTTAGCTACTACTATGTATCAATTGTAAAGTGTTTACATTATTCTTTCTCTAATTAGCATAAATTATCCATATAGAAAAAAGCACATCCAATCATAGATCACTTAGCCATATGACTAGTATACTACCCATAAGTCCATGCATATTACCATTTAAATAAAAATTAACTTAAACATACATTCACTTTAGCAACTGGTTTTCTTTTCGGACCTAATGGGTTAATGCTGAGCATGTTTTATATTAGCTCAAAAGTATGCTTTACTATAAATCCCAACATTTTGTGACCTCTTTAAAGTATGCAACAAAGTTCAAGTGTGGTAAGTTTTATTTGATTTAGCCGTCTAGTTGTGGCGGGCTGAATGATGATAATAAAACCTTCGAATAGTAAATACCAAAAATACTGAAATTTTATGGAATTCATTCTATATTAACTTCTTTACGAATCGTACTGAAAATTCTTTCGGATTTATTTTTGGAAATGTGAAAAGGGTAATACTATTTAGTATATATCAACTTAATTCATGTTTATATATGTATGTATGTTTCATATTACATTTCAAAATAGTATATGGTTTACTATTTAATGTTTTAAAAATTACCAATTGCCAATTATGTTATTTAGGGAAATCCTATACAAGTCATTTAAAGAAGCAAAAAAGAGACGAAACCGCTTTACACTATACATTATGAGGCTTTAATCGGTCAATGTCGCCTCTATATGTCGATGGTACTTCAGCTTACATTGCAGTAACATACATTGCATATAAATAACAAATTAAAATGGAATCAAGTGAAGCTATTGAACCCAAGGGGGACGCACAGAAGAAAACATGTGTTTTGACTGAGTATATTGGGGTTTGTTTGGGTTTACTTAAATCTTTATTGGTTCGTCTGTACGTATGTGAGTAGGTCAATTTAGTATTGCAAAAATAAGGGAGAAACTAAATTAGTTACGTGAATATCTATACAGCTGTAAGCTGCTCTATAATCAAAATAGTCGAGACAGAAAAATTTGTAATGTTAGTAAAACAACTGTGTGGGAAAAATTTAAATAAATGAAATTAAAATAATAATAATAAAAAGTCAAATTTTCTTATGTGCAAATATATATATACAAAAATCTATATATTTTTTGTAAACCTCTAAGGAATACCGGGAATTTATTTCGTGTCATAAAGGAAGCCAGACAAATTTACATAAAGAAATATTATATAATAACGGGATTATTTTTTTCTTGTTTAAATATTTTATGTCGGTACCAGCGAGTTTGATGGGGCATTCGGTAAGGAAGCTGCTTCAGCGCTATCAGCGATAATCCAACGGAGGCTGTACAAAGCAATAAAAACTAAATTAATAAATAATAATTTTGTTGTTACAACAGTCGGCTAATTTTGTAATTTCCGCACGCGATGGCGCATTTAAAGAGCAGAAAAGGGATGCTGATATAAACGTGAATGTTTTGGGAAAGAAAAAAGTATATAAAAACTGGCCTCTCTATTGTCGCAATCACAACCTTGCCAGGGGGTCTGGGTCTGCACATGCAACAATATAATAATAGTGGAAAAAAAGAGTTACACACGCACACACCATAAGCATATTAATGATTTTTTAAACGCCAACTTTTATCTTAAGCATCGGCTAAGATAAAGCCAAATGAACGGGCACAATGTGCGCAATGCTAATGTAAGTGACTGCATAACAAAAGACTTGCAACCGGCCGCCGAGGCAATGAAGCAGAGACAGTCAAGCGAGCTAAATCGCAATAAAGCCAACTCAACAGCCATGACAGTGAGGCCCCTCTGCTGCGCTGTATGCGTAATACCAGAAGTAGTCAACAGGTGAACAACTTTAGTGAAGCTGCCCCAGGGCGCTGAGAGGAGGGAAAGCTGGTGGCGGGGACATTTCAGCGGGCGGGTTAGCGGTAGTCGGTGGCGCAATGGACAGAAAGAGAAAAACAGGTTGGTGGCGTATACGCAATGAACCAAAATACGATCCAAAACAAAATAAAAATCCAAATATCAGAGCAACAATTGGTTGATTAAACGCATGTCAGGTTGAGGCTTAACTTAACTGCGGTACATTTATATTTTAAGGAATTTGAAATGAATGAATATCTATTTAGCGTTGACGGAAATATAAATATAGAATAATTTGATTGGCATAATATATTATTTTATAATTTATTGGTATTATATTTAGTGTCAAGATGGCAATAAAACCAGTCAACCAACTGCAGGGTGTCACAATTATTGCCATTGTCTCTATTATCAGTGAAAGCGATGGTAAGCGGGTGTAAGCGGTTGTAAACAGGTGCAAGCGGGTGCAAGCGGGAGTAAACGGGTGTGTCTTGCAGCTCAAATGCGGTTTCAAGTTTTGGTTACCACTTCGGTCGGCTGCTGCAGCGACGGGTTGCGGCATCTTTAGGACAAGTGCAAATGTAAACAAAAAGTATTCGAAAAGTGGTCGCGCACGCATACACTGACAACTAATGTCGTGGTTTCATACAACATTTCACGTGGCTGCCTGAGCACTTCGGTTTGAAACGTCGTCGACAACGGACGCGCGCAACGGACAAATTTTAAATAACTGGATTACGCGAGCTCCCCAATAAAGGAAGCTATTGAAACAAGGATATTTAACGGTTAAACATGTATTTTTACACAGCCAGTTGGAGCTTATGTGTTATCATTTATCTAATACCAAGTGCAACAGCCTACACACGGGAAATATTCAATGATAAACCGCCACTGCAGGAGAGACGTAAGTATTATGAAAGTGAAATAAAGTGATATCAATACTTGATTAAAAAAATGAATGTCATATTATATTGGGGCATGCCAAGAAAAAAGAAATTAACACAAATCTTAAGAAGTCGGAAGTGAAAAACTTGTATCTATAAATACATTTATATTAAATATAAACCAAAAATTCTTCAACTAAATACTAAAAAATAAATAAATTAATTAATTAATAAATAAATAAAATATAAATAAATAAAATATAAATAAAATATACAAATATAAAATATAAAATTGAGTGTATATTTAGAGATAATATTTTTTCGTTAAAGAAATGTAAGGACTTCTGTGGATATCTAAAGTTTCCTTTATTCATATTCATTCATTGTTCATTCATATTATATTTAAGAAGAAAAGGACAATTTGTCCTATACTCTAAAATTAAAAAAAGAAAAAAAAAAGAATTTAAACATAACACTTTGTATACAGAGATTAATAATAGATTGTCCTAAATAAATAAAAAAAAAAAAATAAAATAAAATTTTTGAGCTGCTAACTTATATTGAACTAATTATGGTATATTTATAACCTAAAACAGTCATGATTATACATCGGTATAAGAAATATTCCTAGAAGTCGTAGACAGTTACGAAGAGCATAAATTCCTCTTATTAGAAAATAACGATCTGGTAAAAATCTATACAATTATTTATAATAAAGAAAAATTTTAACAAAAAAATGTATATTCTTCAAAGTAAACAGAGCAAAGATATGCTTACAAAATTGTATAATGTAAATAAAGTGAGTGTGGATTTTTATATTTTTTTTAACAGCGCCGTGGCTACAAACGTGTAAACGATCCAGTCCCAATGAGAACAAATGTTTCCGTCAACTGTTCGAGGGCTGCTTCCCAGCTTTGGCTGCTGGAATACCAGAAATTGGAGTGAAGAGCTTTGAGCCACTGAACATTGACCAGGTGTCCGTATCTAAGGGCAGCGGAAATCTGGTGCTATCCGGAGGCTTCCAGAATCTAGTCGTACGCGGCCCCTCCAACGCGACAGTGCGCAGTGCTAGGTAAGTAAATGCAAAGCAATATTTATAGGCACATACGTTATTTAATGTGTAATTCGATGCTTTTGGTGATTAGTTTGGATCTGGCTCGCCGGCAGTTGAATTTCGAGCTGGAACTGCCACGGCTGCGAATTCGAGCCAAATACAATCTGAAGGGCAACATACTATTGCTGCCTCTGGTTGGCAACGGTGATGTGGCCATGGCATTCAAGAATGTGCGTACAGCCGTCTATACGAAAATATCGCTGCGCAATGAAACCCAGACTGGCGATGAAATCATACACATTGATGAGATGAAAGTCAGCTTTCAGGTGGGCGCTATGCGAATTCACCTCAAGAATCTATTCAATGGCAATGAGATTTTGGCCGCTTCCATTAATACATTCCTCAATCAAAACGGAAACGAAGTGATAGCAGAGCTGCGTCCTGATCTGGAACTGGGATTAGCCGATATTTTCCATGGCCTGTGGAATAATGTCTTCTCAAAGATGCCCACCAAACTGTGGCTGCTCTAAAAGCAGTTGCCGTGAATTGTGTTACAAATATAATATATATATTTAAATATTGATATTGAAATATTTAATATTTCTATTTAAATATATATATTGTATTAAAATAATATATAATTTATTTTTAAATTCAGCTCTGTTACTGCTCTTAGTTATATATGATTTTATTACCTACCTATGATTAAATCTATAGTTTATTTAAATATCAATTGAGCTGTTCACATTTTCATGGAGGGCAGCAGATCATCGTAGCTAAAAGCATCGAACAATTTGTCAACGGATGCACGTAAAATATCCACCAATGCCTTGATCATCAGTGGACGCACTTCTTCCGACAGCGATCGCCAGTTCTCGTTGAGAAAATCGTTCATGCGTTTTCCCAGTGCCTTGTCGCCATTGAAGAGATTGTCCAGCTGCATGTGCACATCGGCAAGTTCGTATTTGACCTTTATTTCTTTTATCTTCAAATGGGTGGCGCCGTCCTTCTTATACTCCTCGCCAATCATCTCCGTGGCCACGGTAATATTCGCTAGAAAATGTAATTTGATTAAAAGCAACTCACATTACTCAGCGCGACTAACATACACAGCTCGACCTTGCAGTTTCCATCTCCAAGCATTGGCATCATCATGATCTTGCCCTTTATGCTATATTGCGATTCCAACTTTAATTTGGGGAAGGTAATCCCTAGCGCGAATTTCAACTGGCTAGGAACGATGGTCAGATTGTGAAGCGTATGCTTCGATATGCCCGATATCTTAACATTTTTGTACACCGAATGCAAATAGATGGCGCCGGAATCCTGATCCATTTTAATCTCGGGCACACGCAGTGGTTCCATAGGTGGTATATATAGTTCGGGTATGCCGTTCATTAGACGTGGCTCCAGTGATTCAAAGGATGAACGAGCACACGTATTCAAGTCCGGTGAGTCGCGATAGCAAACCTTGAGAAACTCAGCTGCATATGGTTATAATCACTCTGTAAGAAATACGTATCAATACTAAATACTTACGCAATTTACTCGACTTTCCTTTGGGCTTAGCCAGCGACTGGGCCGCCAAACCCACCAGCAATAGGGTGATGAATATTTTACTTTCCATTTGTTGACTGCGTTGATTACTGTATGTCTACCTCTCACTGGTGTCGAACGTGTTCTGTGGATTTTCAGCCACTGCTCCACGGCTTTTATAGCTGAGAACCACTGCCATGAGGTGACGCATTCAATTCTGCCAGACTGCAATTTTCCGTGACATTGCAATCCTAAGCAAATTTGCAAAGCCGCACCAACACAGATGTTTTCCAATCGAGTTGCTCTTATGTATTTATGAATAATGCTTAGCTTTAAATTATTCACCAGCAACTTCAATAACATAAAAGAAATATATATATGAAAACATATAACTATCAAATATTTTACATTCTTTGTTTCCCCAATTTCAGTATATATCAAACAGTAATCTGTATAAATAATGTAGTATATACCAATAATAAACAGCTACCTCACTTCTGAGAAACTTCCGATATATACAAATCAAAACAGACATTCAGCTTATAAGTTAGCAGAAATTTCTGTGTGCAAATTGAATAATATAATAATTTGAGAATATCTGATTTCATACATAATAAAAACAAATAGAGAAGTAATGGGGTAAATATTTATATATATATTTTTAACATATGCGATGTTTGAGTTAATACTTAATCCATAGATGATTGTAAAAAAATAATAAAAAACAGAAAGCACAAGATATACATAACATAATAATAGGAGACAAATTTAACGTTGCTTTACAAAAGCAATAACAATAAAAATATAAAATATCAAATTGTGATTATGTTAAAGCTCTGAAGACGGCATTGACTTTACATGCAAAATAAAATAAAATATTCATATTTTCAACGCAATATCAAGCAGTAATCTTGAAGGCACTACAATTACAGGATTTTTAACTGTGTTCAATTTCCATTTCCTGCTCCATTCTGAAAAAAATGCATTCAAGAAATTAGACGGCGACAAATATAATACAAAATTCAATTTACACACATTTGACTGATGCTTATCGCCTGGGAGATAATGCTATCGGTAGACAAGCTATCGAAAGGATCCAAACTAGGTTGTGTTTGAATATTAGCACAATCAATGTTCATCCTGCCCATGGCTTTATTCAGTTGAAATATAGGTGGTGGATGTATCGGAGACAACATTTCCAATTGTAATTGCAATAACTCCCCTTGAACCGCCTTTAGATTCTCCACGGCGTTTTGCACAACATTTGAAATTTTTCTGAAGCGTAAATGCGTTCCACTTATGGTCATGCGTACTTTTTCGATGGTTTCATTAGCGAGAAATGCTTTACGAGCTTGGGCAAATTCAATAGCGATATTTTGCAGGTCTGTGGACGTTATAGTATCGGCAAGCATATAAATTCTTTGAAAATTCTTACTGCAATGAAAATTAGGGTTGTTAAATTAGCTTTTAAATATAATTATCAAATTATCTGCTTACATATTGTAAATATCAGTTTTAAAAATCTTGTTATAGATATTTTCACTCTCCATAATTGCATCCTTCCGTGCGATACGCAATATGGAGTCATAATGATGGATGATGGTCTCGATAGAATTGACGATTTCACCATGTTTTCGAACAACACTCGTCAGTTTTGATTGCCATTCTTGGTTATTGCCCTACAAAAGTAAAATTATCATTTTTCAAAATTATTGAAACCCCAACATCTTTTCTAGAATTTGATTACCAATTGAAATTTATTCTGATTTTTCGCAGCAGTTATTAAGACATGGAACTGCTCAATGGCACCACAGCACTTATCCTTTTCTCTTTCTAAAGCTTTAATCATGGGCTGACTTTCGAGAATGTCATGCTCCAGAGAGAGTGCGTACTCCTTATATCCACAAAGTAGCATTTTAGCGAGTGCGTGCTCAGTAGTAAGGATATAATGCATGTCCAATACCATGCGTCTAGCCAGCCACTTTTCTAATTTAATATCACATTGATTAAGGAAATGCTTTAGCCCATCGGGAATATTTGGCACGGTCGGCTCAAATCTTAACTTTTCCATTACATTAAAGATGTAGATCATAACTGGTGGATTCCGCGATTCCTCACTAGTATCTCGCCACTCGTCTACATAGAGATCAATGGGTCTGGTTTCTGTAGTCAAACGCTTGTGTGGATGACCCGTCGGTAGCACAAAATAAAACATGCTCATTTCCAATTTTGTGTCGCGCTCAATTAGCTTTACCAATTCCTGCAGTGTCATGTCAGGCATCAGTTCGTATTCCAGAAGCTTG
This sequence comes from Drosophila navojoa, assembly GCF_054131105.1. Classification (NCBI taxonomy): domain Eukaryota; kingdom Metazoa; phylum Arthropoda; class Insecta; order Diptera; family Drosophilidae; genus Drosophila; species Drosophila navojoa. The sequence goes on from NC_142890.1 coordinate 20,560,789, forward strand.
TAGATGCTCGCAACAAAAACAGTCAGCACTTTCATCTGCAACATTCTATCCACTTGTGTAAATATTGCAGGTGCTGCAACTCCATCTTGTACTTCATCAGTTGCTGCTAATGCGCCACGTCTTGAATGATCGGTGTCAAATGCCAGGCGCAGCCACTTGGTAAATTTTGCCGCCCACGGTTGGCTTAAATGGTGTCCAATGGGTATATCGTTATGAAAGAAAAAGCGGTTCGGATTCGTACAATCCTCTGTTATGGCAATACAATCGCGATTCTTTTTCTTAATATTGATATGAATATTGACAACAGTTTGGTGGGGTATGAAAGGCAATACACCAGTTGCCACCTCGTAGGCAATCACGCCCATTGACCAGTAATCCACCGTCTCCTTGTACTTGCCTGTGTCTACCACCTCGGGTGCATAATAATGCCTAGTGCCAACGACGCTTTGCATAATCGTTTTCTCCGGAGAGTCGCGCGCTAGACCGAAATCAGTTAGTTTGAACATTTTGCGACCATCGCCCGTCCGATGTATCACAATATTATCTGGCTTTAGATCGCGATGACAGATTTTGCAGTTGGTGTGCAAGAAGTCAATGGCTTGTCGAAGAGCAAACAAAATCTCACGCACTTCAAATTCCGGCAGACCTAAACAAAAAATTCAGTGTTAGTACTTCAAAGTTTTTGATTAAATATCCGCTATCAGATTCAAAATCAACAACGAAATCAATCTTTAGGTGGTATCAGAAAACAAATTTTCAATTTACTAAATTTCCCTGCTCACCGTTTGCATTTTGCGGTTTTTCCAAAAGTTTTCGTACATCACCTCCATTGCAATATTCGAGTATTATAACAGGCAGCCTCCAGACGTGATTGCGATTTAAGTACTCAATAAATGCCTTAGAATCATTGCTCAGTTCAATGCCAGCTACAATAAAAGCCTTTTTGAATTTACGAGACCATTCAAACTCTTGAAGCCAGCGATTTTTCATAGTTTCTTGCTGATCAACACTTATTTTGTCCTGTATGTCATGCTTGATGTGCTTGGTGGCTGTTTTAAGATAAACAAAATATTCTTAAGTCTCACAAAGCAAAGCAGTTTCCTATTTTTCATTCATTCATAGTGCTTCGAATAACGATTTCTTTACTTATCAGCTCACCCACACATACAGACAATTCAAGTAAACAAACAAATTCTTGAATCAGCAATTTCCAGGAATTGGCTTATACTCCATGTATGTATGCATGTGTGTCTGAATGGGCTTTAGGGCTTCCATATATAGTTATATTTATATGTATGCAAAAGTATACTATGTACAAATATAGTTTACGAAGCACGTACTGCATACCTATTTCCTGGTTTGTTTTGCGGTTTTTCCAATGTTTCACTTCGCCGAAGCCCCCTTGCCCTAAATGGCCCTTTAGCTCCCAATCACCAACACGCAACGAATGGGGCGGCATTCTGATATATATTTTGTATATAAAACTTCACAATTTCAATGTATTTCCAAAATGTATATTAATAGCAACAGACCATCGCAACAGGTTAAGATCGATAGCTGCCGCGATTTAGACTGACTTCCTAAAATTCTTAACAATACGCTGTCATCGATACATCTAGAGAGGAGTGATATTCGATATTGAAGTAATCAAATAACCGCTACACAAATTATTTAAATGTTAGATAACATAAACAAATATATACATTTTTTTATTATATAAATTTTATAATAATCTTATATAATTGTCAGACATTTAATATAGAATAAAATATTTTACTGATAGCAAAGATAATTAGATATTCGTGTAAGTGCTACCATATTTATGGTTAGTGGTGCAACTCATGTGCAATGATTCATTCACATGTTGTTGCACATCTCTAAGAAGCAAGCAAACAGGTTGTAAACAAGCATTTGAATTTTCCTAAATAGTAATTTATGAATAAGAGCAACTTTTTAGACAACGTGTGTGTGTAAAAATGCGTTTCCACATGAACGGCAGCAGCGACGAGAGTGATATTGTTACTGCGACATCCAGTGCTGAGCACATTCGCAAGTTTGTATTTGGTGGCGGCACCGATGCAACCGCTGATCGCTTGGAAATCAAAATACCTGAAGTAAATTTTTAAAAAATGGTTACAATGAAGCAAAAAATTAATCAAATAAATCACTGTATAAATATAGATTCTACAAGGCGCTTACTCATTCTATACCTGGCCTTGTGCTCCGATTCTCGCCCATTTTTTGTGGGAGCGACGGCAAACTCTTGTCTGCAAGCGAATTCTTGAACTGGGCGCTGGAACTGCGCTACCCGGTATAGTTGCCGCCAAGTGCGGAGCCCAAGTGGTGCTCAGTGACAATTGCATTCTACCCAAATCGCTAGCACATATACAAAAGTCCTGCCTGGCCAATCAGCTGCAACCAGGTGTGGACATTGATGTCGTCGGCCTCAGTTGGGGGCTGTTACTGAACAGCGTATTTCGGCTGCCTGTTTTGGACTTGATCATTGCTGCCGATTGCTTCTATGATCCTAGCGTTTTCGAGGACATAATTGTTACAGTGGCGTTTCTATTGGAACGAAATCGTGGTGCTAAATTCATATTTACCTATCAAGAGAGAAGCGCGGATTGGTGCATCGAGGCGTTGCTTAAGAAATGGAACCTGCATGCATCGAGCATCAATATGGATGAGATTGGGAAGCAGTCCGGGGTTGATTTGCTTGAATTTATGGGTGGACATACAATACATCTGCTCGAAATAACGCTAAATGATCTGCAGTAATAAAGAAGTAAAACCAGAAAAGGTGCTAGCTCTTCATATTATTCTTAACAGTTATACTTAACAGCGTTGCTCCTCCTTTTAGCAGAGCGCTGTTGTGAGTAAATGCGACACTGCCATTCACAGTGAATACTCACTAGTATTTCACAGACAGCGAGCGACGCTGCCGCCGTTTAAAAGTCGTGCACAGTTTTGTTATTTATTTTCAAGACGAAAAATTATTTATATTATTTTGTAAGATAGTGGCGTAAAGCACAATTAAATTGGTTAGTATAAAGTATTGTTGTTACGGCACCAGCTTGGAATTTCGTTTTCGCATTGTGTCGCACAAAGCCGTGTGTCAGTGTCAGTGGCAGTTTTTGTGTGCGTGTGTGGGTTTGTATGAGTATGTGGCTGTGTATTGGCTTGTCTTCTATGCGCCTGTGAAAAATCGAAGTTATTGCATTACGTTGCGCCAGCTGCCCAGCTGTGTGCGCCCTATGGGATTTTGTTTTATTTAATGGTGAGTGCTGCAATGGAATTTAATAAGACGCACATAAAAGCGGCTTTGTTTGTATTGCTGTTGCTGCTGTAGGCGTTAATTGTCGCTTGTATAGGGCAGTATAATGGACGCTACTTTAAATTAATAAAACTAAATTTAATTATATGTGAGAAGAAACGGTAAACGACGGCATTTTGTGACGCATGACGCTCTTTGAGAAACATTTGCTGTTATGATTGATCCGTTAATTCGAAAACGCGAGAGACTGAAGCGTCACACTCACTAACATGATTTCAATAAGAGTGGAGTGCGAAACAAAAGAAATACAAAGCTGAGCTGCGCTCGCTGAAAAGGGTAATTGACATAAACAACCGTTGATGTTCAATGCTTAACTCATTTCTTAAAGTGTAAGGATATTATTAAGTAGCATTAATGAAGAAATATTCTAAATATGCTTGTGCTACCAAGCCATACATACAAGTACATATGTATGTATGTATGTGTATATTTTAGTTGTATCTTACAGTAGTGTTTTTTTGAGCATCCCTACCGCATCCTTAACAAAAAATTAAATATACTTAAAATTAATGAAGTCCAATATAATTATCTGTAGGATAAATCCATAGAGAGAGGCATTTAGTTGACGCACGACGCTTTTTAAGAAACATATGATTGATCCGTTAATTCGAAACCGCGAGGGAATGAGAGCGTCACATTCACTAATCGCTCTTCGTAAGAATAGAGCGCGAAATGAGAGTTGGCTTCGCTTACCAACTCAATGTCAACGACATTCGCGACCAGTAAATACTCTTCGGTATCTAGAGTTGCGTGTCTGTGCATCTAAAGGCTTTATTTATTAAGGAAAGAAACGGTTATTTACATGTCTGATTTATGAAATGTCGCGCTGCTGTTTGCTTGCTCGTAACTGTATTAGTGTATGAGTTCATCATGGGCGCGTACCCAGTGCTCAATCCTTGCGATTTTTAAAAATAAATGTGTTTATGCCATAAGAATAGAACTTAGCATTAATGAAGTCAAATTCTAAATATGGCCATGCGACCTATTTAAATTTGTCGCTTCTCCAAGTAGTGCCTCCCAAGCGTATCGGCTGATTTTCTGGCTAAATATTTCATCCACAATTAGGCGCAATTTGAAAGCATTAGCTGTGATTCCCATCATCATCAGAAAGTTCTGCTCGATTGAGTTAGTTTTGCTTTTGATTTTCAATTTCATGTATCAACATAAACTTTTCAACAGTATTTTAATATCAATTGATTATTTCACTTTCAGCTAGTTGCTTGTTCGTTAAGCTAAACCCATAACCAAGTCACGGATTGCAACCGTACATAGACAAATACATTGAAATGGCCGAGGATACCGAATACAAAAAGCTTCCTATTGAGGAGAGATGCGTTCACAAACTGTGGAAGGCACGTGTCGATGGTTACGAGGAGGCTGCTAAAATTTTTCGTGAACTGGACGACGAGAAGTCACCGGAATGGTCAAAATATGCTGGTCTCATCAAGAAAATGGTGGTTGACTCCAATGCTCTTGCCCAGGAAAAGGGTTTGGAAGCAGCTCTCATATTTGTAGAAAATAGCAGCCTTGCTGGTCGCACTGTTGGCGATGTAATGTCTGGAATTGTTCAGAAGTGTATTGCTGCACCCAAGGCCAAGACCAAGGAACTCGCTGTACAGGTCACACTTATGTATGTGGAGATCGAAAAGCACGAGGCAGTCGTAGAGGAACTCGTAAAGGGCATGGACCACAAAAATCCTAAAATTGTGGCCGCCTGCGTAGCAGCAACAACACAAGCGATGCGTGAATTCGGCTCCAAGGTAATCGGTGTTAAGCAATTCATCAAGAAATTAGCTCCCCTCATGGCCGATCGCGACAAGGCAGTGCGTGATGAAACCAAACAGTTAGCCGTTGAGAGCTATCGCTGGATTGGCGCCGTCATGAAGACGCATATTGCTTCATTGCCACAAGTAACCGTTAAGGAATTGGAGGATGAGTTCGACAAAGTAAAGGGTGATCGCGCTGAGCCAACCAGGTAATTAATTAACACTTAGGTCAGTTTTCCACAAATAAATTATATTTATTTGCAGATACCTTAAATCGCAACAGGAGAAACAGGCTAAGATTGCTGATGAAGCCGCAGGCGGTGCCGAGGATACGTACGATGGTAAAAACTCAGCTTAGCATACCTATTATTAAGTTTACTATAATTACCTATAAACAGAAAATATATCACCTCCTAGCCGAAAATCAATCAAGAAATATCGTAAGCAAGTACGCAAAGAAAAGTCTATTTTTTGTTCTCCGAAGTGTGCATACCCGTCCCTACTAGGTATATTTCCCTCTCTTAATGCTCTGAGATATTACACATCGTAGGTCGCCAAGTAATCATCTTTGCTGATTTATTGCTTTTGACAATTTAACCATATTTGTTTTCCTTATTTTATACATATTTCACATAAATCTTAATTCTGATGTTTTGTCAACATTAATAAACAAACGAATAATCTACAAGATTCAATATAATTTGAACTTGCAAATTGGAAAACAAACACCCTATTTGTTTTTAAAATTAATCTAAAAATTCTAGTGAAATATTAGATGCATTATTTTGATTCCGTCTAATCTATCGACCTGTGTCGGAAAAATATTTTATTTTCTTTTTTTGAAAACCGATTTTTAATAAGTTTGTTAAGTATATAAAAAAGATTGTATTACAATTAATTTCATTTTTAAAATTATATATTAAGTATTATATAAGAAGTATATATACTATAAATAATTTTTTATCTTTATTCTGTGCAGATGAAGATGGTGAAGCTGGCGCTGAGGATGTAGATCCAATGGATCTTATAGATCCTGTTGACATATTGTCTAAAATGCCTAAAGATTTTTACGACAAACTCGACGAGAAGAAGTGGACTTTGCGTAAAGAATCTTTGGATGCATTAGAAAAGCTGCTCACGGAAAATCCAAAGTTAGAAGCTGGTGAATATGGCGCCCTGGTCAGCGCATTGAAAAAAGTTATTACTAAGGACTCAAATGTGGTACTTGTGGCCCTAGCTGGCAAGTGTCTAGCCATGTTGGCCAAAGGTCTCTCCAAGCGCTTCTCCACTTATGCAACAGTGAGTAAAACCTATTGATGTAACAAACTCCTTTGCTCTACTCCTTATTTCCTTTAAGGCTTGCGTACCAGCATTGTTGGAGAAGTTCAAAGAGAAGAAACCCAATGTAGTAAACGCACTGCGTGAGGCAATGGATGCAATTTATTCGTCGACAACGCTAGAGGCACAACAAGAACACATCGTAGAAGCGCTGACCAATAAGAATCCTAGCGTCAAGTCTGAGACTGCATTGTTCTTGGCACGTGCACTGTGTCGCACTCAGCCGACAGCATTAAACAAGAAACTTATCAAGCTGTTGACCACTTCTTTGGTCAAAACGTTGAACGAATCTGACCCCACGGTGCGCGACAGCAGCGCTGAGGCACTGGGCACTCTGATGAAATTGGTGAGCGAGAAGACACTTTCGCCACTGCTTCTCGATGTGGATGCGCTCAAGATGGCTAAAATCAAGGAGTGCCACGACAAGGCCGAGATTAAAATTAAGGTAGCAGCACCCAAAAAAGAAGCTCGTCCGGCCACTGCGCCGACCACAAAAACTGCAGCCGTTATATCCAAGCCGACTGGCGGCAGTACAGAACCCAAGGCAGTCACGCGACCCGCCACATCAGGTGCTCGCAAGACTTTGAAAAAACCAGGAATAGGAGCGACAGGCGGAGCGCCTGCCGCAACGAACAAAACAACCAGCAGCAAAGGCATTTCAGAACGTGAACTGACGCCTGAGGAAATACAGGAAAAAGCAGATGCGCTGCTGTCAGCTGATATCTTAAACGGATTGGTCGACAGCAACTGGAAAAACCGCTTAGCGGCTATGGAACAGCTACTATCGCAAATTCCCAGCTATGATGCCCAACAGCCGGGCTTATCTCAAACTTTAGTGCGAACTATTAGCGGTCGCAAACCTGGGCTCAAGGAGATGAACTTCCAGGTGCTCAAGCTTAAGTTGGACGCTATACGATGTGTGGCTGAAAACTTTCCATTA